>NC_133899.1:65520334-65841363 GCF_964199755.1 Larus michahellis | reverse complement strand
TGCTAATTAATATATGCATTCTGACTGGCTAGGCAGCAGTCCAAACAGAACAGATATACTGGACTCCATTTTAGCTCTCAACTGAAACACTCTCATGGGCCTTGCACTTCTACACACTTAACATTTTTCACGAAACAGGTAAGAAAGTACTGTCCTCAAGACTTATTTAGTTGAAACTTGGGGAATTTGGACAGGGGCTTTCTTTCTTACTTGTTTTCTTATAACGCTTTGAGCTCACATGCCTCCTTGTTATCCTACTCAGACATGAACTTACAAGGTTAATGCTGCATCCTCAGAGGCACACATTTTCCATAGAGATCTCTGTATTGCTTGCTCCCAAACATACTGGGTAGTTAACTAGAGGAACACCTTTTTTTGGCTACTGTGGATACTGATACAGTTAGATGGCAAGTACTGCAAAAATCAGGCAGTGTTTGAAAGATCTCTTATGGATAGAAGTACATAACTCTCACTGTTTGTCATAAACTCAAAATCAGCTTTACTATTAGATTTTACGTATTATAAAAACCATTGTAAATATGTTTTTAAGTAAATAAAATGGAATTAAATTCCTCAGAAGTAAAAACTAACATTAATTACTAACAGCTATATTTAACAATAAAGATTCTCCCTAGCAGCTTCACTGTGTTTGTTTATTTGTAATGCTGATGATTATGATCTTTCATAACCTAACTTGAGATTGTCACACTTCACTGTGTCCTTAAGGCAACATCTTTTCTGCAACTACCATTAGAGACGGTTACAGAAGTTACCCAAACAGCTGCTGCTTTTGTAGTCTAAGAATAATACTGCTCCTCTTTCCTCTCTATCCATCTCTCTCGTTCCTGCAACTGGGCAGTAAGGCATCATACATACAATGATGCAGGGGATTAAGTAACGATTCTTATGGGTACACAATTTCTACTGTATACCACTGTGAAGGCACCCTTGTTTTTTTCATATTGCAAGCGTGAAGATGCACTGATAAAATTTTATACAATATAATGAAAACTATTTTTCGAAAGCAAAATGTTCTCACACACTTTGTGAGGCAGTCTGTAAGGGCTGAAAATTAACTGTGTACAAGGGAATGAAACCGCTTATCAGTAAGGCTTTACCTTCCTACCATTTCCACCTCCCATATTATAAGAACTGTTCACTTTTTGAGTATCACTGTGAAGTTCCCATGAGGTGTTTCACAAGTTAATGGAGAGGACCAGCAAGACAGAAAACTGACATAATCACAAAAATCTTGTTTTTAAGACAACAGATTTTGAATACCTTGTTCAAAGCTTGTCAGATACTTACACTTAAAGTTTTCCCTCTGAACATTGCCATTTCAGCAGCAAGTTAGCTTAATAAACTAAACTGATCTAATACAGAGGGTAGAATACACGAGTACAATAAAGAAAATGTGAAACAGGTGCTCTGTGCAGGGATAGGAAACAGTGAAGAACAGCAGGGACTGAGGAGTGACAGAGGTGGACTCACAATCAGAATGGCAAGATCATTCCAAGCACAGCTGTTGAGGCTACATTCCTGGGAACCCCGGAGACCCACACTGATACACGGATACCAGAAGTAATTCTCACAAGAATGGGAATGGAAAACAAGCTTCCCAGCTGCTCTTGGAAGGAGGCAGTGTATTCAGAGTACCCCCGCCCCCAAGACACAGCTGGGCACAACACAGGAAACCAAGGCACAGCCAAAGGCATTCAACTCTCACATAGAAGTTCTTGCCCTTGGAAAAGAAACACAGTCCACATCAATAGTAGTGTTTTCAAAAAAGTCTCTCTTTCACACACCCCCTCCAAATCAATCGTCCTAATCTTGCCATTAAACATAATTAAATCCAAATATCAAGTGCCTTTCATACCAGCCAGGTACTTTCCAAAAAGGCAGACTAACTCCAAGTTTCCGAAGTGGCTTTAAACAATTGTACTATTTTTATTATTTAGGTGAGTGATGTTCTCTTCCAGCGGTTGTCTTCATGTCAATTTGTTTTAGAATGCTTATACTTTAAAAGGACTACTATATGTCAAGTAGCTTAAACAGAGGAGAGAAAAGGGGGAAAATAACAATTCAGAGTCTCCTGTCTAAAAATGCACAGGAAAGTAGTGCCCTTTTTAACTAAATCACCCTCATACAAGCCCTATCTCTAACCTCTCAGCTTTCAGTCCCCTACTTCTCCTGTCCTGAAGCCACCAGGGTCTCATAACCCAGGGTCCCCAAACACTCCCGTCCCAAGTCTTTCTCCCTTTCAACTCATACCAACAGTGTTTGACTTCTAACTTCTCTCCAGCTGTTTACTAAATCCTCTCCCACATGTTTCTCTATCTCTTCCGCCCCTATCTTCCCGATTCCTGGTTCAGATCAAATCCTTGTCTGCTCAAGCCTATAATGACACAGCATTCCCAAATAGCTTCACCGATATTTACCCTTCTGCAAATCACTTTCCAAAGCACCAGCCTACTCTGTAATGCCTGCACTTCTCCTATTCATTCAATCCACAGTCCATTCAAATTCAAAATTCAAATTTACATCTATAACTATGGCTCAACACCAGGTGTCCCGGTTCCAGGTCCCTCAACAATGCACCCAACCCTTGCTTAGCTCCTACAGTTTTGCCTGTACAGGCACTTGCCACCATGCTGTTATGCTTTTATTGTATGCAGGTACCTCTTGTCACTCTTCATTGTCATGGCAGCCTTGTCTCCCCACAGAACTAAACCCCTTGGTCCTCGTTGCAAGATTTTCGTAAAAGAAAAGCCATCCTCAACTAAACCATCCAAATTTTCATACTAAGCAAGCTTCAGATTTCATCTCTCCAAAAGGATTACTGCAGAAACATGGTGTCATGGTTTCACTTGGGATAGAGTTAACTTTTTTACTAGCAGCTGGTAATAGTGCTATGTTTTGGATTTGGGATAAGAAATATCCCAAAACTGGTGGGTTTGGTTGTTGCTAGGCAGTAAAGGCCTCATATGGAGGCCCACTCCTCGTATCACCTGCAGAGCAAGCAGGCTAGGAGGTCAGAAGAAGGGAGAGGATGTAGATAGGACAGCTGACCCCAACTGACCAAAGGAATATTCCATATCATCTGACATTCTGATCAGCATAAAAAGCTGGGGGAAGGAGAGGATTTTTTTAGAGTTACTGCATTTGTCTTCCCAAATAACCCTTATGTGTGATGGAGCCCTGCTTTCCTGGAGATGGCTGAACGCCTGCCTGCTGATGGGAAGTAGTAAATGAGTTTCTTGTTTTGCTTTGCTTGAGTGCATGGCTTTTGTTTTACTTATTAAACTAACCGTATCTCAACCCATGAGTTTTTCCCTCACTTTTACTCTTCTGAGTCTATTCCCCATCGCAACCTGGGGGAGTGAGCGAGTGGCTGTGTGGTTCTAACTGCCAGCTGGGGTTAAACCACAACACATGGCCTCGAGAATCACAGTAGAGAACAGACCTCTAGAACTGAATGGATGCAGGCTCAGGAAGGAAATCCATTGTCAGATAGTGTTCCAGCTCTAAACTTTCCACTGACTTGTGAATCCCTTTCTACATGGTGACAGAAGACCATTAAGATACAACTCAACCCATGTTTCTATATTTCACTACAGAAGCAAAGCCTGCACAAACACTACGTAGCCAAATACAAAATACACCAAGGTCACTCAGAAAAATCTACACTGTCTGCTAGGAGTTGAGGTCTTTATTGTTTGCTTGCCACAAAGAAGGGACTTAGCACCTTCGTTCTCCTTCTATACATTTCCCACCTCTTCTGTGGAAAAGTATCTTGGGAGAACCCAGAAGCAAAAAGCAATGAAGACACATTTACCATGACCAACACATTTCCAGAGCTACCACTGCATTTCACAGCCACTTTCAGACTTGCGTATGCCTACACTGATTGACTGACTGGTGGCTAAACAGGGTTCAGCCTCCACCATCTACACTTACCAGAGTATGCTCCTTTGTCACTCAACACAGCTATACTCAGGAAGCTACACAGCCCTTCCCATGTAGATCTTTGAATTCCTCTCTGGTTTCCCCCTTCTGCACTTCCTAATGTAACCAGCAGTAGCTAGCTATGGGAGGAATACAGAAACTTAAAAATCATCTTTACAAATGGTAGCCCAAGGGCAATTTGAGTTCTCTAGACAGACTTAAGAAAGTTAGACAGCTGGAGCCAAGTGGAAAATGAGTGGTTTTAGGGATAACGTCTATGAATTTCTTTTAAAAAGTTCTTTCCTGAAAAGACTGAAATGAAATAGATGGATTTCTACTTTTTCCCAAATATTTCTTTAGATACTAATTTTTACCCAAGGAGGCAGCTTCCATCATATATTTATCTTTCAACAAATTGGCATTTCCTGAATGAAAATGTTTCACTGCCGAATTTTTGAACAGTTTTACTAACAAAGTTTAGCTTAAAAAAAGCTGAATTCTGATTTCATTAAGAGAACCAGACTGACAGCTCTGAAAATTACTGAACAAGCAAACAAACTTCTCCTGATGTTCCCCATAACATTTAAGGCTCTGAAAGATCAAATTGTCTAAGTAGGATCTGGCCTGATGCAAGATCAGGCCTCAGCAACACTGGTATATTCACTGCTCACATACTCTGATGAGTCCAACATCAAGAAGGTTGTTTTTGTGACTTATCCCTTAAAGTTCAAGACCTATCTGAGAAGACCAGGGTGACTGTGTTAGTTTTGGAACTGCCCGGACTGAATTAAAACCTTGACCTGGATGCAGAAGGGTCCAAAAATCTATTCAGCTTCCTGGAGTTGTAAATGCACCTCACCATTTGAAAAAGACATGTTGCTAATCATCTAACCAGATATTCAAAATCCAAACATAACACAATAAAATTGAAAAAGAAGCAAAAAGCTGCAAGTAGCACCAGCTATTGCAACTATTAAATATGCCTCAGAAAACTTAGCAAAACATCACTGTTAAAACAATACTTCCAAAACCAAACTATCAGAATGAAAATACTTAAACTGTTTGTCACTAGCAAGTAAAGAGGAAAAAAATTAATTTCCAAAGCCAGGTACCTATTTTGGAGAACCTCCAGTTGGCAGCTTAATTAATGAGAAGTGTCCAACTTGAACACCTTTGATGAACATAACTATAGCATATTATAAAGAAAAAAATGATCACGAGTATAGCCATTTAGGACATAACTCAAAAAGATATATGAAACTAAGAATTCTACTAGAAGCCAATGTAAATTTCATAGAATCATAGAATCGGAAGGGACCTCTGGAGATGATCTAGTCCTACCCCTCTGCCAGAGCAGGGTCACCTGCAGCAGGTTGCACAGGAACGCGTCCAGGCGGGTTTTGAATGTCTCCAGAGTTGGAGACTCCACCACCTCTCTGGGCAGCCTGTTCCAGTGCTCTGACACCCTCAAAGTAAAGAAGTTCCTCCTCATGTTTAGGTGGAACTTCCTATGCTCAAGTTTTTGCTCATTACCTCTTGTCCTGTCCCCGGGCACCACTGAAAAGAGCCTGGCCCCATCCTCCTGACAGCCACCCTTGAAGTATTTATAACTGTTGATAAGGTCCCCCCTAAATTTGATCTATACCACCATGTTTAGCAAAAGGATTATCATATCCCATCCTAGTAAGTACTTCATTATGTCTTTAAAATGTTATTGGAACATAGAATTTACATCAGAACCCATTCTGCAGACTTCCATTCCCAGCACTGTGATGACACACTGAAGGAAGGAGGAAGGAAATTGCATGGAAGTACAAATCTGAGAAAACTTAGTTTTATTGTTTAATAAGACCAAGCATGGATTTGGTTTTTGTAATGTAGTTTCTAATCCTCTGCCCAGTCTCGCATTCTTTTATAAAAGGACTTTAGCAATATTCTTGTCATCTCACAGAAGATCAAAACTTGTCGCTGTGAACACTTCAAAACAACAATATGACAGAAAACTATTTTCATGAGATTTAATCCTTCCAGCGTGTCTCAGCCCAGCCTAGTGCTGACACAGAAGTCTGTGACAGACTTTTCTGTTGTCACATGGGCTCTAGCTTTACTGCTTACTTACCTGCTGTGTAAGGAGACTGATGTGGCTTGGTGGGGAATATTGACAGGCTGCTTGCTTTTCTGCTAGTTGCTGCAGTTCCGCTGCTACCATACTGGGACTATAACGTTTGCCCTGGGAAGAAGTATCTTCTGCATCTTTGTGCATCCTGGCTGAGCCCGCACGCTGCCCACTTGGACTGCGATGGCACAAACCTACGAAACAAACATTTGGATATGCTTAGTAAGTGGTATATCCGACTCTCTCAGCCTGCTGATCACAGAGATATAAAAGCAGTTATGACACTTTCTGCAGATTCTAGGGAGAACACAGCTTTCTATTGTGGATGGGTATTGCCTATATGAGCTTCTGTCAATTCTAAACCCGTATTATCTTCATCATAACATATCTAACGGCACCCAATTGCAGAGAATATTGGCTGCTGTAACCTAAGTTAAATCTATCACATTTTTCCTTAAAAACAAATAGATACCTTTAAATAAGCTACTCAGTTGGGAAGTCAGATTTATTTTAATGCTAGAAATGCTGTTCATATACAGGAACCCTAGTGAACATGTGCTGACCCTGATCTACAACCTAAAGCAAATGTATACCATCATTTAAAAAAAAATAATATATATATATAAATTACATTTTATCAGAACCACAGTTGTTAGCCTGTGCGTGGTTCTCAAAACTTTCCAAATAGATTAAAGTCTGCATTAATAAATTCCTACAGTTTCTTCTACTCTCCAGATTCCTTACACTCCAAAGCTGCATTGCTCAACTATGTTCTACCCCAGCCTGGTAAATGAAAGGTCTCTAGATCTTGTATTTAAGATACCCTTGGATATGGTAGTGCTGAAAAGTCCTAGAGAATGAGATACAGTAACGATTCATTCAGATCTTTCATTTTTGGAGGTCTTGACACACCTTTAAGTATTCAACAATTATGACGTTTCATTAAAGGATTTCTCTGCACGATAGATAAACGCAGAATTAAGAACAGCACATAGACTGAGATAGGACTTCTGCTAACCAAAACTACATTAAAAAAAAATCACTAAAGTTAAACAAGAGATCAGTAATACAATCAAGTGAAAATATAATAATACTTCATTTCCCAGCTCTTTTCAAACAAGTTCAACAGCTGAGTTCAAAGTTCAAGGCTGAGGGGAGACCTTATCGCTCTCTACAGCTACCTGAAAGGAGGTTGTAGCAAGGTGGGTGTCAGTCTCTCAGGAAACAGGTGATAGGATTCAAATAGCATAAAGTTGCACCAGGGGAGGTTTAGACTGGATATTAGGAAAAATTTCTTCACTGAAAGGGTTGTCAAGCATTGGAAGAGGCTGCCCAGGGATGTGGCTGAGTCACCATCCCTGGAGATATTAAAAGATGTGTAGACATGGCGCTTAGGGACATGATTTAGTGGTGGACTTAGTAGTGTTCGGTTAACAGTTAGACTCAATGATCTTAATGGTCTTTTCCAACCTAAACAATTCCATGATTTTCTGTTCATCTGCTCAATAAAAGGGTGCCTTTGTACAAGCAAGTGCTGCTTCCTGCACTCCTCCTTTCCATGAGAAATTTAGCACCATTCAACAAGACTCATAATTCTGGAAATGTAAAATTTCTACCTACTCCAGAACAGAGATTACACAAACTCTATACTGAATTAGCAGGTTATTATGGATCCCAGAACACTCACCTACTTTTGCAGAGGATGGTCGGGACAATCTTTGGCTGTAGATCTGAGCAGCTCTCGGAAAAGATGAGAATGGGCCAATGGCGTAGCTACCAGAATGACAACGATGTAACCCTGCAAGACTAGAAGACTGATTGAACGCTGTGTTTCTGAAGGCAGAAGAGCTGTCAGGAGCTGTGCTCTGTGAGGAGGGCAGTGGGGACAGGGACTGAATCAGCCTGGGACCAACTGGAGGAGCTGGCAATGAATGGTGACCAGGCACCTGTGGATTTTCAGAGGCTGCAGGCTGAGATGGTATCCAGGAACTGGTACTTCTCTGGAACGTGGCACCAGACACAGAGGAAGAAGCAATAGGAGGGTCGCACTGAGGTAATTTCACTTCAGCATTTAAGGAGGAGGTGAGTCCTTCTGGAACTACACAAAGATAATGAGCACACTACATGAGAAAAAGCTGTTTTTCAGGTCCTTTGAATAGTATCATCACACCAAAGATGCCTCTACTTGGACACGCTGAAGCCAAAATGACCTCATCTACCAGCAGAGACAAGAGGCTCTACATGATGAATATCGTCTTTCAAAGCTTGCCGTATCTAGATTTTCCCCCACAGAAGAGCAGCTAACTCTTTCATACTGCTCACTCTACAGTATTTTTTCTCAGGTTTAAAAGAAAAAACCTGCAGAATCTTCCCCAAAAATGGGCATTTGATCCCTCAGTTTGAACCCAAAAAGTTCCAACCTCTGTTTAAAACAGTATTAAAGACAGTATATGCATTCATTATTTTTTTTCTTGATGATGATTTGAGCCAGTTCACTTACAGGTAGATTTAACTTCTTTGGGTTTGTAGCCTTTTAACGCTCCTTCTGCAGGCAGATCTGCAATTGAACTTTTGGGCTGATCACCTTTTTTTTTTTCCACCACCTCAGGATGGTCTATAACAAAATCACGGAGTTAGGAAGTAGAATAATGCAAACAGTGATATTATTAGAAGGAAGACTGCAGAATTTAAACCTCGTTACAACAAACTGTCTTGCTAATGTTTACTGTAGACCATGCAACTCTTTTGATCACAATTGTGCTGTCGTGTACAGTAGCATGGACTACTGGACTTGTATGGCTGGCACTGTACTTCCTTCCATGGAATGCCTCAAAAATACAAACTCTGCCCTCCAATGGGTATGCTCACTGTAGGTAGCACAATTTAACAGGCCTTGATTTCTCTCATACCTTACTCTGATAAGAATGAAAGTAATGAATGATAAGGATCTGTTCGTTTCAAATGTCAGTGCCTTCATTTTGCACATTCTCACTTCAGTCGTAAGCCACCATATCTAGTTACTTATAAATGCTAGTCCAGATTCATCCCATTTCATTTTTTAGAAAGTAGGGGTGCAGTTACTCTAGTCTTCACATATAGAGTCAGTTAAAAACAAACAAACAAACAAACGATATGCTAACTCAAGAAACCCGAATAACATTCTGGAGGGGTTGTTCTCTTTCCATAGACTGAGGTTAAACTGGATTCGTCTGGACAACATCACCTCAGAACCGCCTGCAACACTTACCCCCTTGAGGCTGTTTCTCTGACCGGTTACTAGTGTGGCTGGATTTTGTGCTTGCGGAGTTTGTTCCTAGAAAGACACTTGCCGACTTGCTTTTGTGTGTGTAAAATGTCAGCACTTCCTCCAGGTCACGTTCACTACAATAAGGAGAGAAGAATGGATGTGAGGATTCTATGCTTTTTCTGTGTTCACATAACTATCAAAACCAAGAAACAACAAGGAGGCTGAAGAGGGGAGTAGGGGAAAAAAAAAAGGTATGAGGCCAGACAAGCTAATGATTTGCTCAGTTCTGCAAGGTAAGAGCAGAAGCAAAGGGACATGCCTTGGTTAAACCTGAGATTCCCATTGAAATGCCATTTTCTTATGCAGTGGAAAATTCGAGACGTTCAGAAGCCTTCCCAGGATAAATAAAGAGCAACTGAAAACTCCAAACACATTTTTGGGGAGATGAGCTCAACAGGAGAGATTCAGTTCACAGATAGATTTGTGAGTCTTCCCCAGGTGCTCTCTAGAACAAGCAGCTAACTTGTTCATAAGAGAACCCAGCTCAGCCTCTGTTTTAGTCACTGCTAGAGGTTTCAATTCAACACTGGGGCAAGAAGAGGAACAAGGAGGGAAGAGCTTGCCAATTAGCCAAAACTGCAAAATTAGCAAAACAAATAGACCAGTCAATATTTTTGTGAATATCACAAGACTTGCGTACATTTCTCATTTTCTTTAGGGAAAAAAAAAGAGTTTAACTGCCCCAATGTTCTAAGCGTCTATTGATCCCAAACCAGTATCAGTTCCTTGGCCATTCATATTAGAGCTTGTGCAAACTGTAATTCTAACTGTTTTGATATCTAACATGCTTTCCTTTTGCTTTATAGTGTTGCCTCAGCATTAGTGAGTGGGTATATGGCAGAGCAGATACCAAAAGCAAGAAGTATAGTGCCAGTAACACTACAAGAAAACATAACACAGGAATATAAACTTGCATAGCAGCAGTTATAGTCCTTCAAAATGTCCTCTGCATATCACGCTTGTACTAGTCTTAGCTAGCCTGAGCTTTGGTAAAAGCAATGTCTAAAGCCAATCCCACTGGAGTTTGGACCTTCAGGGCATGCTGCAAATTTAACCTTTTCTCCCAAACCAATGAGAACAGAGGTGAAGAGGAAATGTAAGAATGAAAAGTTGTTGTTGGAAAGGTGTTCTAAGCTTTTAAGTGAACTAAGCAGCATAAGTATATACTTTTACATTGCACTGAGAAAGTTTAGAAGCAATGGTTGCAGGATGTTCATAACTAAACACAATGCCATCCATGTGATATCAAAGTTAGAGTCAATGAGACAATCCCAGTTATTAAGTGGCAACATTTATTACCCATTTTCTCCAGTGTTGCATTCACTGTACTGCAGAACAAACGCTCAAAGCAGAAATCTGTCCCCTTTGCTTAGCTCCAAAGGACCAGCTCACTGATTTAAGCTTCAAGCACAGCGCAAAGTAGTGTCAGATATCAGAGTTTTCAAACATACCTGATACTTCATAAGAAGCGGAAAGATCATCACTAGAAATTGTCTGATTGTTGGCAAACTGGCTTTTGCTGTTCTTTATCGCTTGGGCAGATGATCCAGCAAAAATCTCCAGCCCCAGCCCAGACTGTGCATCAGACCATGATGGCATGGTTGCCAACAACATGGAAACAGAAGAGTATGCACTTCTGGCCCAAACAGCCATCTCTTAGCATTTCTGGCAAAAAGCAAAATGACCTGCCTTAGGAGGCAACAGTCATTTTAGTGGCCAGAGATGTCAGAGAACCAAGAACATGCCGTGGGCCCATGTGATCTGCATTTCTAGTGACAGGAGTAGATGCTGTGGTATATGGTAGTCAGATATCTTGAGAAGCATTCTTTTATAGAACTCTATCTGAAAAGCAGCAAGATTTTTCTTGGAGCCTGTAAGTCTGCTGCAGTCATGACTCCAATTATATTAGCAAAATGTAAAATTCATTGTTATCATGAGAACATAGCATCAGAAGAGCCTGTAAAGCCTCCTGAACTCAGTTAAGAAGCCTCAGCTATCACCCGCTTCTAATCAGTCACTAAGGGCTAACCAAACAAAGAAAATGAAAAAAGAGTTTTATAACTGATCATGAAAAAGAAGCAGTGACTGTCAACCTTCCCAGAGAAGGCAGAAGGGCATTAAAAAGGCAGATGAACTCTACCTGTCCAGATATTGACAGGGGTCCTTACCCATATAGGTACGTCATATATGGGTCAAATAAAGGAGTCAAAAGCAATCAGTTTAGGTGCTCAAAAAATCAGAGACTTTGAGGATATAATTCCAGTTCACTGAGCAATTTCAGACCTCTCCATAGTCAGATAGCTATAATACCATTATTTTTCATACAATGCTACAGGCCATAAAGAGTAGTTACCTATTTTCAAAATACATTTCCTACCAGACTCTTATAAGTTTAAGGCAGATAAAGTTCAGAGCACGCACAGTTAGAAAATGATGCTTTTTCATTGTGAAAGTAACTGCTTGCACTGGAGTGCCTTAGCAAGCCAAATAAGAGGCTAGGATGAACACAGGGAGCCTAACTCCCTTTCTTCCTCATCTCAAAGTCCAGACCTAGAGAGTTCCTGAAGAGAGGCAGCAAGCATAAGATTTATTTCTGAGACCAGAAACTTGAAAATCAGAGCCACAACAACTGTTCAACCACAGCTCAAGGACATGTGAGCAGCAGCTCTAGTTTCATCGTCCTTCCAAAGTACCACTGCGTTTGCTCCAGCATCACAGGAAAGGAGACCATTAGCTCACCACCATCAGTTTGAAAATTACAAAGACCAGGGCAACCACTGCTGTCCCTTGGGAATCTACATAATGGTCAAAACATCTACTGTATGTCCTTCTCTATGCACCAGATGCTGACACTACAAACATTTGGTTGCTGGAGGGCGAAAAAAGACAAGTTCTGTCCCCCAGCAAGAGCAGGAACAGGAGCAGGTCAATAAAGGTATCTAGAGGCTTTTAGATCAATCGGATAATCTTTAGAACAATCCCATTACCTTCACAGCTGGGAGATCCTTTGTCAAAAGGAATAAAATTCATTCCTACCTTGCTTTGGTAATAAAGTTCTGAAAACCTTCAGGATTCACGCCCTCCTCCTCCTCTTCCTGTTTCTTTTTTGATCGCTTCTGAACCATCTGCTCTGTTTCCTGTTAATAAGCAGTATCAATAAGTGTCTCTGTGTAGTTACTTTATGATCCATGGCATAGCTACAGGTCAGGGAAGACACAAAACCATTCCATGGCATCTAAGAAAAAAGAACATCAAGGCCAAAGAGCCAAATTGTAAGTATTTCACTATATGCAACAGAATGGATAAATACAGAGAGCCCCAGAGACAGTATGCTAAGCATCCACTAAACTCCTCATTCCTCCACTTGGAGCTTATTAGAATTGATTTGCTGAGAAAAGGACAAGTTTTCACAAATATGTGCCGCTCCTTCAAACATACTCTTCGCTGGGACATAAGGAAGTATTGAAGGGGAAAAAAAAAAATTCCTTACAGATATTAGGTCCCCTTTCTACTTTTGCTGTTTCTGTCATAAATATAGAGTTCCTCAAAATAGCTTTTATTTTAGCATCTGTCCCAAAAGGAGATATTCAGGAAGAAAGGACAACAAAAATATCAAATTTTGTTAAAGAAACTCAATCCAGGAGGTCTGCTGAGGGCATCCACATTTCCTACTGTAAACCAGGAGTTCTCCTCTTCAGTTAATTTCTCTTGTCATGCAGAAAATTGCCAAGGGCTTATCTACATACCAAAAATATACTGCTTTAGCAAAAGCAAAGAAAGTAAAACAGTACAGCCTGTGGCAAATATGCATTTATACACTAAAATATACTGGAATAAAAGACGGTAAGCCTTTGTGCGTGAGAATGGAAGCAAGTTCTCAGATATAAATGATCTATTTTACACCAGTAGAACGTGTTTGTATCAATACAACCTCTCATGTCAACATTTTTGTTCATTGAAAAACCTCTACAGGCCTGTCTGAAATACCAATACCAGCATACGAGCTTTATCCGACCAGACTTGACCCCCACCTCGTTGCTTCCTAGAAGGTACTCTGACCATTCCCAGCATGAAAGGGTCAGATACATCTTTTGCAAGATAATTCAAGAGGGGGAAGTAGCTGCCACTCTGGGACACATCTCTACTCTTCACTACTTAAGTAAAAGTCTGGACAACATACAATCTATTTTACTTAGTTTGCTGGATGTATTATCTTTTCTTCTGTGTCATTACAGAAGATACGTGATGGCTAGTAGGAGTCCCCTACTAAATATGAAGTTACAAGTCAGTGAAAGAAGTCTATATGTTGGAATCAGACATCAAAAAACCTCATAGCCTAAGAGTCTCTCAATGGCTTAAACACGTACGTCCTAAAACCTCAAGTGATCTGTTCTCACTTGTTTTAACTGAGAAAATATGCTTATGCACTGATTTATTACCAGTTACACAGTTTTATTTTGTGAATTTACTCAAGAGTTAGTAGAAAATCCTGATGTTTGAATACAATCTGAGTGGAAGTTATATCCAAAGCAGCTGTGTTCCTCACTCACCACAGAGCCACTCGAGTGTTTTGTGGTTACTCCTAACACAGTAATTCAGTGAGCATTAGGCATACAAGACACTCCCTGAAACAGATTTCGTTCAATACCAACCTTGCCTTGACAGATCAAGTTACCAGATGTCACTTCTGACAAGTTAAAATAAGCAAACATCCTCTGCTAACAAGTAAGAGCTTGGAGGCCAGCGTGCACAACAGCCTCTGAAAGCAAAATTTAAACTACCTTTGCTCTAACACTAAAGAAATGCTAGGGGGCAAAGGAAAGGGGAAACTGTTCTTGCAAAACAAGGATTAGCATGAAACCACTATGCTCAGAACAGTATCTTCTACATCTTAAGAGGTGAAAATTATTTAAATTAGGACCTATTTCTCCTTATCACTGAGCACACAGAGACCCATACTACAGATAGCTAGCAGTCCCTCAGTATACCAAACAAATGGTAAAATACATATTTCATACTGTTCTGTATTTAAAAAATTACCCCTAAAGAAGCCTCAAAAATAGGGAGAAATAGAAAGAGGCATTACAAAGCACTAGAATCGAAGACAAACCAAAGAAAAAGCAAACTGCCAGTTAAACTCCACTTCATTTCAACACTTCTCCTTACTGTTATGCACATGATTACCAGACTGCTTATATAATGTAGTAATACTGTTGTCTATCTGACAATTTGAACAGACACATGTCCCGGTTTGGGGACACGTCAAACTACCATCACTGGATGCACAACTTCAAACAGACCATATAAATTACAGAACAGAGCCTTTAAAACACCCCGTTGTCTTGTCTAACACAGCAGTCCAGCAGGAGATACTTTAGAAGAAGAGAACAGAAACCAAAACAGCTACCAAAAGAAGAATCAAAGAATTACTCACCTTGTTATAACAGATTATGAACTCGCCCAGCTGGTGAGCCAGGATACGACGACGATCATTTAGTCCTAAATGACGGCTGGGGAGCAGCATCCTCAAGGACTGCTGAAGATTGCTGGCAGCTCGCTTCAGAAAGCGTACCACAAGCTCCTGCAAGCAAGAGAGATGGAGTTAACAATGGACCAGCTGCAAGATGTGCGAAGGTACTACAGCAGCTAATGACTGGCAAGAACTAAACACACTGTCCTGAGAAAGTGAGCTGATAACTGGAAGGCAAAAGCATTCTGCAAGATGCATTTTTATATAGCCCTACAAATCTAAGGTGGGGGGTGAAGAGTGATGGTGTGCCTTGCCTGAGGTGGGTCAGAATTGGGAACACTTGAGGAATATTTGTCTGAAAAGCATGGCAGATGAAGAAAACAAAAAAACCATGCAGCAAAAAGCAGCAGCAACACGTAACCACCTGTAAAGTCCAATACCTTAGGAGAACATTTCCAAAAAACAACCTGTAATGTGTTAAAGAAGGCCTGTGATGAAGCATACTGACATAAAACCCTCTCAGCACTATCACAGGGAAGGGGATCTTGGTCAGATACCTCCACTACAGTGATGTAGCCCCATTTCATCACTTTTCATATATGTATACTATTGCCATAGCCTCTACACAGCAACAGATGAATACATCTACAGCCATGTAATTCCAATCCCCCACCATGTCTGTTTGACCTCTGGTGAGGGAAGCATATGGCAAGGCAGATCCTAAGGCGAGATGCATCCTGTGGGTATTTTGAACCCTTTCTGTCTCCTCTCTGGATTTGCTTTTGGTTAGGAGCTCTGGTAATGCATAAATGAGCAGCCTCACAGCCAAACTATTGGATTTCACAGCTCGCCTCTCACTGCCATTACTCCAGGCTGGTTTGATCTGTTATTTTAAACATTATTTTTCACAGTACAGCAGACAAAGTGACTCTCAAAAAGCCAGTTTTAATTTCCACTTGGAAAGAGAAGGGGTAACATTTTCCACTGAGTCGACTGATTATTCTTGACACACAGTTTTATCTCAGAACTGCATTGGCTGTTTCCCTGCAACATGCATTTAGCAAGAATACATTTGGATTTGCAGAAAGCCCCAGAGCCTACTGTACAAAGCTCTTTTAGGAAGGTCTGTGAGGGGATCTGGGCTTGCTGCACTCTTTAAAATGTATATAGATCAAATATAGGGCCTTAAAATACTGTCTAGAAAAATTCATTGCATGAGGGATTTTTTTAGAAAAAAAAAACAAAACACCTATGTCAGAAAGTAACTTTCTCTCCTCAGTGGCTTTTACTTCCCCCCCCCCATCTATCTAGAATGCAAGGAAGATTTCTAAGTGCAGGTGGCTGCAATGAGCAAAACAGTATATAGGAGAAAAAGCTTAACTGGGACCTGTTCTATTTGAGTAGATGTATACTTTAAACACAGCAGAAAACAGATACTGCCAAGTAATCTTAAAGAATGTTAGACAGGAGAATTCAAAAGCAGGTAAGCTCAGAGATCAGTGAAGGAGAACCAGGGAAAGATCTCAGCAGCTTGAATGTCGGCCATGCTCAAGTCATTAAGAACTGTCTATTCTGTCACTGCTCAGATGTCAGTCAGCAGTCCTACCTTGTCTGTATATTAAAAATACAGCACTGGCAGCTGGACAAAGATAGACAACTATAATCTCAGTTGGACTTCAGTTCTTCCAAGCATGGGAACTGACCTCAAAACTCTCAAGGCAGATTTCAGCTTGGCTTCTCAGTCTAGCCAACACAAAGCTTACCATTTGCTCGTCCTCTTTGGCAGCCCACACAGGACTCTGGATCTGGTCACCTGCCTCCTTCATGAGTCGCAACTGAACGTGCTGTAGATAGGCAGAGAAAGCCCTGCGAGCTTGCACTTTGCTGTGGACCAAGAAAATCAGTGAGCTGTCTTCAGAGTAGTAGTGAGAAAAGTTGCAGAAGTCAGGCACAGCTTATGGACCGAAGTACGGTCAGCAAGGACCTCCTAGGTGCACAAATGTTGAAGCTCAAGGGAAGAAGGACCCTTTCACCCCACCAGTATTTTCAAGGAGACCTTCAGTTCACCAAGATGGGGTAGGTTTTGCAGGACATAGAGAGCGCATCTGCTGTCTTTTGGAAGTTCTAAAATCATGTCTAAAAATTGAATGCTCTCCTTCCTTTTTCACAGCCTTAGCTACTCTCTTCCAAAAGCCAATAACATGAACATCAGCAAAACTGTGTATTTTTAACCCAGATTCAAGGCTCTATTGCGCCTCTGTCTTCACAAGCATTTTGAACACCACAACAACAGAACATAAAATAAATAAATGGCTTGGCACCAGTGCCAGAGTTATAACAAAGGCCCTTCAGTTCCCATTGGAAATGAAAGAATTAAATCTGTGAAAGTGAGCTCTTCCCCTGCTGGCCCAAGGACACAAGCCAAATTTCATTGAGCAAGGCACCACTGAAGAATGAAAGAACATCAGCAAAATCTGCTGTGCAGCTGGCTGAACATCTTGGAAAGTTGTGAGCATGAACTGAGAGGACTAGGAGGGACATATTGCTTCTCATTCCCTCACAATGGTAGTCACTCCAGCATATGCATCTGTTGTGAGAGAAATTGCTGAAACCTTTGCCTAATTCTGTTCATTGTCATCTTGGCCTAAACTCTCTTCTCCAACATTCTACTCCCCCAGTCTCCGTTCTTCCTTGTCATTTTCCACATAGTGACTACAAGCTGTCCCTTGAATTGCCAAGCATGATTTCTCCTCTCATGTACCAGTACTGCAATAACTAAAACATGATAAAAATACCTGGTTACAATTCCTTTCTTACAGTGAACTCCAGAATGCGCAGCAAGCCTTTAACACCTCTGTATGCTGCTAGTCACCACACCTACCTTTTCTTCCTCATGTGTGTGGAACATCAGAACACTGAACTCTGACTAAGAACTAACACTCTATATATACATCAGGCCACCATATATCAGAAAAGGCTCTCCCTGAGAGCTCTCTAGGGCTTCCAGGTTTGTTTTAGGTGTAACAAACATTTTGTGACCAGAAGTTCAAGATTTGTGCTAGTAGGAATTAAGGACCCCCTGTTATCAACATCAGCACAGTAATACGATTCTTTGCCTGCACCTGATACTTCTGTGATCACAAAATAGGAAAAATGGGAAACTAAAGAAGGTCCTTGTATAACACTGCCTCTCCTCCAGTGTGTGGAATGTTGAAAACCAAGGCCTTAAATGCAGGAACAAGTACCTCTTTTTTTTTTTTTTGCTTCCCTGCGAATGGCACAGTCGGGCAAACATGTTTCATTCTTCTGTCACCTCTTCACCAATGAGACACAATGCGTGGAAGGCAGAGAAATTACCTCATCAGGCTGACTGAAGGAGAGAGAGAAGTCCTACCACTTATAAAAACTGACTGGAACAGGCCTGGTTTCTTTTGGATTAAAGTTTCATTACTTCAGCTCCTCTGCCCGTTGACCCCACAAGCAAAGCTTTCATCAATGACAGATCGGATGGGGCCAAGGCCAGCACAGTCCTGGAACATGAGGTCACCACAAGCCTTACAAACTTCTGCGGGGAATCCCAACAGCACTGGGTGCTGAGCAAGATTCTGCCAGGAACACCAGACAGAGCTTACGTTCTTGGCAGGAGTCAGTTCTATATATAGGTAGATGACAGCATTGCTATGTTTGTTCTCAAAACAGGTTTCAGAATCTTCCCTGTCACAACAGCAAATGTCGTTGCCACAAGACAACATCAGAACAATCCCCAAATCCATTTGATAATTCATAAGTCCTCTCCGAAACTAAACTAAGAAAGCAAGAATAAGCAACAATTATTTTCTCTGCCTTTGGACATCTTTCATAGAAAACACAATGCTGTTTCTTATCTAGAAGATGTAAAATCCTCCTACTCGGATATATATGATCATTCTTTCTTTTTGCCGTTCCTGTCCATCTGCAAACAGGCAGTTTTACTACTCCCATTTCAGGGGAGGATCGTGCTTCTAAACATCTAGTAGGACCCTGGTTGGTGTTATTCTATACAATCTCCTCCAGCACGTATCTTTTTTCCCCCAAGAGACCCATGTATCAGAACACACTCTGCTCCACACTGTCATACTCATCACCAGGCAACAAGATGTTTCAGTAATTGTCACTCTCAAATCTTGCTGTCAGGAGGTGATGACCTTGAGCAGAGAGTAATATTAGAGGTAAAAATTCTACCACCATAAATAAAAGCACAGAAGTGAGAAAACTAATTTTATGGAGAGGCAGCACTGAGGTATTCCTATCCAACCTTTCTTGGATACTTTAACATACATTTATACCCACTTCTTTGGAAGTGCAAAGAATGAAGAGACGAATTTTAGAATTCAATAGCAAGCATCCTGCATTAATACAGAGGCATTTTAGAAGCCCAAGGTGGCCAAAAAACAGCTTACATCACCAGATCAAAGAATAGCAATGGAAATTGCGGCTTATGCTTTATACTGATCCAACAGGTCAGGCATTTAGGTAAACTGTCAGTCTTTGCAACTATCTCCCTTCTGTGCCAACTAGTTGTTAAGGCAGCCCACAGCTGGACAAAAATGCAGGCCCCTTTTTCTAGGGTCCTCTTATCTCCTCACACTCATTCAAAATGTGGCACTAAGTGTACATCCCCCATATTTTAACCAATATTAGCTGCTAGACAAAGCTCAAGGCAAAATATGCAGAAATGTCTCACCTGAGGTTTCCGTGCTTTTGAAGAATCTGCAGCAAGTTAAACTGAGATTCGGAGTCCAGTTTTTGAAGAAACGGCTCTCCTCCATCTCCAGTTTTCTTGTCAAGTTTTTTTGGCAGCCTCTCCTTACAAGTAGTTTTCACTAAGTCAGAGAGCTTTGGCTTGCTTTTCAGAGAGCCAACAGTTCTATCTAGCTTTTCGTCTTCATCCACCTCCTCCTCCTCCTCACCTTCTGTGTCTGACTTGAAGGACAGTTTTGTTGCATCTGACGTCCCTGTAGTAGAGGAGAAATCACCTATGCTGGTTTAGAAAAAAAAAAGAGAAGTGTGGAAGACTGGCCTGCTATTTATACCCTTTGGTTTACTACTAAACTCTTTTCTGCTAGAAGGACAGAACACCACCATTTTACGATAGCATCTTAAGTATTGCCACCCCTTATTATTCTTTATGCTTGTGTATCAAACACTTGTGAAGCAAATTTTTCCAATATCAGAGAAAACAGAACAAGATTTTTGTCTTAACTTTACAAATAAAGAAATAAAAGTTAAAGAAACAAAGGCATTTTCCTATATTTTATCCTGATTCTTTTACATATAATGACATATATACACTCATACTTGATGTATATACTCATTTTTTGTATCTTCATGTCAGAAAAATGAAAACTACAAAATCTAAGCTTCCACATGTGCCAATAAAGATCATACACCTTACCATAGTACCAAAAAATCATGTTATAACATACAATCTCTCCCATTGCAGTCAGTATTTCATCTTTTTCTGAAAAGCTGTAGGACTATAGAGGCACACATACTGTTGAATTCTTATACCCAAAATGCAACCACAAGCTCATCTTCAAGAAAATAATGATTACCTTTAGTCATATACATGGGGATGTGGAACGGTAGGAATGAAGTCCTAGGCACTAAGAAGGCAGGGAGCTCAGAAGAAGAATGAAGTGAAAACTATTAACACTTGGAATGAAAGCTATGAAATGAAAACTTCAACCTGTGAATCCCTTTAGGGGCTTCAAAGGCCAGAACAACCCCATTCACACACATTTCAAATTAGAAAGTCCTTGCTTGCTTTGTTTTGACTAGCTGCTCGTGTAAGACTCTAGCCATGCATACCTGATGATCTTGTCCGTGCTGCTCTAGCCTTGCCGTGACATCGCCGGCGCTTCCGTAACTCCAATGAAACAAGCTTTCTCTCATAAAAAAGAGCATGAGAGTCCCCAGCTTCCAGCCTCATATCCAGCCTTCCATTAAAACCTGCTCTGGGAAGCATAATAGAGAGACATCCTCAGTCTCCCTTTATACTTCTCTCCCTGATGATACAAGAGACTTAGGAGATTAAATTCATTCAAGAAACAGTTTTTCTGACATGGGGAAGAAATATTTATGGTCAGTCTAACTTTGCTCTATTTAAAGCCTGCAAATGTTTGAAGGGAGTCTTACAAGTACTTTATGGAACATCAACTCTCAAAGCCCCAAAATGCACTTATCTACTGTCATGCTTTCATGACTGAGCAGCATCTGTCCACCATGCAGCAGCTCAAGGCACAATTAACAGGGAAAATTGAACTGCGAATTCCAAGAATACAAAACAATGGAGCGCAGTGGGAAGACAGCACATGGACCCGAGTCCAGTTTTCTGAACCTTTCATTTAGATAGTTTGTCCTTCACTGTTTGGTCACAGATAAGAATTTTAACATCATCTGAGCGAAAAAAATGACAACCTTTCTACAAGTTCTCCCTAAACCAAGAGAGGAGCCCTGCCAGATTTCTTAAGGGAGACAAACATCACTTTCTGCCAGTGCACAAAGATTCTGCAAAGTGCTCTGTATGATATAAGTGGGAACATCCACAGAAAATTCGTGTTGCTCCATTTATCTTTTAGATACAGCAAAGTGAATATATGGGTATGAGTCCAAAACTCTCATGCATTACAGGATCTTTTGAGAGAGCTCAGTGATGCAGCTTATCAATATGGTAGGTAGGAGAAACCCTAAGAGGAGCAATTTTAAGGTCCAGTCCAACAAAACTTAAGCTCTCCACGTGCTGGGATACTCTTCGCTCACTGTATTTACTTTTCTAACAGGTAGAAAAGGTGTTGACCCAGGACTTGGAAGATGAAACTGGAAATCTAAGTTTAGAATAAATCCTACAAAGTACAAATTATTTAATTAAGAAGCCATTTACCGGGAATTCTCAGGAATGAAGTCTCTTTTCATCTTGCCCCTACAAAGAGAAAACCAGCAAAAATTACCTTCTATTATGGATCACCGACTGGATTAAGAAAGCCTCCAAAGTCTTTCATATGTGCAATGAAAAGACCAAATTTACAGAATTCCTTGTGAGTTCTATCTTAAAGGAGAAAAGAAAGGCTCCAAAAGAGGAAATCTGAGAAGCTGTTCTAAAATTGATGCTTGCATCTGTCTGGCCTAAATTTGAAGCTACGCTCTAGACACATCCCTGAAAGCACACAGAAAAAAGAAAAATAAAAAAATTGTACAGTGCTGATACTTGAAGAACTTCTGTAAATATTGTCTCCTCAGTCAGCAACCTTATCCTTACTCTGTAGGTACTTTATTGTGGATCTCAAATTTCGATAAAAACCATGTTGAGAAGGAAGGGTGTTAAACATACAGTAAAAGATACTGCATACAGCTCTCAATGGAAGTTCAGCTAGCAACATGAACTGTCACTTCCACCCAAGCACAACACAAGGAAAAAGACATCAAGTCATACTTGCACAGGTCAAGAGATAAGGGTACTAAACCTTTGGAGTAAGTTTCAGTGCTTACTTTACATGAGGACAAGCTCTAACATGACTTTAAACTTGAAACAAAAGGTAAGCAAGGACCACAATAACCCTTTCACAGAGAAACCTAGGTGCTCAAAGGTTTTTCACGTCTATAGTCATGTTTTTACTCCAATGACTCCCATGCCTTTTGCGTGTTGTCCTTTTTGCCCTTGGATTCAGAATCACAACACAGAAGTGTGAGAAACCTCCACAGTCACTGGCACACTAGAGAACAGACATGCAACTATTGCCACCCCTGTCAATTGCAGACCAGTGTTTATAATATTGCATAAGTGGATTTGATCCACTTGAATCCATTGAATCCATTGAAAAGGAATCAATCCTTTTCATGCTGTTTCTGCCATTTGCCTCCCTCCCAAATAGAAAAACTTTCTACCTCTCCTGAAACAGACGTGTAGCCAGCATGTAGTTCATTGATGTCTTGTGCTCTAAAAAGGATCTAGAAAAACAAAATACAGGATGTATAAAGATAGAGCTCAACACAATGAAAGACAGCATAATACAGAAATAAATGATCTATAAAAAAACATCCCAGAAGTAGACTGAGACAATATGCTGTACCATAACAGAAAACAGGAAAGGAAGCGAGCTATCACTTCTCAGCTGAAGTTGCTCATGAGGCAAGAGACACAGAGAAACATTACAGACTGGAAAAATTAGAAAAGCATAATACCGTATCAGTCATGGGATGAGTCCTATATTGTGCTTATGGCCTAATGACAGAGTACACAGTACGTGCAGCTGTAGGATATAAAAGCAGATAGCAGGAATGGATTATCTGAAGTGAAGACATTTTTTATCCTGACAGAAAAGCAACATCAGAAACAATGCTTGACAGCCTTCCACAAAGTGCAGTCAGGCAAAGCAGCAACAATTAAAAACAAGTGATCAGAAAAAAGCATCCTCAACACTAAAATAAACTCTAACAAAACCCTTGATATGTGTCTTTCTGATTGCTAAGCCGGTTGATCGACATATACCTAACAGAGTATCGCTCAACACAGAGCATCAGCGCAACGCTGAGCCATCCTATTGGATTCTTATTCTTACCCATAAAGGTCCCATGTTAATGGGGTAGGGAATATCCGGATGAAGCCTCCTCTCCGTTCATTCTCCTCTCTCACTCGACGAAGAACTTTTATCTTGGAATAAAAAAAAAAAAATAGCCAGCAAAACAGATACAATGAAAAATGAACCCTGGAAAAATCTCTGAGTTTCAGAGGACAAAACTATTACTGCAGTCCTGGGAGCGGGCTGGGTGCATATTATATCCTTAAGCAATTTTATTTTGCATTTAAATTCTGAAGGAGTTTATTCCTGCTTGGAGCACATATGTATGCCTGGCATGACTGAGGGCAAGGGCAGTACCAGCAGCAAAACTCAGCAGTTCTGTTTCAAAAGTTATACTACTTCTGTCAATTTTTTTGTACTTACATGCACTTGCTCTTTGCTGAGCAAATAACCCCGCATATTGCATGAAAGCCAAGGTAAATAAAAGACAGCTAATAGCTAGCTTACCTCCTCAATGGAGAGACCTAGCATAGAGCTGCCTTGCCTTCCTGTTGCTTTTTCCCTCCCTGAGGGAAGTGGGTTTTTAATTTCAGCATCACTGGCAGACAGAGGACGGGTACGCTGTAGAGACAATGTGAATCCAGATTTTTCCCTTTTCCTCTCTCAATTTACTTTTTTTAAAAAGTTACATTCAAATTCTAGGACCCCATTCCCAGCAGAATCTACACGCCACAGTACTACAGCCAGAATTCACAATTCCACACTCCAGCTGTTGAGAAGTCGACACCTCAGCAGGCTCTAAGTGGGAGTATTCACATTCCTAGTTTTTAAGCACAGCAGCACTCACAATTCAGGCATCAGTGCTGGTATTTACGCCCCCGTCCCCTTCTGGAAAACATGAGACACACTCAAAAGCACCAAAGCCAGGATTTCATACAGAGAAGTCCTCATCCAAGGGGCACTAGAGCCAGCATTCACATTCACAGGCCTCAAATACACTTAGATTCACACCTCAATGGTACCAGAACCATGATTCTCTGTTCCAGTTGTGTCACTACACTAGAAGAACAGAACTATAATCCACTGATGACAAAGTTGCAGGGAAAAAGTGAAAAATTCAGTTCACCACCTGTTATTCTTTCATTACTATACTGCTGGGTCTTAACTTGCTACTTCTCTCACGTATGGACAGATCTTGTATATGTACATAAATACATCAGGCAAATTTGCACACATAAGCAAATTTTAAAAATTAAGAAAAGAAGTATTTGCAGACAGTCTCTCCAAGGTCATTCTTAACCTGATGGGCAGTCCTGATCAATTCTAATAGAGGACAGGAATTCAAAGTGTCTTCAAATTATCAGGATTATAAAATCTTAAAAACCCAGCAAGACTGAAATCCTTGAACATGTTCTCAAGTACACTTAACTGGGCCTAAGACCAGCTACAGATAAACTACCTCTGTAAAAAACAGCATTAAAAGAGTCTAGCTGAGAAGGTCTCAGGCCTTTATACAAAATTCAACTTTTCTTTTAGCACTATACTGAGCAAAGAATGCCCAGAACACCTTCTTCATCTAGAAAGAGAAAAACACAACAGAAAACTTAAGATGGATAAGCCCAGGGAAATAGCCCATACTGCTCAGATACAAATAAAACTCGTGGCAAGATCAGGTTGTATCTTTATTTTTTAAGGACTATTGGAATTGAATTCCATTCCCTGTTTCATTAGAAATTGCAAGCAGCTATTCAGAATCTGCAGATGAAACAATTGCAAAAGCAACAGGCATTGTGCTAGAATGGGTTACACTGCAGTGATTGTCACAGGAAGATGAAAAGAGAAAACAGACATAGCAGTTGCCAGCTGAAACATTTCATTAAGCCCAATGAAAACTGATTAAATAAAAACAAGAGAAACAAGACAATCTGGATGAGAAGGTAGGTGACACAAGCATTTACAGAAGAAATAAAAATGTCAGTAGTCAAGGTTTGCTTGATGCTGTAGATGACTAAGTTGAAAGGCTTTTTTTAGTCTTTCTTCCTAAGCTTTCCTCCATTTCAAAAGCAGAGCCCAACAACTTTGCTTAATAACTTCCTCTAAAACCTCCTCTTAAAAACCATTTCCTGACATTACCATAACAATCATCACGTGAAAACTGCTGCTCAAAGAGAATATTACAGGAAATTTTTCATCCTATCAGATGATCTCCTTTACTAAGGAAATAATTCAATGAAGTCATCTCCATTGTATCATGAGACAATGGAGATGGTTTCATTGATTACAAACAGAAAATGTATGCCTACGTATTAGCAGCTCTGGCTCTTAAAACTAGTGAAGCTCTGGTTCCTACCTCAGAATAAAGTACAACACTGTCAAAATGCTAGAGAAAAAACTAACTTTCCCAAACTTCCTCAACACACACTTTTTTTTCCTCCAGCGTTTCACTGCAGAATGCTCTCTGACTGTAGCACGGAAATGTCTCCAACTTCACAAAGACCTTGTTTCCTCTTTGACCCAGCTTATCTTTAAAAGTATAGATAAATCCAACCACTTTGTTTTATCTCCAAATTCTGCAAGCATCTCTGGTTCCCACATCATGATTCTAATTATACTAAGCACTGACAGCAGTTGGCACAAAGATCCTTCCTATTCTCTATGAAACCTCATTATTCAATAAGACTCTCCTCTCTCAGCCTCAGCTAAACTTACACAGAATGACATAAACAGCAGCACATAGAATGAATTCAGTTCTCAAGATGATTCCATCTGTCCTACCTTCCTTCCTGCTGGGAAACCTCAAAAAACATGAGAATCACTGCTATTAAGTTCATGCAGGAAGCCTAGCAGCAAAATAATGCCTACCGTGTCCCCACACAACCAGGTGCTTAGAATTGTAAACTAACATTGATTTGTCCATATGGCTTGCAAGGAGGGTGCCAAATACAACATTTAGAAACGCGGAGCAGTCTGACTTATGCTAACGCTAGTTCTACATTTTTCCATTAATAAACCCTTATCTCTGTATCTATTTTGACCCAGTTCACTCTCAAATTTTTGCAGTTTCCTTCAGATGACTGTCTCATAGAAAATAATTACTTCTTTTATGGGGCCACCTGAATTTTGTCAATACAGATTCACCTGTGCTATCCTTTTCATTCAGACTTATCCCATCCCCTGTAGTACACAAGACAAAAATTCCTCCTCCTTCTTTTTGGTGTGATATTCCTATTCACAGTTGCTTTCACCAGCTCTTCCTTTGTTTTTGTACTTTCCTTTTCAATGGCCTACCAAATCCAGAACACTGTGCTGCCACTGTCTTCATCATTTGATGACCAGAGTGACAACTTTATCTTTAAACATCTATATCCAATTTCTTTAAAATGCAGTTCAGAAATACTTGCAGGCTTAAAAACTTTGAGGTATTTGACCCAGCTGACCTTGACTCTCAGCACATCTCACCTATTCTTTTTTTTAAGGTGCTAGAACCCATGGTAATGTTTTTCCAACCTTTGCTCTAGCCACATGGAAACATATGCCAGTACCTAACCATCTCCTCTTTTCTTGTTGACTTCTCCCCCCACCAGGCTACTTAGCAGCAAAATATATTTGGGGACCAATTGCACCAAAGAGTATTGTGCAAGGTAATATTTGAAATTGTGTCCCTTATATCGGTGAAGGGAGCTGAAGGGTACTTACCAATCTGGTGCTTGCTGTTTGCAACTGCGCAGACACAGGACGCTGCAAGAGACACACACAAAGAGAATAAAAGCCTTGTGTTCTCCAAGACACTATCATCCTTGCCTGAGTTGCAGAGAAGTGAATGCCCGAAAGCAAAAGGGTATAACTGAAGTCCAGAGATATAGCTAAAAGCTTCTATCATCTCAGTTCAGATCTTCTTCATACCCTCCACAAATGTATCCTGTTCTCATTCCAAACACAGCACTAATCCTAATCTCAGATGTGCTCAACTGTGCAGAACGAATCTGCACATACACATCATTTTCAAAAGCACACAGAAAAGAGCTCTGCAGAATGGATGAATGAACTCAACTTTCATGACCAAAATCCTTATTTTTTTTTTAAGATAAGAGCTACCCAGAGGAAAATATTTAATAGCTACGTATTAAGGAGAAACAGATGTTGTTGAGTAGAATTGTTCTTAGAACAGAAAATGTAAAAGAAAAATAGTGAAATCCTGAACAACCAGAAGCCTTTTCATTTCAATATCTCAAGAATGTTCCAGTTCTTGTGGAGAAACAAGATTCTATTTAACATTGCAAAGCAGGTGTAGAAACATCAGCACAATGTCAAAAGGTACCCTGTATTATTTATCTGGCATCAGGCCTTCAAGCAAAACCAGTTTCATGACAGGGGTAGGTTCAAAAGAAAACTATTACCATAGGAGCTTAGATTTTTCTTGCTTTCACGGTATTCGGGCTGCCTTCCTCCTCTCCAATGCCCAAGAGGAGCAAATGGTGTAAGAAAGGATTCTCAAGAGACCTATGTATCATTTCTAGCTGTACTACTGCCAAGTTCTTCTCTACAGGTGATCTATACAAAACAGGTCGAGATCCCTTTATTGCTTACAATTAATTGAAAGAGCTACAACCCTGAAGAAGCTTTGGACTCAGCCATGCATCCTGTAGATACTCACCTTACCAACTATTCATCTCTCTTCCAGTGACTCAAGACTGAGTTTTACAAGAAGTGAAATGTTGCAATTTCTGTGAGTTTTCCCTATACCAAAACAGACAGTGTATGATACTCTGTCACTGAGCAAAAATAACTGTTCGTTTCTTAATTGAACTTGTTGCATGTCCCTCACAGAAGCATACGCCTATTTGCCTGAGGGGAAACGTATCTGAAAGTCCAAATGGACTAATATGGGAGACACTGTTGTGGGTGTTTACTACAGACCACTGGATCAGGAAGAGGAAGTCCATGAAGCCTTCTACAGACAGCTGGAAATAGCCTCACAATCACAGGCTCTGGTTCTCATGGGGGACTTCAACTGCCCTGACATTTGCTGGAAAGACAACACAGCGGGGCACACACAGTCCCAGAGATTTCTGCAAAGCATTGATGATAACTTATTGACACAGGTGGTGGAAGAACCAACAAGGAGAGGTGCTCTGCTGGAACTTGTGCTAACAAAGAAGGTCTGGTTGGGGATGTGAAGGTCGGGGGTAGCCTTGGCTGCAGTGACCATGAAATGGTGGAGTTCAGGATCCTGCATGGAAGAAGCAAGGCAAAAAGTAGAATTACAACCCCAAACTTCAGAAGAGCTGACTTTGGCCTCTTCAAAGACCTACTTCAAGGAATCCCACGGGCTAAGGCTCTAGAAGGAAGGGAGGTGCAAGAGAACTGGTTAATATTTAAGCACCACTTCCTCCAACCTCAAGATTGGTGCAAGAAGTGCAAGAAGTCAGGCAAAAGAGGCAGGAAACCTGCATGGATGAGCAGGGAGCTTCTGGGAAAAAAAACTCAGATGGAAGAAGGAAGTTCATAGAATGTGGAAAAAGGAACTGGCCACTTGGGAGAAGTACAGGAACGCTGTCAGAGTATGCAGGGATGCAACACGGAAGGCTAAGGCCAGCTTGGAATTAAACCTGGCAAGGGATGTCAAGGACAATAAGAAGGGCTTCTTCAAGTGCATCAGCAGTAAAAGGAAGATTAGGAAAAATGTGGGCCCAGTGCTGAATGAGGTAGGTGCCCTGGTGATAGAGGATGCAGAGAAGGCAGAGTTACTGAATGCCACCTTTGCTTCAGTCTTTACTGCTAAGGCCAGCCCTCAGGAACCCCAGGCCCTGGAGGTAGGACAAAGTGCCTGGAGTAAGGAAGACTCTCCCTTGACTGAGGAGGATTGGGTTAGAGATCATTTAAGCAAACTTGAACCCACAAATCCATGGGCCCTGATGGGATGCACCTGTGAGTTCTGAGGGAGCTGTCAGATGTTATTGCAAAGCTGCTCTCCATCATCTTTGAAAGGTCACGGAGAACACGAGAGATGCCTGAGGACTGGAGGAAAGCTAATGTCATGCCAGTCTTCAAAAAGGGCAAGAAGACAGACCCAGGAAGTTACAGGCCAGTCAGCCTCACCTCCATCCCTGAAAAGGTGATGAAACAGCTCATCCTGGATGTCATCTCTAAGCATGGAGAGGAAAAAAAAAAAGGAAAATAAAAAGTCATTGGGAGTGGTCAGCATGGATTCACCAAGGGGAAGTCATGCTTGACCAATCTGATAGCCTTCTACAATGGAATGACTGGCTGGGTAGATAAGGGGAGAACAGTGGACGTTGTCTACCTCTACTTCAGCAAGGCTTTTGACACACGCTCTCATAACATCCTCTTAGATAAGCTTAGCAAACGTGGGTTAGATAAGTGGACAATGAGGCGGGTCGAGAACTGCTGAATGGCAGAGCTCAGAGGGTTGTGATTAGTGGCACAGAGTCCAGTTGGAGGCCTGTAACTAACAGTGTTCCCCAGGGATCAGTACAGGGTCCTGTCTTGTTCAATATATTCATCAATGGCCTGGACGAGGAGAGAGAGCATACCCTCAGCAAGTTTGCTGAGGATACAAAACAGAGGAGTGGCTGACCCACCAGAAGGCTGTGCTGCCATTCAGCAAGACCTGGACAGGCCTGAGAGTTGGGTGGAGACAAACATACTGAAGTTCAGCAAGGGCAAGTGTAGGGTCCTGCACCTAGGGTGGAATAATCCCATACATTGGTACAGGTTAGGGGCTGACCTGCTAGAAAGCAGCTCTGCAGAGAGACCTGAGAGTTCTGGTGGACAAGTTGACCATGAGCCAGCAACGTGCCCTTGTGACCAAGGCAGCCAATGGTCTCCTGGGGTGCATTAAAAAGAGCATGGCCAGCAGGTCAAGGGAGGCCATCCTCTCCCTCTACTCTGCACTGGTGAGGCCACATCTGGAGTACTTTGTCTAGTTCTGGCCCCCCCGTTCAAGGAGGGCAGGGAACTGCTGGAGAGAGTCCAGTGGAGGGCTACAAAGTTCATCAAGGGACTGGAGCACCTCTCTTATGAGGAAAGGCTGAGAGACCTGGGTCTGTTTAGCTTGGAGAAGAGAAGACTGAGAGGGGATCTTATCAATGTTTATAAATACTTAAAGGGTGGGTGTTGAGAGGATGGGGCCAGACTCTCTCAGTCGTGCCTGGCAGCAGGACAAGGGGCAATGGACACAAGCTGGAACACAGGAAGTTCCATCTCAACATGAGGAAAAACTTCTTTGAGGGTGACAGATCACTGGAACAGGCTGTCCAGAAAGGTTGTGGAGTCTCTTTCTCCGGAGATACTCAAAACCCACCCAGATGCGTTCCTGTCCAGCCTGCTCTAGGTGAACCTGCTTTGGCAGGGGGATTGGACTAGATGATCTCCAGAAGTGCCTCCCAATCCCTAAAATTCTGTGATTCTGTGAAATGACATAGGTGATCTCCCTGCCTTTTGTGAGTGTTCCACTTCCACAGATATTTATGGAATCGATCTCATAGCCAAAAAGACATAGAGAACAACTGCCCTTCAGCATTACAGTGCTAAGAAAGCACAGTCTCAGCAGAAAAGGTCATGGACAGTCACAGCAAGCCACATGAGGTCTCAGTCCAAGGATCCACAGGAAAGGAAGTGAGAGATTCCAACAGTGAATGGGAAAGAAGCCTTACATTTCAAATGCAAAAAGCTCTTTCTGTCTAGGAGGTGGTCTTGGAGACATTCATAAAGCTCTAGGGTTCTGAAAGCTTGTTGTTCACAACAAAACAAAAGTGGCTGAAAAGCCCATAGGTCAGGTGCATCCCCTGAGTCTCTTCTGTAGTGATGCCAGAAATCCAGATAAGCCCTCATGCACTCAACTGGCTCTCTCACCTGTGAGCCAAATTCAGTGAGAATGACTTTCCTGCTATCCTCCTCAGTTCTGCATTGTTGGAGTCACTTACCTGCAGCTTCTGGTAAGGATTTCTCCTGGTAGATTCAGACGAATGATAAATGGCCCGGGTTGACCGCTGGCCTGGATCCTGGCACACGAAGCCTATGGGCATCAGGAGCCACATGAGAACTTTGAGACAGGCAAACCCTGAAATATAAACCTAGCATTCCTGTTAATGATCTCAGTCTATACATGACCTTCCTGTCCCTGCCCAAGGACCAAAAAGGATGCTTTTATATTTTATAACTTGCTTTGTTTAATCCCAAACTGTATATTGCATTACATTTTTTGAATAAAACTGTAACTTGCTTCAAAACCAAATACTTACATCAATAAGATGGGTTACTGAATAACAGCATAGAGATAGGCTCTATTTCCTGAACAGCTGAGCAGGTTACCTGATAACAATTCTGCCTCTTTTAGTACTAGGGGTAAGCTGCAGCAAGTAACTGAGCCAAGATGTACTATGGATGCCTAAAAGGTGCTGTGCACTAGACAGTCATGCAGCCTTCACAGTCATGACTCCACTTCTAACATAGCCTAACCAGATCACACACATTCAACAAAAAAAACAAAGCAAAAACCCCATGAATACTGACTCTGTGGGCTAAGCAGAAGTCACCTGCTAAAGAAAAAGAGTAGTGTCATCAAATACCAACCCAGGGACTCTTAATACCACCTAAACATCACAAACAGCCAGATTATTCTGAAGCTGAAGTGTCCACGTATAACTTCCCAGTGCTACTCCTCTACGATACTCATCTAATAACATGCAGCTCATAAATCTACCTTTTATTGGTTTTAAATGAGGGAAAAATCAAAGAGCTTTTTGTTACACTCACCTACAAGAGTGAACATATCTGAGAGCATGCTGGCTTTGATCTTCAGGTCCAAAGGAGCATCACTATACCCACATGCAACAGAGGACAAGAGAACATTATTTGTCTGGCACTAAATGAGAGGAATGTATCAATGTTCAAGATACCTTCCAATATAGTTTCTTTGTATTGGTCCTTAACACAGATAAAATCAACACGGAAGGAAAACTAGGTGATTTTCACATGCACAGGTAAGGATGAAACAGCAACACATTAATCTATTTATCCTTTTTCACAGCTTCAGCCTTCTAATACAACAACATATGCCCTTGTTTTAGCTCTGCTTGACTAGAAACGTTTTCTTTGAATGTATCTATGTTACATTTCATGGAGTAGATAGAGGTTGCTCTTGTAGAATTCTTAAAAACCACAATTACCTATGCCTCTTCCACATAAAATCATGAAATCAGATGGGTTAGTTCTAATGGGTGGGAACAAATGCTTGGGGAAGGCGATAGATTGAAGAGATCAGACAGTGTGGACAGATGGGAAACATCCATAATTTTATCGGGGGCCGGGGGGGGGAGGTAAATCAATGGATACAGTTCAGATCAGAGAGGCAGAGTTTGATTCCTTGTGAGCAGAGAAACCAGCCATGTTTCACAGCACAGTGATAGATGCCAATAGCTTGGACAAAGAAAGTGGCAGTCATAACAAAGCAGAGCAAATGATACAGATGCGAGTTAAGAGTTTTACGTAGCAAAGGATGCAAATAATTCAGTGTGTATATATATGAGCACAAACCACTAAACCAGGAAATTAAGTGTTGTGGAAACCTTCTAGTTGCAACTGAAAACAAAATGGGTACTGTGGGAGTTAGGGTTATGAACAGTGTGTGAAAAAATTTCTATGCAGCATAAAGAAGGAAGGAAAGGAAGAAAAAAATCAGGAGGAAGGTAAAGCATGGCTATTCTGGGAACATATAACTTAAGACTTATTTATACTGTCATAACTGAAATATTACTACAAAAATTACTACAAAAGTGTATTGTGCATCTGTGCTCCTGTAAAGTTAAACAGTAGTCCAGAAAACACACATAGTTGGATATCTACAAAAATAAATTCTCGAGTTTTATTAGAGTATGAGTGTCAGCATAAGCCAAGACAACACTACTCTACTCTTTAGATTTTAGCTAAAGAGAGTACTAGACCAAAAATTTGAGCCCAAGTATACATCTACATACTCAAATCAAGCATAATGCCTGAGCTCTGCTTGGACTCCAAAATCTTAAAGATTCTACTCAGCCAAGCAGATTGAAACCCCACACAATAGTCTGGAGAGTTTCAAAATCCAGCTATGATGGGAGATTATGAAGTGTTAACAATGATGATGGACTGTGGAGGAGAAATAATTAAAAAGAAAATGGAATCCCAACTGGGTTCTTTCAAAACCTATTGCTGCAATAAGTTTGTTTATGCAAAGGGAAAAGCAAAGGACTATCCTCTCTGTCAATTTTAGTAGTGGAACAAATACTCTGCAGGCATCAAGAAATCATGCCCTCCTAGGACCACAAGGTTCAAGGACAACCCTCTCTAGCAACAGTCCCAGCCTCATATTACACCAGGAATCGCTTACCAGGCCAGTGATGGGGACAGGTTCACTTCCAGTAGCCAGGGCTTCAGAGTATCATCGATAAGGACATCAAAACCATACAGTTCTGAAAACACAGAAGAGACTGTAAGTTTACTTTACTGCACCTTTAAACGTTCAGGTAAGGTCCAACATTAGTCTCTATCAGGTCATCTCTATCTGTATCATTTATGTTAAATCCAGTGAACTCTCTAGGGCTGAACAAATAATAACATTCTGTAAGTGAGAAATTTCACTTCCTCAGAATCAAGATTAAGTATATTCTGTTTGTGGGGGAAAGAGGAAAGTAGAAAATGGGTCTTAGGAAAGTATTATATAGAAAAAGAAACTCTTTGCTGTCCACAAACTGCAGTTTTTGCAGAACTCTACTATTCCCCCCGCCCCCTCCCCCCCAGGTTGACACAAGCACAGCAGGTCAAATCTACTTCTTCCATTGGATCCTCGAAACAACAGAACTTCATTCTCCTTTTCACTTTTTAATCCCTATATTCATTGTTCCAGTCATCTATAGAAAGTCTTGCTTCTTTCAAGCATCAGCTTCTTTTCAATGACTCTTGTACGTTTTTCTGCAATATCCCCATAGGAGTACAAGAGTCTTCTCCTCAGCGGCTCCATTTACATGGACAACCTCCCATAACTCTTTATCTTATTGACAGCTTGCCACTTCACAGCAAACAACTATAGAAATATTTTTTCTTAGTTTCTGAAACATTCATAACATATTACATCTGCTAGATGTGTTCTGCTCTACACAGGTCAGATTGAAGCCAGCTTCCCATTCCAAGACCGATTTTACTATTTCACTCTATACACACATTCTCTCTAGTTTCGAAAGAGTTGCAAGAAAGATGCTACACAAAGACAACTGTAAATCAGAAGTTGGCATTAATGCAGTTCCCTCTTCCAGCATTAAGAAATGCAGTTAATGATCATCAGGGCAATTTATGCACATTTTTTCCAAAACACCGCAGAGCAGGGTATTGGCAGAGAAGAAGGATTTCCACAGAATTAACCAGCTCCCTAGTACATGGAGTGAAAGCAGGAGAATTTCTTTGCCATGCTGCTTTCCTTGAATTCGGGCCTCAGCCTTTTGTTGCCTGCCTGACATTGATGCTGGCTTCGGGGAGCTAGACTGCTTGACAAGATCTTCCCTTGCAGACAGCTGTGCAAGAGCTCATGTAGCTTAAAATGGGAAGTTAAAGAGCTGGGGGGAGGGAGCTTGGAAGGGGAGTAAATGGTAGCAGAGTGAGTACTGCCTGCTCACTTTTCTAGACTGTGTAGCCAGACATTGAGTGGGAAGCAAAACAGCAGAGAGTTAAGGAGTTGGTTCACTCTAAAGAAATGAGGCTGAATCTATGTTTGGCTCTCTTGCTCCCCAGACGGGAAAGGCTGCAGTAAAGGGAAAAGGAGGAGGTGGGGATTATAAGTGTAAACATTAGCAAAGCATTTTGACCAGAAGAATATTCTCATGATTTTAATACATTATTTCAAAATCTAATCTTAGGTTTGGTGAAGACCTGTGACTCTTAATGGTGCAGCAAACTTCAGTGGACAGGCAGCTCATGCCTGAGACAGAAGTGAGCCTGTGGCAGCTGATGGTCTGCGACCTCCCACCCCTCTCAGGAAGCATAACATTTTGTTTTGACTAGCTTTTGCTTCTTTTGCTGCTGGCCATTCCCTCCTTCTGCCCCTCAAAGGACCTTTGCTAGTATTTTGGCACCTCTGACTTTGTCCTCCTTTCCCATACTTTTCTCTCTTCCAAATCACTTGCTCTTTAAAATTCCCTCTTTTCCCACCCAGTTACTGACTTACTCTATCTACTTTTACAAATGCATATGGGAAACCTCTTGACCTTAGCCAGCCTGACTGTGCTGCTGGTACTTTACACTCCTTTCCTGTCTTGTTTATTAGGACAATGAACTCTTTGGGGCATACCTGTTGACTGAATTCCATTGTTAAACACAGACATCTAACACCATCTGCAATGCCTTAGGGTTCCCTAGGAAGGCTTCACTGCTGCTCCATAATGCCCCAAGGCTCATGTATTCTATGTCATGTCTACAACCCCTAAACAGATACCTGTGCTACCCTCAGGCCATCCCAATCTGTGCAATATCCATGTTCTGGCAACAGAATCAAGCCTCACAAGTTCCCACATAGGGCTCAGCACAAAGGGGTTCTCAAGTCTGCCCGGGATACTGGGGCACAAACAGAAGATAAATTATCTGTGGTTTCAACTATCCCAGAACTATCTCCTCAGCCCTCTTCCACATTTGGAAAATGTACTACCTAGATTAAACACAGAAGTATCCTTTCTACTGTGAAACTCCACTATCATTTGTAAAAATAAATACCCAGGTAGCACAAAGATGTGGAGTCACATAAGCATAACACAATCCAAAATATATCCTCTGCAATTACTAACTTAAGCAAGACCGCCATTTCAGTCTATAGAGAGAGTAAAGAAAACAGAATGGCTGAGAGAAACACATGCCTCAGGCTGTGGCAATAGTAGGTTTATGACAACACACCTTGCACAACTATTATTATTAAGGGAAGAATAGAAGAAGCTAAGATATCCAGTTTCCACACGGCCTTCCCTTGCTCTCCTCCTCTTGCTACTACAATACACAAAAACATGCTTCACCCCTGCAGTTTGCTGCAGAGATTGGAATTATATCAGGAGGTACCAGCTCTTGCCAAGACTCAGCAGAAACAGCCTGCTCTCCCCTCCGACCCCCATAGAGAAGTCACTGCTGACCAAGCTTCCCATCCTCCCAAGAGAAGGGCTAGCTTCGCACTCAAGTCTAACAGCAACAGTTCAGCCAGAGATTTTTTTGCCAATGTCATTATTTAAGACTAAGAGAAAGGCTAGAGACATGGTCTCAAGCGTTTTGGTTGTGGTAGACTACCATGTATTCCAAGTTTGGTTTATAATCTTGTCAAAGACTGCACTGGCACTCCATTTTAGAAAATATCCCCACAGACTTTGCTATTCTCTGTAAGTTTAGAAACTAAGTCACAAGTGATAGCCTGGTAGCGCAAACAATGTTTTAATAATTTTGCGTAGAATGAATAAACTCAATTCCTAGAGGGTCGCTGTAATTCTGGTCTTTGTTTTCAGCTTGTTCACTGGGGAAAAAGAAGCAGCTTTACTGCAAAGTACATCTTCTGCAATTGAATGGAGGCAACCTGAGGTTATGAAGGGACACACACTGAAAAAAAGTTGCCCAGCATGCAACTCCTCTGCTTTCGCAATAAAAACTGTCTCATTTTAAGCAGGAGCATATCTACAGACATTCCTAATGCAAGGAACTACACCTGTGCCACTGAAATTTATGTCTTCCCTTTCTCCTTCCGACTTTTTCTGTGCTTTATATAATGGTATCCTGCACACAGTGCTTATAGGCAACATGTATCAAGAAGCTTCAGTTAGAAAAGTTCACTGTGTTACAATTTCATCCACAGCAGCAACCAGTCAGTGGAAGGGAGAAAAACTTCTAGGACTATAGTCATGGACACAGTGCTTTGTTGAACCAAGCAAACCTTTGTCTGCCAAACTTGAGGCTTCAGAGACTACATAGTACTTTGTAAATCAACTCCATCACTTTATCTAGGGATGGTACAGTACCTGCTTCAACTCTGGTAGAGCACATCTTAACAGCTATGAGCACACGAACAAATCTACATCTTGGGGGCAGGGGGAGCTACCACAGTCAGGTCCCAAATCATTCCTGTTACTCTGCAAAAGGCCAGCATAACAGTTTAGGCTTTGATAAGCAAAAGGCCACATTGTGACATATCGAGTAATAGAACAGAAGCCTCTACTCTGGACACCAAAGGCTGTGGAGAAAGCACTGGTGCTGCAGTCTTGTGCATGAATTTGCCTTGCACTCAAAATACAGCTGTTTTTAGAGAACTTTATTTTAACAGGAAAAGGTTTTATCTCTCAGTGTTATTTCAGGAAAGGATCCAACAAGAGGGGACAGAATTATTCTACATGTTGGTGTTCTTGCTTACTTCAGAAGATGCACCCCACACCTGCCAGTTTGTCATACTATCTTGGCCAAATGTGTGATTACCTCACTTAGAGGCACTTTTTCCACAATAGGTAATCAGAGGAAGTCCATCACTTATAAGATGACTTCTCTACCTTTCTTCCTTCAACTGAAGCCTGAAGGACACTTAGTCGCACTCCCAATAACAGTCTTCAGAAGTGGATTAATTTCAGGGTACCTACATAGAATACCTTGAGCTGGAAGTGACCCATAAGGATCATAGAGTCCAAATCCCTGCTCCTCACAGGATTACCTGAAACTAAGTCATATGACTAAGAGCATCATCCAGACACTCCTTGAACTCTGACAGGGCTGGTGCCATGACCATTTCCTTGAGGAACCTGTTCTAGTGACTGACCATCCTCTCAGCAAAGAGCCTTTTCCTAATGTCCAGTCTGAACTTTCCCTGACACAGCTTCATTTCATTTCCTCATGTGCTGTCGCTGGTCACCAGAGAGGGGAGATCAGCACCTCCCCCTCCACTACCTCCCTTGAGGAAGTTGTAGACTGTGATAAGGTCACCCCTCAGCCTTCTTTTCTCCAAGCTGAACAAGCCAAGTGACCTCAGCCACTCCTTGTAAGTCTTGTCTTCAAGACCTTTCACCATCTTGGCTGCCCTCCTTCTATATAAACCACTACTTTCTTTGGTAAAGAGAAGATTACAGTTGGGCTTATCACCTATACCAAAATCAGACTCAGAATCATCCTTCTACTCTGAAGTCAAAAAAGTTAATAAGGCCATCTTCAAGGCTAACATCAAAGAACAGGTGCCTTGGTGCAAACTGGGTTGCCTTTATAATCCTAATCTTACAGAGGAAATAAATTATCACCCATGAAGAACAAAGTTCTTCAACCCAGCATGTGAAATCATAGTGAGTGAAGAGGTTAACATCCCAATAACCACCTTTGAACATCACTTAACTTCCCTCACGTCACTGAGAAACAGAAGACTAGATATGCTGCTACTTGTTCTTCAACAAACTTAGATGTCCAAATTAAGAAAATGTAGTAGCAGGTAGATCAAAATAAAAGCGAGCTGAATCCATAAATACATGGGTACACAAGGTGAAGAAGAAAGACAGCATGTTTCTGACTTCATTAGCTGACGTTCTTTCGATTTCAAGCTCCTGAAGTCCAACAACCTTAGCCCCAAGCAATCTAGGAGACAAGAATAACCTGGTGCTCCTTGCTTCCGTGTTCTCATCTATTTGCTAAAGACCTTAGTGTCACTACAAGAACCAATGGCAGTATAAGGTGGAATGAAAAGACAGGGTTGATTCAGACTTTGGTAACACAAGTCCACTGATTATAAATTAACAATGCTGGTCATGTCTTTGTGGCTGTTTTCGGAAGAGCCAATTTTTCCTAGGTCTGCCCCAGCACCCTGAGAAAGAAAAATGGTGCTACTAAGCTGAAAATAGCTTCCAAAAGAAACCAGAAAGCTTCTGCAGCAACAGGGCTCCTGACTCTTTCAGCTGAGTTTTGGGTGCTAAATCATCAACAATCAGTTCAGTACCATTTAGAGCTATGCAGTGACAAGTAAGGAAAATGGTGCAGGGAGAGACCCTAACTCCTACAGGAGCTATCACTAGAAGACCTATCCCTTGAACTCATTTTACCCTTCAGACTCAGCCGGCAGTTTTCTTTAATTTTGAAGATCCAGCTGTTATATTACTAAACTACCTTGGCACATTGGATCATCAAAAGACCTGTCCTGAATGGTACAGAGCTCCTGGATCTGATGGTAGCCAGAGGACTCTAAGGACAACTTTTTTTCAGATTCAAAGTGGCATCTTTACACACCGGCTTTAAAGCAAAGATTGACAGTAAGGGTATAAAAATATAATGAATTAAGCTTTGCAAAAAATAAAAATGTAGTGAATACGTGCTCTGCTTTTCTTTGGTGTATCATCTATGAAACCGGAAAAAGATACAGAGTATGTGTATGATATATGTATGGCTGACCTAAAGCTCTAAGCAGGGATCTACCTATACTCACATCAAGCAAGCCTGCGTAGAAATTCCTTAAGAATCTCAAGTTTTTAGTGTTCTGCAAAATTAATTATGGAGCAGGTCAGCACTGTTCAATACTACAACCCAAACAGGTCAACTGCTACAAATAAGAAAATTAAACACTTATGAAGAACAGCAACATAGATGGTTGAGAACTGGTGATTAGATAAAAACGAAGACTTGTTTAAGCATTTAGTTCCAGATCAGCGCCACTCAAGTAATACAATAGTTTGTTTGCTCTATACCATCTTAATGTAGAAGTGAGCAGAAGCACAAGCCTGACGAATTCAGCCTTAGGACACAGGAGCAGCTAAGTAAGAATCTCATTGCTTTGGTGGGATCAACACGCCTATTATCCTATCCTTCCCTGCCTTCTTGATTGCAGAAGAGCTCAGTGTCACCGCTGGGTTGACTAGACCTGGGAATGAAACAGCCAACTTAAATCTATTGCTTCTTCAGGCTCATGTTTCAGTGACTACAGAAAGCGGTGCTACACCGGATGCCGCCAAAAATAAGTACTGCACCCAGTTGCCTTCACTTCATCCCCTACTAAACCATCCTACAGAGAGATTCTTCAGATTGCCTGAAATCAGGCCTCACTGCCTTTTCTAGCCTACCCAGAAGTGCTTGCTCCAGGAGGGAGAACAATGCAGTCTTTAATTGGCTTGGGCATATGTACCACTATCATACCTACTGCAATGAGATGTCACATCCCTCAAAGTCAGTGCAAACCCTAGTTTCTCTTAAAGAAGGCTCCAGAGGCAACCAACAACTCAACTGTTGACAAGCTTCAGGACAATGCAGTGGTTCAGAGTCCTGCAGTATGGCCTCCTCTAAAACTACTGGTTAAGACAATTTTTACATGCAGCTTAATTTTACATGAGGAATTGTTAGCTAGTCACGAAGAACAAAATAGAGGCTTGAGATCACATTGTTAATAACAATACATGAACAATGCTGCAACAAAAATCATGAAGTACTTGCACTACTTTCTGTGATGCACTCCAGAGGAACAAAACTACTGAGCATCCCAGGTCCTCTGAGATCTGACTATTACTAGAATGCAGTAAACAGCTCACATGACATGGCCAAAAGGGGACTCACTACAATCTTTCCACAAATTAGAATCATAGAATTGTTAGGGTTGGAAGGGACCTTAAAGATCATCTAGTTCCAACCCCCCTGCCATGGGCAGGGACACCTCCCACTAGACCAGGCTGCTCAAAGCCCCATCCAGCCTGGCCTTAAAAACTTCCGGGGATGGAGCTTCCACCACCTCTCTGGGCAACCTGTTCCAGTGTCTCACCACCCTCATGGTGAGGAACGTTTTCCTAACGTCCAGTCTGAATCAACCCATCTCTAGTTTTAATCCATTCCCTCTAGACCTACCATTACCCGACATCCTAAGAAGTCCCTCACCAGCTTTCTTGTAGGCCCCCTTCAAATACTGGTAGGCCACTATAAGGTCTCCTCGGAGCCTTCTTTTCTCCAGACTGAACAACCCCAACTCTCTCAGTCTGTCCTCACAGGAGAGGTGCTCCAGCCCTCTGATCATCTTTGTGGCCCTTCTCTGCACACGTTCCAGCACGTCCATATCTTTCTTGTAGAGCTCCAGAACTAGACGCAGTACTCCAGGTGGGGTCTCACAAGAGTGGAATAGAGGGGGAAGAATCACCTCCCTCGACCTGCTGGCCATGATTCTCCTGATGCAGCCCAGGATACGATTGGCCTTCTGGGCTGCAAGTGCCCACTGACGGCTCATGTTGAGCCTCTTGTCCACCAGCACCCCCAAGTCCTTTTCTTCAGGGCTGCTCTCAAGCCAGTCACTGCCCAGCCAATATCGGTGCTTGGGATTGCCCCGACCCAGATGGAGGACCTTGCACTTGCTCTTGTTGAACTTCATGAGGTTGGCATGGGCCCACCTCTCTAGCCTGTCAAGGTCCCTTTGGATGGCATCCCTTCCCTCCAGCATGTCAGCGTCCCCACACAGCTTGTCAGCAGCACTCCACTTCGACATTAGAAAAAGAATCATCCTGACCTACCACTCTCACTTTCTAGGCAAGTATGGGTAGCTGGAACAATACAGACTGTCTCACGAGGCTTATTTTAGAACATGAAGCCATGAATGGAGTCTCTTCCCTTAAACCTAGAAAACAAGTATATTACATAAAAAAAAAACATTTATTTGGGAAAGGACACAGCAGCACTACACTGATAGAGAAACAAAGTGGGCAACCTAATCTAGACAAATAAGCACTTCCGATTTAATTTTTAGCAAGAAGGTGGCAATTGTGCTGGAGTCCTATTCCCTAGAACACCATCACAAAGACTGGAGTAGAATACCCATTAAGTTTGTCATATTTTTCTAGAAGCTTTCCAAACAAGGCCTACCTCTGTATCTGAATGTCAGATGTAGGATTCTGAAGTCTGGGATACTTTTCAAGTGATCAGTCTTTCTCAGGACACACATGCAGTTTCATTGTTCACAACCCAGAAAGAAAAGAAAAAAAAAAAAGGGCTCTTGGGAGCCTTTGCATGCTGCCTTGAAATCTTCATTCCCAGTTTTCTCCCTCGTTAACAAGCCATGAACTCAGCCATTCTGAACACTTCTAGCTAGAGAGACTGCCTTTTTTACAACAGGGTTAAAAGTGGCAGAACCAAAGAGTGTCAGAACAAGACACACAGATAAAGAATAAGCCATACAGCATGACAAGGGCAGTCCAAATCCTTGGGACATGGACCACCACTTAATTGTGGGGGAAGGTGGCAGAAAGTACGGAGCTGTGGAAATGCCTCAGGCTCCCTGGGGAAGCAGTATGGCTCCTACTTAAGCTCTCTTTCCTGGGAAGCTCTTAATTTATGTTTACACTGAAATAAATGGAACAAAACAGTTTATTTGTGGGGGAACATCTGAGAGGGTGGTTAGTGCAGCCCTTGGGAGGCAGCAGGAAGTGGGATAACCTCAGAGCCAGGCCCAGCAGAAAGTACACCAGGAACATTAGTTTCCACATACACAGCCCAGAGGAATCTAGAGACACAACTGAGGGAAGAAAAGGGAGGAGCAAAAGAGGCAGTTAAAGTTTTTTGGTGTGCCTTTTTTTTTTTTTTAATCCAGTTGTTGATATTTTTTCAGTAGCTGATAAACTGCTACTTCACTAAAACTATTATCTAACTGATAAATCCCCATGTATGCCAAGGTTCTCCAACTTTGAGCAAAGGTATCAGAGTCAGTCACAAGAAGCTAAGGCCAGAGAGGCCACTAGCTTGGCAGGTAACTAAACAACATACCAGCCATGGCTCCTCCTTGATTCATGACTGCCTTGCCACCCTCAAATATCCAAAGATGGCAGCATTTATGTTAGAGTGTTGAAAGCTGCAGAATTGTCAATACCCAAGTACAAAGCAAGGACCATACAAATGGATTTACCTGTCACGGCTAGTTTAAAATGTAAGTCCCAATACCTAAACGCAGGATTGCTTAAGCCAAGCTTGGTCTTTGGTTTAAGCACTGACTGAAACTAATTATAGACTCATTTCCCCTGCCCCGAGACTCCATCTTCGTGCATGTATCCACATGAGCAAAGGGTGGCTAAGAGTAAAAGGAGGCCTCTTTAGGGAAGGTTGGGAAGCAGCCACTGGAAAGCGGGAGAAGGCACACTGTGGTACCAGCCGCTGCTTTCTGGACCTCATCCCAGCATCTGCTGCCAGCAAGTTCTCAAATCCCTTTGCCAGAACATAGCTCTCCATCCAGCTTCTGCCAGAAACAGGCTTTGACGCCACCATGCGGTACTCTCACACAAGCACAAGCCCAGAAGCATTACCACTACCAGCATTCCAGGCACTGCATTACATTCCTCCCTAGTCCTCAAATGCACATAGGACAATAATTCAAGACTACATTGTGCTAGATGGCTCAACAGAAAATATTACATGTTCTAAAGGGATATTTAATCATCCACAGCCATCCTTTGCAAGGGCACTACTGGGTCAGTAACTTCAACTTTCCAGCACTTCCACAGTTGCGTTTCACGTCCCTTTTCGTCATCCCATTTTCGAGTATGAGATTCTGATGAACAACATTGGCATAGGAGCAACTGTGATCCAACATCCCCTGCCCTCACAAACACCTATACTGAGGAGCAATAAATAAATAAACACAGTATCCAGCTTCCTTGCAATAGGGAATGCACATTTCCCTGTAGCATCAGAAAGCTGGAAGTTTCAAACAGTACTCAACAGCCAATCAAGAAATATGCCCCCAGTGCCTTACCAAAGCAACTGCCACGATGTGAAAGAAAAGTTTTACAAGCTGTGGCAATGGCCAGCTCAGCAGAAACTACAGTCTTGATAATCAGGTCCTCCACGTTGGCCATCAGTGCTGCAAGGAGGGGAGGAGGGAAAAAAAAAAAAAGGAAAAAGTAGATTGAGAAGTAGCACACAATATCTAAAAAGCATGAGAATATGCATATGGACTGCTACCTTTGTGAATCAAAGCATGTGAGAGCCTATGGATGACAAAGCAATGATGTTTGGAAATCCATGCAAGCATAAGTATATAGATACATGCGTAAGTATCCTAGTGCAAAAGTATTCACAAATGAGAATGATAAAAGTGATTATATGTACAGTGCAAGTAAGCAGAAACATGTGGCAAGCACATCAGCACAAGTCAGCTGGAGTCTGATCACCACCCACTCAGAATATTAGGAAAGATTAAACAAGAGTGGGTTAGTGAGATACGCCCTTACACTACAGAGAATAAGCCATAGCCACTGAGACAGAAAAAATTTTCTTGTGGACTTTTATGAGAGAACTGTTTTGTGATGTTGCACCTTCCTCTAAAGCAGCTGTTCCCACACTACGATTCATAAATTATTTCAAAATGGTATGACAGGTGTCAGCTCCCAGTCCTGCTGACCTATAGATAATTTGCAGTTTCAGTACGGAAGCTCTCTCCAGCTCCTGTATGAGCCTGTAAACAGAGCTCAGGAACAGGAATCTGAGCTGACAGAGAGAGCAAAAGGCAAGAAAAGATGCACGTTAGATATAGGCCTGGATTCTACACTGAGCTTGGGATGAGTCATGCAATAGAAAGAACACCACACTTTGTTTCTGTTTTCAAGGACAAGCAATAGAGAAGTCAGAAGAGGAGGGAACAAACAGACACTGGAGTCCTAGTCTAAAAAGTTAGTAGGGATGATAGGATAGCCTTCCCCACCCCTCAAAGGGAGCACAAGCAAACACACAAGACCTCCAGCAAACCCACACAGACATTTGGTAATCCCTGTCCCAAAGAACATCCAGTACAAACCACCTGACTACAGAGTTCGATGTAGGCCTACAATTACTATTTCTGATGTTCAAATAATGACATGCAGGGACCTGAATAATTACAGAGGGGCATGCAAGCAAATTCAGATGTGAACTTCTGTACCAGAAGACAACTAAGTGAAACTAACACAGCACGGGCACGTATAAGTGCACATAAACATCTCGCAACACAAAATTCTTGCCAGCCCAGACAAGGCTACCACTTTCCAGCCAGCATTCTACCTCCCTACGACCAGAACCAGATGCATCAGAGAAAGGTGCAAGAAGCCTTGTAATGGCTTGTTAGAGAAGCCTGCTTACGTTGCTCAGCAGTTTACTTAAGAGTGCATGTTACATACTTTGGTTTGGGGTGGGCTGTGGAAACGTATCAATATAAATAACTATGCGTACACAGCTTACTGAAAACATATGGTGCAAGAAGTGACTGGAAAGCCATGCACACATATGATAGGAAAAAGTCTGCTTCCATCTGAAAGCCAGATTCAAACCACTTCCTCCAATATCTAAGTGCTCCCTAGCAACATTGGCTATATGGGCATAGCTATCAGTAGTGTTACTGATACCTCAGTATCACAGGTAATTTATCCTTTGAAGGATATACCTGGATTCTGCTCTGCAGATGCATTTACTCCCAGCAGACCTGGCAAAGGTGTGGAAGAGGGAGCTATTTTATATGAAACAGACTGAAATGAAAACACCCAGCAAAAACCTGAGCCATGGAAAGATGACACCACATCCAAGAGTCATTCAAACTGGCACAGCTCTCCAGAGGTTGGTCACTCATCAGACTGAACGGGCCATGGGAGCAGTAGAGGGAGGGAAGCTTTTAGAAGGAATGGAATGACCTTAAGAAACGGGAAATGTAGGTAAAATATTAAGAAACACACCCTGAGAAAGTCTCAGAATATTACTCGCAAAAGGGAAGGGGTAGGCCTCATCTCTGGGGATAGCACTCATCTCTGGGCATGGAGAATAAATGCACAGCTCTAGTGAGTAAACTGTAAGGAACAATGCTTCCCTCCACCCTGCTCTGGTGTTAAGTGAGACACACTAGGGCTCTTCCCTGACTTTGTAGGATTCACACTAGTGAGATGATTCAAGATCCAACAAAGGAATAAAAGAACAAGCTCTGTACTGACCTGCTGTGTCTCTCCCCTCTTGTTTTAAGTACCTCAGCATTGCACTCATGCTCCACTTGTTTCCATAATCCTCTACTTCAGGATCATCACAGCTAAAAATAAAAGAAAGAAGCGAGTTGACACCACTGGCGTACCTCTATGGACTTGCACCAGCCTTAGACCAACTTGTAAATTGACCCAACCTCTAGAGATCAAGTTCCATTTTCCAGCTAAGTACCTGACATAATCTCCACTCTTCTTGTTGACACTGTAGTTGGTCAGATGCATGAACTGGTTTTTAATGTTCTTGGATGCCTGGTCATACCTCACTGTTGCAAACCTGTAAAAAGGGATAACGATTCACAATATTTCTTGAACAGGTGACACACTTGCTAAATATGACCTAATACACAGGCCACTCAACAACAACAGCTAGGGAGAGAATGCATGTAATGAGACTTCATCAAATGCAATCTCTCCTCACGAAAAATACAGTTTATTCTCAAGGGCCACATCCAGGTGCATTTAGTCTCTTTTTCAGCTTCTTAGGGCAGGGAGCTCCATTTGCTCACCTGGGAGTTTTCACAGCCTGACAGTGTACACATCGTGCTACGCACATTGTTTTCCTCAGCTTCTAAGATTTGTGGTCCTTGGACATTATGGTCAAACAGGCCACTTCGCTTCAGGCAATCAGTGTCACAGTCCCTTCAATTTCACAACAGCACCTACCATGAACACTTAAGATCCACTGGTCCTGGAAAATGCACACATTCAGAGCAATCATACTACATTTGCATACCACAATCAGTATTTCCTGAAGTCTCATGGAAGCACAGCTCAGTTCTTGTGTACCCCAAGGATGCCTTAGGAAAGGCTGAGGGTGGGAACAGGTTTCTATGACTGACAACTACACAGCCTACAACTGCCAGTCCTCGTTCTCAGGAGGCATCCAGGAAACCCAATATAACCTTCAGGCCAGACCAATTTGTCCAACAAAGCAGCATCTGCTCCAGGGTGCTGTCATTCTCAGGGACTACGCAGGCCTTCCACAACTCAAAGGTGTCACCTAGCTATGTCCAAGGAAAGGGACTGTAGGAAAGACCACAATCAGGTGCAAGACACTGCTACAAGCTTTTTAGTCTCTGTATGAACCCTGTTACAGCCAACAATACCAAAGTTAAATCAGCCCATTTATTAAGGTGTGGTGGGTTGACCTTGGCTGGATGCCGGGTGACCACCAAAGCCACTCTGTCACTCCCCCTCCTCAGCTGGACAGGGAAAAGAAAAACATAACAAAAGGGTCATGGGTTGAGATAAAGATAGGGAGATCAGTGACCAACTACCATCACAGGCAAAAGACTCGACTTGGGGAAATTAGTTTAATGTATTACCAATCAAATCAGAGGAGGATAATGAGAAATAAATCCAAATCTTAAAAAAGACACCTTCCCCCCCCACCCCTCTCTTCTTCCCAGGCTTAGCTTCACTCCTGATTTTATCTACCTCCTCCCCTCCAGTGGGACAAGGGGACAGGGAATAGGGGTTGCAGTCACTGATGGGCTGTGCCTTGGCCAGTGGCAGGTTCTTCTCAGAGACAGATAGCATCGGCTCTATCTGACATAGGGGAAGCTTCTAGCAGCTTCTCACAGAAGCCATCCCTGTAGGATCACTGCCACCAAAACCTTGCCATGCAAACCCAAGACATATGGGAACAATGGTAGTAACCTCCTGATTAAAATGCATTACCTGTGCTGTAACTGAGTACCCCATCACCCACTCCCTTAGCCATACACTACCATCACCAATATTTGTGTTGAAATGAATTGAAGACTTGATATAACTGTAAAATAACCCAGAATTTTGGTTTGTAAGGTGTTTGAGGGGTATTTTTTATTTGGTTTTATGTTGAGGAGGCAGCAGAGGCAACAGGAGGTTAGAGGGAGAAGGGTGCGAAAGGACAAAGGTAGATCAGCTCCCCAATCAAGCTACAAAGTTGTAAATTGATGAATTTGTTTGTTTTTTAATCCCCTCTCCAGTGTCCACACAGACTTAAGCTATCCATACTCTCTTTCCTCAGCTATCCATCTTTGTTTTACCTACACAATACCAGCATAAGTGTCTGTCCTGCACAGCAAGCATCTAAACCCAGCCTTTTTTGCTAAGCTATTTATCAAATCAGATCAGCTCACTGCATGGGTACAGAAATGCTTCTGGCGATACAATACAATGGGCATCACAAGCCCCTGAATAAGCACAGGAATATAGCACCAAATTGCACTGAAGCAATTTAAACAGTAATCTTATCAACAGCACACCTCTTTAAAAAGAGGTTGAATGCTGAAACAATATAAGCTTCTGGGGAAAAGGAAGGAGCTTCTCCCGCAACCAACTGCTAGCACACACAGTTGCCCATGCTGTCCCTCCATTCCAGTTTGCACTGTGCAGCCAGGGGGGAACTGATCACATACCTGTGCCAGGAAAGGAAACGGTCAACACAAGAATGGGAACAGCAGCCAGGAAACGTGCGGGACTGTTTCTCTTGATCACCATGCCAGTTTAAAGTGTTCAAAATTACATCTTGTGCAAAAGTTGCTGTCTAAAGGTGTAGTTACGTGATCACCCTTTGTCAATCTAAGGATAGAGGGCAACTGAAAGCTCATCACCTGCCCAGTTCCACACTCCAGCCACTCTACTTGATCTGCTCTGGAAATTACATAGCCGCAGGCAAGCCAGGTAACTTCACAGATCTGACCGAACAGCCACTTGAGCAAATATAGAAAGATACCAATTATCTTTCAACCAGATGCAGATATACCCTCCTTCAGACATAAAGGAGAATGTTAGGATGCAGAGTCAGGACAGAAAGAGGGTACTGCCTCCATTTTTAGGAGCAGGCCACAAAATTTAAAAAAATAAAAATCAAACATTAAGCAGAGGATAGTACTATTTGAGGCAACATTTGCAAAATCCTACATTCAGACAAAAGACATACCATCAAGTTAAATATAGTGTAATAGAATTATTCCAGTTGGAAGGGACCTACACTTATCATCTAGTCCAACTTTCTTATTCTGCACGTAATCAATTCCTGTTTCAATATATATTTTAGGCCTCAGACTTTGCAGAAAAATAAATAAAACAAAATATCAAGGGCAGAATCCAGGGCATCTAGTTGGCAGAATGAATGACCACTGCTAACCACCACAGTTCATAACAGCAAGTATGTTCTGGTTATAAAAAACAAAACAAAATTAAATCAACTTGAGAAGAAATACCTTTTTCTTCTGATCATCCTCCTATACCACAATACCAGTGTCTCAAAAGAGATAAAGGGAACAAGAAAGGGTAAAGGGAAGTCAGACGTATGCTATCCTAAGAAGCCCTGGCAAGAGGGAAAGAAAGTACCAAGGAAAGCAGGGTTAGTTGCAAGAAAAACACAGTGGATTCAGGTGAAGGCTCAAAGCAGGAAAAAGGAGGCTGCGCTCAAGAAAAATATAAGAGGGAGTGGCTGGCTGTGCAATGAAGTTAGCGTCCAGAAAAGAATGCATCCCTAATTTGCTTTATTAATAGTGATCTCTCTTTATCCTTCCCCTATTATTTTCTGTAGTTCAGAAGAAGCTGAGCTATACAAAGACATCTAAGAAGTTACACAAGAAAGAAATTCATCCTTTAGAAAGAACTGCCACCAAAAAAAGAGTCTGATTTCCCAGTGGAAACGAAGCCACCACTGCCCCCACTTGGTAGCCATTTTGAGAAATATCTCTCTCTCCACAAGAACTGTATCAGCTAATCCATGAAAATGCTCATCAGATTAAACCTATCCTTAAATACACAGGTGGGAGCAGGAAAAAACAGAAACAAAAACACCCCCATGATCTAACTAACTCTAAGCAGCAAGGTTAAAAAAAGTGAAAAAGATTTCGCTCCATATTTTTCTAAGCTTTAACTACATACGAAGTCAGAGCTGCTGGCAACCAAAAAGAGTTTGGAAGTTTGGATTCCCTTTCCACATATTTCCACAGCTAAAAGTATTTGAATTTCTTTTCAGTTTAACTGTAAATTTCCTGGATTTAGCACTTCTATTTTGAACATAGTGGCAATAGCCCTATCATTATTTTTTTTCCTTAATTATGATTTCATCATCTTCACCTTAATAATCATTTATTGGCAACATACTGAAAGCATTTGTTGATAATATGATTTCAGCCAGATCCTGGAAGATACTGAGCACGAGCGGCAGAGGGCAATTCGGTTCGCCATGCTTATCAGCTTCTTAATTTTTTTAGTTATGCACATAATCAAAAGTATGAGGATACAAGCCCCTGGCAGACATACTTCTAAACGGTATTTCTTTACCTTGCAAATGCTTGCATTAGCTTCCTTCTACAGAGACTGACCTTAGTTACTACCTGGTCTGAGCTCCATGGCTGTAGAATTTACATTTCCATGGGAACTGATTATTCAGAAGGGATTTCAATGTGTTCTAGAGCTCTCAATACATAAACTTTCTCTTCTACTAGGATGTTGTCATCTTATGGGATATCATGGGTCAGTTCAGCAATGCACAAAAAAAAAAACCCCACACCACCATTAAATGATTCAAATGTACTATCAAAAAACCCCAAGCTTTAAACAACAGAATCAGATGCCAGCTTACTACACTCTCCAACAGCTGGTTTGACAACCTTACTAGCCTCATGCTAAGTGCAAGTCTGCAAATAGAAAATCCAAGTTATTTCTAGAGCCTCTATCAATAGCCTCTGGATGTTAGAATGGTGACAGATCACAAGTCCAATGCCGGCAATAGCCCACACCCCTTAGACTGTGTTTCTCACTTGCTTGGGATGGAAGAGCGTTACTACCACTGAAATATCAGTTATGATTACCTTCAGTACTCTAGTTCTACAGCTTTTCATACTGTACTTCATCGTATCTTTCTTCCGCTGTAGCAACAAGGCTACTCATCCACCACACTTGTTCTCTCCAGAACAGACAAGACTTGCACACTACAGAAAGCCTTGGATCAACAGAAATTTACAGGTTATTTTTAGAGACACTAAGATCATAGAAACAGGCCTTACAGTAAGAGTGGAAAGTAGGAAAGCTTCAATGCTTCTAAAAGTCTTCTAGGTATTAACCTGAGATTAGAATAAACTCTTGAGAAATCTTAAATCTTTTAGAGCATGATTTCATTCCAGGGCCCTGCTCTCTTCCAATGACATCTGGACTCTGACCTTTTTCCAGTTCCAGACCCCTTCTAAGAATAGAATATTTGTCACCTAAATATAAGGGCCAAGATCCTAAAAGCCATTTAGAAACTATAGGGTAAGGTGGCACAGAAAATAAAGTGCAAGCCTCATGTTTTCCCAGTAACACAGTTTACCACAAGCACATGCTGCAACATTCTGCACGAGCTATTTTCCTAAGCACTAAAGGCTTCATGCCCAGGTATCTCATATTGCTATAATCCAGCCAAAGAGTGATGAAGGCACAAATAACTGAGGCCAGGTCATCATCTGCCAGGACAGGACTGTTTCCTAGCCAAAGCATTACTCGTGGATGCTGCTATGTGGGAGCCTGCAATCAGCCAGGAATCCGAGAGTACTCCTAAACTGAAGGCTGCATTGTCCACATGCGAAGGCACGTCTTCAGCCAAAGAGACTATTTTATCGAGTGGAACTCTTCAAAACACTATCTTCTGCTCACTAACACCATGTCTTTCTTGCTCTGCTTCAAGCAACTCTTACTTTCCCCAACTGTGATCTGATCCTGTCCGAGTTCTATATTACTCCATAGGCTTTGCAATGCAGAGACCCAACACACTTACCACTGCTGTGTATGGCTGGTAGTTAAGTTTGCATGGCCTGAATGTTCAATAACTGGATCCACATTGCTTAGAATTCCTATAAAGAATTCTCCTGTAGGACTTGTCAAAATAAAAGTCTAGGAACAGGTGAAATTTTCCACTATTAGTCAGACAGGAAGGTTTTGTGCCACTTCAGTGCATTCTTCTGACCCCACCTCATTTAAATCAGTAGTTGTTAACAATGCAAACTATTACAGAGGTAGCCAAGAAAGGAACGGATGTCTGTTCTGTATCCACCATCAGAAGGATATCAACTCTGTTTTGGCCTGAATTCAGATTTCCTTTCTCCATAACCCAGGTTCTAACCACAAGTTTTCAAAGTTGGATTTCTCCTGCGTTGACTGAACTCTCTTTCACCTGCCAATGGGCTTGTGGGGTGGACGGAAAAGAAGCAGAGGATGCAGGAGGAATGGTCCCCCATCACAGCATTAACCTGGGTCACCTGTGTGGTATGTATTACACAGAGATAATATGGCTCACAGCAGCAAGGACATAGGAAGCATCTTCCCCTGTCTTGATATTATGTACAGCCTGTATTCACTGTATAAATTGAACAACAAGTGATATCAAAGATATTCACTTTCATTAACTTGTTTCCCTGGCCTTACTGCACTCCCATTCTCACAAAGATCCTCCCCTTCTAATGAATTATGTCCTTTTAAAATCTGAGGAAAGGAAAAAGTTAAGAAAATTAAGGACACCTAGTAACATAATATACAATACATTAGATTCCAAAAGCCTCTGAACAGAAATATTGTTGAGAGCTTCTACCCCAAAACTACAGCTGGAAATGGGAAAGGTTAAACGGAGGTTGACTGCGCACTGTTTAGTTTCCACGCAGATTGCTGCCAGCAACACGCCTCCCAGGCAGAAGTAGCAGCAATCATATTGTGAACAGCCCTGGCAGCCTCCCTCCCTTCCACTGCAGTTTCTCTTTCCTCGGGAGGACGGAGGAGATGTGCTTCATTTCTGAATTCAAAACTGAGAATAGAGAAGTGACACTGGCACATTTAATTGTTCTGACACACCTGCCCGTGTCTCAGCTGGTCACAGCCAAGTTACACAGGCACAGGCAGATGAAGGCAACAACCAGCTCCCTTTCCCAGCAACTGCACACTGCTACAGAGCTCGCCTTCAACAGCAGCACATTTGCCTTCCCTCTGGCTGCACTTTCTCTGGATCAGAGAGGAGGGAAAGAGCAATCAAAAGGAAGCAGTAGGGTGGCAGTAGTGGCAGCAGTTCTGTTCTGGGCAGCAGGAACAGAAAGTCAGGGGAGAATTCCTTCAGACTCCAGAAGTACTCTCAACCTCCAGACTAAGAGTACATCACTTAGAGGCATCCCAGCTCTCTACCCCTCCCTATCACGCTTCAGGCTTCCCCTGTTAAAAATCACCTTTGCCATTCAGATACTGGCAGATTACTGCCCTCCCTCCCCATCGTGTAAGAGATCACTATCAGCCTAACACGCAAGTTTAAGCTCCACCTTCAATAGGCCACCTACTTCAAGTGATATGCAGCACTTTTCCCTGTTGGCCTAGCAATCTATAAAACATGTCACAGAGCTCACACTTATCTCTAGAACCCCAAATCCACCACACCAAAACTTGACTGGCCCCTAACCCACACCCCTACACTGCCTTAACCCAAACAACCTGCCCTTTTACTGTCACGCGTTCAGACAGGACACTACCCGAGGGACCATACACCACTATTTGCCTTATCCCCAACATTACTTCAGGAAATGAATTGACCACAAGGTAAAGTTTGTCATATGCAAGTCATTTTGGAAATACGCAAACTGGATCATTAAATATTTACATAAGATGTTACATGGTTTTGCATGAAACTTGGCAGCTCTAGAATGCTTATTTGAAACATCTAGCCAGGGCCTAGGAAAAGAGGAGAAGAAAAAGGACCCTGGAGTGGGAAGGAGGAAAGAATAGTTAATCCTTTTTCTCTCAAAAAAGCGCTACAGAAAAAGCACACATTATGATAGTCTTTTCCATGACTGCACACAGAGTTCCTGCCTAAATGTCCTGGAAATAACCAGTGAAGCATTTCTCTAAGCACGCTCCTCACATTTTATGCTTGGAGTCACTTTCTCAGTATCTCTTCCTTCCCCTCCCCATGCATTAGACTTTGGCTTCCCTGTTAGTCTATTAGCTGCCACTTTGTTTAGGGAACTAAACACATAGAAAGTTGTTTGTACCATTGAATTCTCTTTATGATTCCCATGAACTTCTGTTAAAATGAGGATGAAAAGAAACAACATTCCCTAAGGGAATTGTTCAATGGACTAGAACTGGTAGAGGAGAACTAGAGATATTTCTATTTTTAACACTATCAAGGCCTGGACTCCAAAGCACCACCTGGGACCCAGTTTACGTGCAGTACAGGGCAGAAAACAGAAATCTAGAGACCATCACAATCCCCCTATCTTGAACATCAATATTTTCCACAGCATCCACCTGATATGTCAGTTAGAAACCAAGTATGAATAGGAGCGAAAGCTTCTAGGAGAATTACTAAACATAAAAACAAGTTTTGGTAACATCTCTGTGATGGCAGAGTTTCTCTAACCAAAGTTGGATAAAATTATTCAGACAGTTCTATGTTAAAGAACAAGATCCAGGAGCAGTTTTACCAAATGTTTGCAGAGACAGGAGAAAAAAAAAAAGTCTTATTTTCCTTTTTTCTCTTTTCATAAAATATTTGCAAGTTTTCAACTTATGTGCTGCTATTAACAGGATTTCGAATGTACGGAGCATAAGGAAACACCGTGAGGGTGACCGAGCACTGGCACAAGTTGCCCAGAGAAGCTGTAAAGTCTCCTTCCTTAGAGATATTCAAAAGCCATCTGGAGAGGGTGCAGGGCAACTGGCTGTTGGTAGCCCTGCTTGAGCAGGGGCTAGATGACCTCCGGAGGTCCCTTCCAACCTGAGCCACTCTGTGATTCCACGAACCTCTTCTGTTCCTCACATTCTCTAGTTTCACATTGTGCAGACTGTCACCAAGAGCTGCCCAGCCCCTGTGATTCTTTAGTACACCGATCCTGCCTGTTAAGTGCAACAGTAGGGTCATGTAGTTATACCCAGAGACCACCCTCTGCTACCCAAAGACAGACTCAAATGACTGAGGGGAAGAGAAATAATTTGCAGAATATGAAAGATGAGGAGAAGCCTACAGAAGAGAAAAAAGTGAATTTGCTAGTTAGTATTCAGCTACCTTTCCTTCAGAATTTCCCAAAATACGCCATCAAGACGACAGGTTGCTAAAGCTGGCATGGCACAAGATATGTAAATGTTGCTCAAGGAGACTTTTTTTTTTAAACACACAACTCTTTCAACCAAAAGAGCAGTTTTGATGGAGCTCACCAAGAACGGGTTGTTCAAAAATCAAACTTTTGTCCAAAGACAAGGGGACCAGATTTAACAAAAGGCATCACTAGACCATGACTTAAATATATAGATATATTTAAAAATATAAATATTTTTATATTACATATGCATAAAAATATATATTGTAGACTTCCTTGTGGCTCTCAAACAGTAGCAGCCTGAGGCCTGACTACCCTGTTTTACAAAGAAAATTCAAGGTAAAACACACATAGTCTAAAAATCAGGTAATAGATGTCTGCATAGGCAGCACATTTCTATTAAAAGACACATACACAGATCTCTCTCATCAGTGATTCAAACCCTGCTTATCTTAATTAAAAAGCAAGGAGGCAGCAGAAAGTCTCCTGGCTTGATGCACTATCCATTGTGGGGACAGTCCAGTGGGGACGTCTAGTAAAAAACACTGCTCCACAGCTTCTGTGCAAGTCGATGTCTCCTGAAGTGGTCGTAGTCTGATCCCAAGTGTCCATGCAAAAGCGAGTTGCAGTCCCTAAGAAGCAGAGTCCTGGCAGGCAGGGGTTACTGCAAGGGGGATGGGGCCGCTGCGGCAGGCTCTGGCCTAAGCACAGCCTGTGAGGTAATGTGAATTCCTTGGCTCCAAGCGAGCACCTGAATTCTTTGGAAACCACAGGAATCCAGCACAGAAAAGGTAAATATCCCAGCAGAGCCAGTGCTAATTAGGAAGCCAGGCTACCGAAGGAGGAGACACTGCAAGGCTGAGGGGGGTGAGCTCAGGAGGTGGGATGACAGCCACTGTGAAGCCCGGCTGTCTACCCCGCCATTACCGGAACTCTCGTGTCCCTCTGGAAAGTCTCACCCAGCTGCTGCTCCTTCAGCCTTTCACAAGAACATTTGGTTTTCAGCTCAGTTTTGCCTTTTTTTTTTTTTAAAAAAATCTATTTTTCAAATTCAGTGTAAGCCTGACTCAGGAGTTCCTGCTGGGCTAGGACTCAGAAATAAGGCTGCCTAAAGCTGGTGGTTTAGGCAAAGTAGGCTATAGAAATCTCCCCAAAACATGAAGCCATTTCACTATGAATTCCCCACACCATGTGTCAAGTGCCCATAATGCCTGCAGGCACCAAGCAAGACAGGTCGACCAGGCTCCTTTCTGTCCCACAAGGAGGTACACAAAAAGAGGGAAAGTCAGTCAGGAGAAAGAGAGGTGTCCCTAGCTGGCAAGATGGGGAAGGCTCACAAACAGCACAAGCTATTCCTGGCCCCACGTCCTCTTCAGCTGTACTTCAGACACAAGTCAGGCTTGTTATTCTCTCCTTGCACGGGTGCCCCTACAAGAACCAGCATAATCCACCAATTCAACAGTTGGCTGTAAGACCAGCCTTGGGACTTCCACATAACTGGGCTTGGTGAGTCACCTTCAAAAGCATGTCAAAGTTCGTAATTAAGACTGTAGTTTATTAACAATGATTCTCTTATTCATACTAGGATATAAAAGGTATGTCAATAAATATATTCCATCACATATTTTGGAAGTCTTAGATAAATAAAACTACCTTGATTTTTAACATACGATCAGATGACTAAGTTACACTCTCACTGAGTTACACTCTCAGGCAAACGTGGACCAAGCTTCCCAAGACCATCTCTTTCTCCAAACCTGTACCTTCTATGCAAAGGTCCCAGCTACAGTTTTACAGACTGTGAATCACAGATGGCCCATCCAGATGATAATTGCCCTTTCCAGCATCAAGTTACTAAATATCTGCCAATTTAACAGATGCACAGCAGCATGCTTTGTCTGCTTTTTTAAAATACGTACTAGAAAAGTGTTGGACACCACATTTTTCAATCCAACAGACAAAGATCTTAAGGCACCCAGTGCTGCTTTATGCCTTAAGCACAGCTTCAGTCTTGTTTCAAACTTCAAGAAAGAAAAAACCCACCCCACTCCCTCCAAACAGATCACTGAATATCCCCAAATGAATCTATTAGCAGCATTCCTTCTAGAGGTGGACCAGGCCCAAAATATGCAAGACAAGGTTTGATAGTTTGAGGGAGGCAAGGCCAGAAAAAGTAGCATTGTAGTGAAAGACGAAAACAGAGCATGTTCAGCGATACCATTCTTAGTAACTCTCCATCAGGTCTGATACCTGACACTGATGACCTAAGGCTCTGTCCCCACTAAATACAGCTTATTCTACAGGGAGTTGGGTGGCAATAGCTACAAAAAGGAACCTACTCAACATCAGCACTTCCTAAGTTCTACTCAATTTTCTTTTAGAGGATAAAAAAAAAAAAAGAAGCTTTGAGGTCAGTATCTTCCTGCAAAATTGCACTGAAAAAGAAGAGAACTTTAGCCTGGGCAAACCAAACAGTTATTCAGTACTTCCAGCACAAATCAAGAAATAATAGCTAAGGCTTTGTTACACACTTCTAGGTACATACCCTTCAAATCTCCTTCAAAGGAAACTTTTTCTTCGTTATCCCACATGGAAAGCGAAACACAAGTTACACACGCTGAATCAACAATCCCTTTCTTCTCCTCAGCACTGAAGCCTCAGATTCCACTCTAGATCATGTCATGACAAGTCTAGCTGTGCCAAGAGAAACCAGGCCTAAGGAAGTATCTAGTCAAACATCACAAATGTGTATTATACCAAGTCTGTTCATTTTAAAAATCATTACATCTTATGGTTTCCTGATAGCGCTCCTTTTCTGCTAGAAGTCACCAACTTTACTGCAACAGCCAGGTTCCTCTTCTACTTGGAATACGCAAGACATAACATTGGAGGGCAACACTGCCTTTCAGTAAATTCAGAGAACAACCCAGAAGAGGTCACCCCAACAACACTTCAGAGACTACCTATCTTCAGAAAGCAAATTCCAAACATGGACATCACCATAGTGCACCACAAGCACTAGCAGATGTCACGAAAACAAATTCCTTTGTTCTGCTGGTGGGTTTCCCCTTAGATTGCTTCAGTACCACCTTTGATTCCGGGCTCCGATCTTACCTTACAGTTCTCTGCTACAAACTGCTTCCACTCTTAAGCAGCATGGGTTGTTTTTTTTTTTCTTAAGTAAAGAATAAAAAACGGCTTCTGCTCTCAAAGATTAAAGCATTCCCCTCCCTCCCCACACAGCTAAAGTTTTGTCCCAGCCTTAAACTAAAGCATTACACTGTGTGAGGCAATAAACGGTCTCTCCCAGCACTTAACTCGCACTGTTAAATGGAAGGCAAAAAAGGCTAAATAGGAAGCCAGAATCCAGTAGCTCCGGGTGCCTTACCTCTCACCAAATGAATTTGCAAACAGGGTATGGGAAAAATACAAATCGCTAAAGCTAAGACCACTAGTGCCATCTGGAGGCCATATAAAACAGCCCACCTAAAGTTTTCTGTCAACCTCTGCTCGCACTTGAGTGTTGTCCTCCAAAGAGAGCTTCCCAGCACTTGCTGCATAAACTTACCAACTCTACAGCCATAGAAGAATGGAAAAGTTTAAGAGTAATTAAAGATATTGGTTGCAATAAATTCATACCTATCACGTGACAAGTCTTGTTACAAGCCTTTAGCCATAACTGACGCTACAGCTGAAATTGCCCAGTGGGCAGCTGAAGTTCAGTAACAGAACTAGAGTTACTCTCCAGAGCCAGGACTGTCCTTAGACCAGAGATAACAACTCGTTATTCCCTCTACACCAGTCCCATGGTTGTACTGGTGCAGCTGACCGTATCACAGAGCAGCATTAAGATACCTAGTGCCACAGACTACCCACAGTTAGTCTCCATATACTAGCTACCTCTCACAGGGAGCTGTAAGATGGGATGCAATTTAAAGGAAAGGATAACTACCATGAGTAATACCGCAGTGTCCTGTACATTATGTTCCGCTTGTCATGTATGTGGACACCATGTGCTTTAGTCATGTATGTGAACATCATGTTCTCTAGAACATGTATAAGACTTAAAGATTTTAGAAGACTGAAGAGTGATTTGCAAGTATTACTGCCACATGGGATCTTACCAAGATGGAGAGTCCAGAACTGTTGAGACTGATGCTTCTGGATAGATACCCAGAAAGAAAAGTTATTTGCTCAGGGTTGACTACAACACTGTTTCAGCTCTGAAGGTGAATATTCTGAATATCAAAAGAACAAAGAAATTCAGCCAGACAGCATTCAGATTATCAAGTAGGGATGCCAGCTCACAAACTCAAAGAAATCAGATCATTGTTTCAAGAGACCTTTTACCTAGGATAGCCCAGGTGATCTACAGTCTTGCTACCAGTAGGAGCTCCTGGACTACTATCTTCTAGGAAGGTATTTCCAGGCCCAATAAGGATAAAGAGATTATTGGAAACAACAAGTACAAGTTTTCCAAAAAGAAGTCATGTCTGATGCCTCCTGATTGTGTTCTAGGATGACATGAATAGTTCTGGGGTCAAATGGAGAGCAATGGATGGCATGACTTAAGATCTGAGCACTCAAATGGCCCCTGTAAAGCTAGAGGAATGGGCTAACAAAACCCTCATGAACTTCAGCAAAAGCAAATGCAAAAGTCTTGAACCTGGGAGGCATAACCCTGTTCAGCAGTACAGGCTGGGTGGATACAAAGCAGCTCTGCAGAACAGACAAGCAGTCCTGGTGGACAACAAGTTGAACATGAATTATCGGTTTGCCTTCACAGCAATAAAGGCAAAGTACTTGCTGGGCTGTACTGACAGGAGTGTAGCCAGTAGGTTGAGGGAAGTGATTAGTACCTCTTACTGTGAGTGCTTAGCAAGCACTGGAGACACATCTGGAGTGTCATGTCCAGTTGCGAGCCCCCAGTACAAGGAAAGTATTGACTAAGTGGCACAAGTCTGGCAGAGAGCTTAAAACAGACTGAAAAACATGATGTACAAGGAAAAGCTGAGGAGAAGAGGATTGTTCAGGCTGCAGATAAGAAGGCTAACAATAGATCTAACTGCTGTGTTCAACTCCTTAATGCATGGCTATAAAGACAAAGACAGATTTTCTCAAAGGTGCATAGCAGAAGGGCAAAAAGCAACAGTTAAACTGCAACAAAAGAAGTTCTGATTGCATATTAAAAAAAAACACGTGCACATTCACAGTAAGAATGGTCAAACGTTGGAAGGGGTTGTCAAGAAAGACTATGGAATCTCCATTGTGGAAGATATTCAAAACTTTATGGTATAAGGCCGTAGAGCACCTGCCCAAACTTTGAAGATGATCTTGTGAAGGAGGTTGGACTAAAAACCTCCAGACTTCACTTTCCACCTGAAGCATTTGATGATTCTATCTTAAGGGATTCACTAGAACTCTGACCAGTGTACTTCAGTCAAAATAATATCCTTGTTTCCTTCCTCATTTCCTTCCCTAGACCTCTAATACAACTGGAAAAGAAGAAAAAAAACCATAAACATCCCCACATACAATTCCCTCCCCCAAGCAAAACACGTTACTCTGTCAGACACAAAAATGCTATCTATCATGGAATTGGCAGTTGCCCCCAAACAGAGTAGAACGCTTGTCTCTTACACAGATGAATTTCTCCATAAGTAAAACTCCTTTGTTACAATAAGATCAGCAGAATTACTTTTAAGACATTAATGATGGTGCAAATCCTATTTTGGCAGTTGCTGTGCACTGCCCATTTTCAGAACATCCTAGCAATCTACTCATCTATTCACAACTGATGATCTCTTTTCTGCTCTTCACTTTCCAATAACATGCAATATTAGCAACTAACAATTAAATTGCTGATTCCAAGACTCTTGCACACCAGGCATGTTTAAGGCTCCTTTTCTAAAGTCAATATAGTTGTCAAGTTTTCCACCGACCAAGATGAGCTACCCCCCCTTCATGCCCACCTTTAGGGAAACAATCTGTTTATGTTATCTTTGCAGGCAGAGGCACATCACAACACACCTGAAGGCGTTCATCAGTTTAAAGAAGGATATTTCTTGTGGGATCGTTATTAATATATCATTTTGGATGCAGTAGTTGCTTTGGATAAAGGTACATTGGACTCAATATCTGCCTAAGTCAGAGTCATGTAGGCTCGAACCCTAGAGATACTCTTTCTGGGTACGTGCTTATAAGACAGATTCAGGATTATTTGAAACTGTTGCAGAAGACAGTCCAATGATGCTCTCTTCTCAAACACCACTATAGTTAAGTTTCTGGTCTGTTGGAAATTCAGAGGCGTGATTATTCCAATTTTATTAGTTACTACAGACAGGTATTTAGCTAAACTTCTGTGATGAAGAGAAACAGGTATTTTTGGTACATAAGTGTTCCTCTGGGAATCTTAAGTATCTTTCATGACTTACATGCAAAAGGAAATTGACATCTTGCAGGATAAGACCAGTGAACTAGTCTAACCACACTTACTTGATACTGTAGAAAATACAAACACTGACCTAAAATTCAGAAGAGGAGTTGAAAGTATTAAAACAAAGGCCAATACAGCCAACAACAGGTCTCCAACTGTTTTTGTCTTTAGGATTAAACAGGAATTGAGAAAGTTTAGACTCCCTTCCCCTCGGAGGATGAAGAAGGAGCACAAAGGCACCAAGAGTCCAAAGAGGTTTCAAGAAGAACCCAACCTTGAGAATGAACACGCCAATGATGGTGTGCGTGTGGCCATTCAACCCTTAAGAGTTGAAAACTTGCTTTATTTGCTACATATGTAATAAAGTCCCTCACTAAAGATCCTATCATCTATATAAAGAAAACTGATGGGACACAGCATGATGAAGTATCATATATTGTAAGCTCTGCTGAACTCTAACTGGCACTTCCCTCATTTGCTATTGTGTAAGGAGTACAGAGGCAAGCCAAGACATCTCTGGATCACCAAGTGCAGGTACGCTGAGAAAGAAGAAACCTCCCCTACCTGGCCAATCCTTCCTCGTAGAGATAGATGACAAGTGGATCATAGGATGTAACCAGAACATAGAGGCGCACATCAAATTTGAAATCTGAAATACAGTTGTCAAGAGTTAGTGACTGCAAGTATCCTTCAGACATCACATCCAATTGAGGAATTTCAACAGACCCTGAGAGCAACAAACCATTATCTGCTGCTGACATAGGTGCCTGAAGCTTCCCCAGTTGAAGAGCTTCCAGATTTTAAGGAATTCACTACTTACATTTTTCCGGTACTAGAGGAAAATAGACCACTCAACTCTTCAACCAAAATCCTGCAAAGTTTGCACAGATCCTCAGGTGTGGGGTGGGGGGAAGAGAGAAAAGCAATTCCTAAGCATACTCACCATCTATGAGCAGGGGGTTGCTGATGTAACGAGAAACCAGGATGTCATCTTCCAGGACAATCTGGTTTGGCTACAGAAGAACAGAGAATCCAAGAGTGAAAAAACAGGAGGCTTAAGGAATAAGAAGATGACTAGATCAAACCCACCATTTTTTCCAGCCTTTCCCTCCTAAAGCCACTCTGTACGAAAAACTATGTCCGGGGAGGGAAGAAACAAAATTAAAATGAAAAAACACCGTCAGTCACAACATACTTAAGGTAATTAGATCCTAACCAGAAGCCTGAGAAGGATTACATTGCAAAAAAAAAAAAATGCCCATTGAATCTTCCAGTTAAAGTGCTCCTTAGATTAGAATACAGGTTTAACAGCTACATGGCAATGACGTAAAATAGGCACAAAAAAACCCACATCTAGGATGTGACTGTCATTCTCTGCTTCTCAAGTGTTTAACCAAACACATGGGGAAGGGGTTTAGAAGACACTGGAAGGAATATGTAACTACAGTTGGTAAGGAAGTCTCAAGTGAAGAAAATGACTCCTCGACTTGTGATCTTTATAGCTAGATCCTGGGCCGGTATCCAACCTTTTTTCCTACATGAGTAAATACCTTCTACTGAGGTTCAGTTCACAGCAGGGGCTACTGTACCAGGAAGACGCTACCCTTCTAGCTCAAAACAGAAAGCTCTATGACAAATATACATTACAAAGTCATGGGATCTGTTGAGAAAGCTTTTACTTTTTGCTGTGTGCAAGCCTCTCTTGTAACCAGTTTTAACTACTCATACAAACAGTTTCCAGCAAAACATTTTCTTGCCTTCAGTTTGCAAAAGAGCCAAGAGAACCCTGTCATCCTGCCTTTATTCAGTTTTGCATGCTTTCAGCCACATCACCAGCATCACGAGCAGGAAGCCCAGGCATACGGAGTGCACATATACAATGTAAGGGAACAAGTTCAACTTCTCTCAGCACATCACGTAAAAGTGACAGCCTGTTTTATTATGGATCAGGAAAATCCAAAGGCTTGTTGTTTTGTTGGGTTTATTTGTTGTTGCCTTTAAACACTTTTGTGATGAGATTCTAGAATACACTCCCTTAATGGCATCACACTGAAGGAAAATGAAGTCTTTGGGCCAAACCAGCTGAAGTGTATCTGGAACAGATATACACAAAGGGAGATTGGTCCCAGAAGGGTCCTTTCCCTAGTTCATGGCCAACTGCCATATAAGCCTGAGCTCGTTCCTCTCTTTCAAGCAAAGAAAAAGCTGAGTGCAGTTCTGGAAATACTTACCTCATACACTTGGCGAATTGCTCCCTTATTTTGTGGGAAATGATCCAAGTAGAGAACAGATGAGGCAGCATGACCCCTTCAGTGCAGGGGAGGCTAAAGGGGTTTGAAGGAGCAAAACCAAAATGACTCACCAGTCAGTTTTGCTGCTGAGAATATTTATTGGAATCCCCTCGTGTGTTTGGATCCTGCCCAGATATATTTGTTACCTATGACAACCTAACTATAACCAGCACATTGAATTCAAAGAACCATCCCCATGACACCTCAGTAAGGGCACACTGGCATTTGGATAACACAGCTCTAAGACTGTGTTATCTAAATGACATCCTACTGTATCACATAAGGTTTCATTTTAAGTGGTCTTTTCCAGGGGAAAAGAGTGAGACAAAGGGACTGTTTGATGTCTGTTTAGGTCACACAGGGAAACAACTAAGGAGAATTTGGGGAATCCTCCCAAGGCCACAAGGAGAGCATGAAGCAGCACAGCTTCCCAAACTGTCTCAGGGTGCATGAACTTGCTCCTAATAAGCTAAGACTTGAAAGTAGGTTGCAAGACAAGCACAGCATACAAAGAAATAGATTGCTTTTGGTTACGCATCATAGTCCCAGGCAGACTTTGCCAGCTGATCGGGACTTTTGAGCTGCTCACCAAGGTATGGTTGAAATCCAGAGCACGGCCAGTGTCTGGTTAGATGTTTCCATGCCCCTTGCCTGGAAGCTGGCATAGTTTTGCAGACAGTGTTACTGAAGAGCATTTCTTTTGCTGAACACTTACATTGTTTATCAGGTAGACACCTCGACCCCTGGAAGAGGCCACAGGCTTCACTATCCACGGGCCTCTGTCCTTAGAATAAGTATCTGGTTAAAAGAAAACAGCACAGGTCTGAAACATTTTCCATTTTGCTTATTTACAGAGGAACAAGTCAAGAATGTTGCCTACAGTAAAAGCTTTAGAGAATTCCATGACAAGATCAAAGTCTACTTTTTTTGACATCTTATTTCACCCCTTGGGACTTATTGCAATTATTACTGCCTCTTCCTGAAGCCCCTCCTGCTGCTCTAATGGACTCATTTCCCTCCCTTATGCCACCTTTTGACACTTTTCAGTACTCCCAGATATTTTGAAGTTGATCATCAACAGCACTGTGCACAAAAAAACCACCTCAATTCTGGAGCCTTACGCTTCTTGAGGACTTACACAGGCATGGAGTAAACAGCAGAGTAGAAATTACATTAAAAAAAAAATCATGTAGGTCTTTTCCACTGTGTTTCCACCTTCCTCTAATTTTGTTGCCTTAACCACCGGCATGATCAACAGGCTAGGATATTAAAAGTAATTCCTTTCCCACACACACAGTTATTTTACTTTAGGTCCAGGCATCATCAGCCATTCACTTACTGCAGAAGTCCCGGTACTCTGCCGGTAGGATAAAGGTCTGAGGTAAGATATGGAATGTCTTGAATCCATGGGCCAGCTGCATACGACTGATGTTCTTGTATAGTCTGTCCTTTCGTGTCAGTTCATATGACCTGAAGTCCCAAAACAAGAGACGGTATCTATTTTTTCCCCCCAACATAGAACATCCACATTACAGCAACGCTCCGTACTACTTAAAGGCTCTGTAGCCCTGTCAGATGTCTCAAACCCTAACCTGCAACTACTCGTCAGTTTTACTGACTCTGTCCTACAGCTGTACTAATATCCATCCTCATTTGTAGCACATCATGCAATTCCCAAGACAGACTCAAGCACAGCAAACTGTTTTAGCTGTGTTTGTATACTTTAGCAGGTGACATATGACTGTAACTATGAACCCAAAGCCCCAAGTACTTTATTTATACCACCAAATAAAGCGGAAAAAAAAAAATCCAGTATTTGGGCTACAGACAAGCACTTCAACTCACATACTATCTCCTCAAAACCCCAAAGACCGTTTAGAATGAAGACAGCATATGGCACAGGCCCAGCGCATTGTGACTTTACAGTATCACGTATACTTTATTTTTTTTTTAGAGCTATCTATGTTCAGCTTTTTGCAAACCATCACAAAGAGGCTCAGCAAAACACGATATCAAGGCCTTACCTAGGGAAGTGATTGACTTTCTGAATATCTGTAAGGGAACGCAGCAAGTAGGGCTTCAAGTGTGATCCTGTCCACATGAGATTATAGTCGCTGCTAGTAGGGGGCACCTAAAAAGCAACATAATACCACCACACACACATAAAAACATTGAACTAACACAAAGCACCACCGCTTGTCCTACAGACTGTGACCTTACATCTATGAGACCAAAGCAATTTTAGTTTAAGACAATTTCCTCTGCCCAGCTCTAATATTAGGGCAAGTCTAGTCAGACTCCTGTCCTAAGCTACTGGACAGTGGTGCTGGGAAATAATCATGTCATATTTTTCTAAACAAACTTGTGGTTTTGTTCTTTTTATAGACTGTTTAAACCCAATTTGTAAAGAGTTTTAGATTTCTTTAGGAAATTTGTGAGACCAATTCCTTAACTTGCTGTTATTCAGAAGAAAATCCGCTATGCACACACATCTCTCAAACTGTCATTAGCTGTACATAGGACATTCTTTAGAGCAAGACAGGTGCTAGAAGAGAAATGTGAAACACTACATCAATGTTTCTGTGAACTTGCAAAGGCTGAGAGATTAAATCCCTCAGATCTTCCCAAGGGTGTGAGATGATGCTTTAAAGTAAGAAAAAAAAAACAACACATAGGACCCAAAACACATGACTTCCTCCTTTAAGGGTAAAGGGTACTCCTTTGATAGCGCAAGATCACGACATATGTCCTGTCTGACTGTCAGAGTATGTTAAAAAAAAAAACCTCAAGGGGGTTCACAGCAATTTCCTTCCTGGTTCTATCCCTGCAGAGTAAAAAAAACCAAACAAACCAACCACAAAACAAAACACAGAAAAACACCCTCAAAAACATAAGAATCATCATCACCACCACCACCTCCCAGACCAGCACATAATCAGATCTCAAGATCATTGCACTCACCTCATGGAATCCATGGGCAGTCAGAATGCTTCGAACCAGGCGGCTGTCTGTTCGCACAATCTTATAGGACAAGTGGTAGCGCTCTGTTAAGAGGCCAAGAGACACAATATTAGAATCTGCACCTAGAAGAATAAACCAGAGTTTCTGATGCTACCAAAGAACAGAGAAAAGCACTATAGGACACAGCACAGTACAGCTGCACTTAATCCCCAGTGGAGCATCGACACAGTAGCAGCACGTAACAGCCAAAGGGTGACAGGAAACGCCTGTCCAACTCTTGGGGCATTAACTCTAATGAACTGACTTACATCAATCCTTAGGTATACTATTACTGCATCACTGAACCCTGTTGTATCAAAATAAAACACAGGACATCCTAACAAGTGCCCGTATTACTTTTTTTTCTTTTTTGAACAGCTCTCTATATAGATTGCTTTGTAACACAGAATCACAAAGAATCACAGAATGGTAGGGGTTGGAAAGGACCTCTGGAGATCATCTAGTCCAACCCCTCTGCCAGAGCAGGTTCACCTAGAGCAGGTTGCACAGGAACGCATCCAGGCGGGTTTGGAATGTCTCCAGAGACGGAGACTCCACCACCTCTCTGGGCAGCCTGTTCCAGTGCTCTGTCACCCTCAAAGTAAAGTTCCTCCTCGTGTTTAGATGGAGCTTCCTATGTTCAATTTTGTGCCCATTACCTCTTGTCCTGTCACTGGGCACCACCGAAAAAAGCCTGGCCCCATCCTCCTGACAGCCACTCTTTAAGTACTTATAAGCATTGATAAGATCACCCCTCAGCCTTCTTTCTTACAGACTAAAGAGATCCAAGCCCCTCAGCCTTTCTTTACATGGAAGACGTTCTAGTCCCCTAATCATCTTTGTAACCCTTTGCTGTACCCTCTCCAGCCAGCCCCCATCCTTCTTTATAACACTTGAAACATGATTCCAGCTCTTTCTTCTCTATTCAAGATCGGTATTCCTAGCTAAAAGTAATCATGCCATATGCCCCTCATTGACATGGCTAGCTTGTACGATCACTTTTTAGATCTTGAAAATCCAAAACAAAATACTGAATTTTTATTCTCATCTCATTCACCTGCACTGATCTTCCAATAAATAACTGCAAAAAGTAGCAGGAAATAAAAGTAAATAGGACAAGGAAATAAAAAGAGAAAAATCACTATAAAAAAAATCACTATCCACTATTCATAAAAACAAAAGCAGTAAGCAGCACTGGAAGTATAAGATAAACAGAAAGCAAGTAGCAGGATTAGAGACCAGTTTTCATACAAAAGGATGTGGCAATCCATAAAAGAGTTCAAAGAAAGTAGAGGCAGAAATTGCAACACTAGAATACAGAATCACTTGGAAAAGACACTTTATAAATTGGTTCAAACTGAGAATAGAAAGATGAGGATTAGATTAAACCTCAGGCAATATGTTCTACCAATAAAAATAAGTCTAAAGAAAAAAGTAAGTAGTATCAAAACCTGGGACCAGACAAAGCTCAAGGAAATTTAACAAGTTGCACTATTCAGCAGTAGACTGGTTAAACCACGAAAAGCCTCTACCTCCTGAGAAAAAGCAGAAGAGACACACGCTCCAGTTAGGAGATAAATTACAATTACCATCAGCTTCTGCCACCATTCAAGTATGTTTTTAACTCGCGTGAAAAGGATCAGGAGTTTCCACACACAAATCACCTTCTCCACCCCTTACCCCAATGAGCCAGAAGCATTTCTGCTTGAATAGGATATTAGAAACGAGGGCACCAATTACCTAAGAAAGGGAGAAGCAGGAGAAGAAAGAAGTGTCAGCATCTTCACAAGAAGAAGCTGAGCAGATTTTAGCTTTTCTCCAACTCAGCACATCCAGAATGAGCTCCTAGCTGTACACACCCGCAAGTGCTAACTCTCGCAATCCGGAGTGACTGTTTATAACAACTCTGCCTCTTATTTAGAGGCTTTCCCTTATTTGACGCTGGAGAGGTTTGGTCTCCCGATTCAAGTGCTGCCAGAACAGCAGTCATTTTGCTTATGGCCTTACTCACAGTCGTGAGGCTGTAGACAGCAGAGATGCATCACTACAGCTTACTACTATTCTTAGCACTGTGGGTCTGGCTGCTTCATTTCCCAGCAAAACCCTCTCAAAACTCACTGCAATAATCGATTTTAGGTTCTTAGCTACAGAGTGGAGAAGTTATATTCTGGTCATAAGTTCCAGCACAGCCTCTAAGTTCCATTTGCAAGCAGACAGTTCCAACTCAAAACACATCAAGACACAATGGAGGGACAACTACAGACACTTGTCACAACTCAAACACGTGATAAACATTCACCAACTGATCTAGCGTTTCTGAACATCTCAGTGCTCAGAGACAAGAGGGGACTGTAATTTCCTTCCTACCATGTCCTCTTCCCACCACAAAAAGAAGAGAACACCCAGGTAAGAGACTTCCACCTCATGCCTTCAGGCCAAGAGCTGGCACATAATTGCACCCACCTCCAATTAGGCGGAGGTAGCTGTCGTTGGTCAGAATGGCTTCAGCATGAAACACCATGATGGGAATCCGCCTGCAGCCACCACCAGTCCACTTGATACATGGATGATCTCTGAAATGGCAAGACAGTATAAGCAACGACTGAGCCTTTTAGTTACAATAAGGGCACACAGCAGTTACAGTAAGGGCACAGCAATTCTCTATGCTTGCCCACCCAGCCTGTGGGCAGGACGCAGGCAAACGCACTGTGGGAAAATAACAGAAGATTAGGAAGGAGGTCTGTAAACATGCTCAAGTGACTTGTATCTGGGGTGTAGAAAGATACATATATCATTCTAATTGTTGTCTGTCTTGGTGCATTTGACAAGTAGAACATCTGCATTCAGATAATATAGATCTGCGATAGACTTAGAAGCACCCTATTGAACATGCTTGAGATTCCTGCCCTGCTGCGGGAAAGATCACAGCACAGTCGTAAAATACACCTGCGCAAATCCCTGAAAAACAGACACAAACAGGAGGTTCGGCAATGCTTTAGCAAGGACCGAGCTCCGCAATGCCTGCATCCCTGCTTGTGTGCCTCTTCCCAGGTGCTGCTTTGAGTATCCCCCTGTTGGCAAGGTAACAAAACCAAATTTACTCTTTGCATTTCAGCCGTGGTTTTGTGGTTGTTCCTGCACCCTGCTGTACACACGTTGTGCCTGCGCTGACACACACACTCTAGGCACCTTTGGTACTCAACTACAAAGGGAGTCTTCCAGATCATCCTCTTTTTGGGTTGGTCTTGCCAGCCTAAGTTGGAGCTCTGTTTAATTTTTATTTATTTTACAGAACACGATTTGGGAGAAACTCCACGAATTTTGACAGCTACATCTCTCTGGATTTATAGCCTGAAAACAGGATCTACAATTCAGGATAAACCCTAATTGCTGGTATCCACACAACCAGACCTTACAACAAAGGTTCCAGTCTCCAATTTAAGAATTGCAAATCAGTGCATGCTGCCTGGTTGTAATCCAGGACTCTGAAGTGCACAAAAAGGCACTCATGCAGAGTTTGAGAGACTAGAAGAGGCTTGGCGCAACACAATGGCTAAACGCGTGTGGTGTTCTTTTTTAATTTCTGCCAGATGCAGTGGAATGCAAGTCCAAAATACAACAACGATGGCCCAGCCAGCCACTCAAGCTACAGGTTCCAAGATACAGTGATCAGTTCTGTCCAAGACAACAAGACTACATAGGTAACTATAATCACCTCAGAGGAATTAAGGATACACACACAAAAAAAATTAAGATCTGTTATATAAAATCCTAAGATCACAGAAAGAAAACCTGTCAACCTCCCTAAGCAAATGAAACTCAGACTGCTTATTACTCAACTGTGCAAGGAAACGAAACCATGAAAAAGTTAACAGAAAATAGAGACTAAGGGGCTGGAGAAGCCTACCTCTATCTACACAGACAAGAAGAAATATAAAGACTGGCAGAGAGACACAGAAGCATTTGTCTGAAGAATGTGCAAGATCATTGACTGCCAAAGGTTTGGAGAAGTTACAGAAGACAAAACCCTTCCTACACTTAGAACACTGAAACAGAGATAAAAGGGCAATTTTCTGATGCTAGGACAAGTAAGTACTCTTCAGTGTAACCTTGGTCCTCTTAACCAAGTTATTACCATTATCACTCAGACAAATTAACTTCGCAGCACTCCCATCTGCTTCAACCACCTCTAAAGAAAAAAAAAAAAGTAAATAAAAAAATAAAAATCCACTACTGGTATGTAATTAGCTGAAAGGGACCCAAGAAGCTTCCAGAATTTACAGTACAGGCCAGAGCCTTATATAAGTGGGAAATGAGCTGAGGCAAGAGGAGGGGAGTTTATGTTAAGCCTGTCCTGAGGATTTACAGTAAGGCTCAATCCTCCAGGTGACAGTCATTCATTCCTAGCATGACCCCCGGTCACTTGATGCAGACACATGGTTACAATTATGTTCTAGGTGAAGGCAGTTCTGGACCTTTCCATCCACAAGGGTCTGGCAAGGGAGCCAATACTTGGTATGAAGCAACATTCCTCTAAATGCCTTAAATCACTGCAGTTTGCACCTGGGCAGTCAGTCACAACACACACCCAAAAGAAAACCAACGGGACATATTAAAGCAGGTCCAGCTGAAACAGAAAAGGGATTCCACTCTGGGAAAGAATAATGGAACGACTCCTTCACAAGCAAAGATAAAAGAAGTTACTAAACAAAAGTTGGAACAAACAGACGCCAGTAAGTAACAAGAACTCTAGGAGCTGAGTTCTCACAAGACAATTTTTTAAAAAGGACATAAAACCCTGCATATCAGACTACTGTACAGTAGATTTCCTTTTTCTGCAGCTAAGTAAAAACTAAAACAAAACAAAAAACTAAACAAACAAGAAGAAAGGACATTAATTTCCTTCATTTGCTGAAACATCATGAAGAAAGTTCATAGCTTAGGAGCAAGCTTAGGAGCATGACAAGAAGAGATCAATAAAACTATGGACTTTTAGAGCAGCCAAGGAAGAGCTGCACCTCCAACCCTGATGAATATGGTGGTCTTTTAGGCTACAAACGTAGGCAGCCTGCCCCCAGGCCTGAGGCTCAAACCAACCATCTTCTGCTTTACGGGTAGGAGGAGGGTACGGAATGCAACTGTCTTTTCAGATCCCAGAGGAAGCACAGGGAGATAGAAACAGTTAAGAGTGTTTTTTCCCCACTTACTCCAGCCCATCTACAACATCTTCCTCCTCCTCTTCCTCCTCTGAGGATGAGCCAGTTTCCTCCAGATCTCGAGCCGTCCCAACCGGCATTTCCTCTGGGAGTTTTCATACAGCCCAGTCTCAGTAGCCTCCAAGACTCCTTCCTGCAGATACGAGGGATCTTGCAAGAGCAGTAACCTGCAATAAGGATTAAAAGCATGAATGCATAGCTGAGCAGGACAGCACGAGAAATAAGGTAACTTAACTCCCACCTCCTGTCAGTACATATTTCCCACAGGGCTATCAACAAGCTTGTTACAAGCTGTAAATCACCTCCCAGCCAGGGGAGTGTAGGAAGAAGCATCACCTTCCAGCAGATTATTCCTCACCTGCCCGTGAGAATCATTCAGGCGCTTAGCGCTGAAGCGCGTCCCTGCCCTGCCCTGCCCTGCCCTGCCCTGCCGCCGGCCACAGAACCGCGCCAGGCCCGGCCCGACGCCAAACGCCTGCTCCACCCCGACGCCGAGACTCCCCCGCCGCCCGGGGGCAGCCGGACACCGCAACGCCTCCACCGGCCTGGGGACAGCCCTCCGGCCCGGCCGCGCACGGAGGGTCGGCTGGGGCCCGGCCTACCCCGCGGCGGCCTCAGGAGAAGCGGGAGCGGCGGGGAGCGCCCGAGGGGCCGCGACTCCCGCCCCGGGACCGCCAGCCAACCGCCCCCCACACTGAGACAGCTCCCCATACCTGCTCCCGCATCGCCCCGGCCGGCGGGGCGGGCAGACACGGCAGCCCAGCAACCACAGCCCCTCCCGCCGCTTCCCCGTTACTACAACAACGGGCGGGCGCTGTCCCCGCCCCGCCCCGCCCCGCCCCGCCCCGCCCCCAGCGCGCAGGCGCAGCGGCCCGGTCGCGCGCCCGGCCTTGCCTCCGCCCGCCGCCGCCGCTTCCCCCCGCCCCGGCACGGCACGGCGGGCGGGGCCGAGGGGGGCGGGACCGCCTCGCGGGCGGTGAGCGATGGGATTGGCGGAGGCGGCCCTCACGTCCGCGTGGTGCGTGGATGGAGCGGCGCGGCGCGGCCAATCGGAGCGCTAGGCGGCGGGAAAGGGAGGGGCGCCGGTGAGGGAGCGCGGCCGGTGAGGGGCGGCGCCGGGCAGGGAGCGTGGCCCCGTTGCCTGCGGGCGGGTGTCGTGCCGGCCGGGAGGATGAGCCGGTTCCTGAACGTGCTGCGCAGCTGGCTGGTGATGGTGTCGGTCATCGCCGCCGGGAACACCCTGCAGAGCTTCCGCGATCACCGCTTTCTCTCGGAGAAGCTGTACACCGCCAGCCCCGGCCTCGGTAAGGGCCGCGCCGACCGCCCCGAGGCCTGGAGGTCGCCTTCCAGCCGCGGGCCTTGGGGCATCGTGGCCGCCCCGCCTCAGGGGCTGCTCCCGGGCCCGGCAGCCGCCTGCCGCCCCGGCGGGGACGGGGGCGGGGGCGGGGGGTGGCGGCGAGCGGGGCTGTGCGCGGTCTCCATGTGCTCCCCCTCTTATTTTTGCGCAGTGAACGGGCTCCAGGCTCGGACCTTTGGCGTCTGGACCCTGCTGTCATCGGTGATCCGCTGCCTCTGCGCCATCGACATCCGCAATAGGACGTACGTAACGGAGCACCGGAGAAATCCGTCGGTTTGCTTTCTAGTCGTAGCCCGAACAGCTAGCTTAGGGGGCAGCGCGGAAAAGCTGTTCCTGAACTTTCTATAGGGTTGAAAGCTTAGCTTTCAACAGAAAAAAAGCTTAAATAGCATTGTGGGATTTGTGTCTTAACTCCCGCTCCCACCTGCCTGTGTGAGGAGAGCCTGCGCGTTTGAGTTCTGTTTCTTAGCTCAGCCAGAAATTGGTAGATCTGAGAACTTCTTACGTCACAAATTTCTGATCTCCAGCTTGGAAAGCATCTTCTGGTGGCACGGCACGGCTGCTATGTTGACATTAAGCAGTTGCTAATGCTGTGGTCTGATACTTCTTTTCCTATGACAGCTCAGATAAAGTCTGTGGCAGGTTGAGAGGCCCCTTGCAGTGGTCTTGACCCGCTGCCTTCTTCCACACACTCTAATCTGGACCTGAGGACAAGGCCCGAGGTGCAGCCTGATGCTGTGGCAGGAGGCAGGCCATTTCTCCCTGTGGTAACAGAAGTATTTCTGAGAGGGATTTCCAAGCAAGGTGACTCTGGGTCTGTCCTAGACAAAGCCTGTGTTGGAGGTTGCTAGAACTCGCTCTTTTTGTCACCACCTCCCCCAGCCCTGCAGCAGAAGTCACTGTTCACCTGGCAGCATGTCCTTGGATTGCCTAGGCTTGTCTGTGGTAGGGAGCTGCAGGGACTCGGTTATCTGGTTTTAGGGGGTTGTGTCAATGCCAATTACCATGAAACCAGTTGTTTCTTGCAAAGATTTTTTTATCTTGCATCTCTTGAACCTGCTCCATTTCCACCGCTGTGGCCCCTAGAGGGTAGCAGAGCACAGGTTGGGTGATGCAGCCTGGAGTCAGCCAAGTCCTGTCGCCCTAGTTCTCAGCTCATCCAGTTCTCACCCTCTTTTTGTGTGTGCACATGCTTCTCACTTCACCGGTGCCCAACCTTTGCTCTCCCCTCTTCCCCTGCCTTCAGGGCAGATAATGCCTGTGACTTTCAATGCATCACTGAACACACTGCCCCATTCTCCTCTCAGCGATTGCCCAGGGAGCTTTTGCACCTCACTAGGCAAGGGACCAAGCGCCCTCTGTGCTGCCGCAGTGAGGACAGGTGGGGCAGCATGCAGGTTTGCTTCTTTTCCACTCAGCCATGCTCGTGCCCATACCATGGGTTATATGATAACCTGCTTCTTTCTGCTCTCCAACAGCCTCTATTACATCACGCTCTTCACTTTCTTTTTGGCCCTTGTTCACTTCCTCTCCGAGGTCTTCGTTTACCACACTGCAGCACTGACAATTGGAGTTATGGCACCCCTCATGGTAGCAAGTAAGTAGAGCTCTGCATTGTTCCCCCACAAACTCTCTTTGGAGCTATGACCCACCCCCACCCCCCCCCGAGAAACTCTGCAGGGGCAGGGGGCTATGAACTAAGGACAGGGAGGGGATGATGGGAGGGAATGCCTCATCTCCTGTCCATCATTTTCTACGCAACTCATCCTGTATCTCCATCACAGGTTTCTCTATCTTGGGGATGTTGATTGGCCTGCAGTACCTGGAGGTGGAAGCACTGTCACAAAACAAGAAGAAAAACTGAAGCTGAGGGCCCTGTGTAGGTCAGAGTTGTATCGTATCTTCACTGCCAAACTTCCACTAAAGCTCAGCTGAACTTCTCCAGGACACCAGTCCTACTAGTGAATCAATGTTGGACTCTGTCAATCATTCTTCATTACCAAGTGTTTTTTCTTGTTCAGGCAACATTTCAACTGATTGATGTCAAAGACCAAGTCCCAGAGGAGTTCATGTCAAAGCTTGCGGGGTGCAGTTGGTGACTGCCTCCCTGGAGAACAGACAGCAGGGAATGTCCCAGGTGTGTCCAGTGCACTAAGGAAATCTCTCCCAGTGTACCTGTGGGGAGGAGGTGTAGAGCTGCCCAGGATCCACTGAACACTTCAGACCAGAGAGAATGTGTGCTGGCCCTGGCACTGCTGTGTAACTTGCATGTGTGCGTTCCTTGGGGGCCATTTCTAATAAATGACAGAAAGGTGCAGGGTGCCATGTCTGTCTTTCTGCTACAGAGCAACAGGTAGAGAATGTACAACCTCAAAGCAAACAGCCGCTTCTACTGTATGTTGCAGGATAAATATCTCTCTTTACAGCAAACCCACCTTTCCCTGACTGCTTCCCACAAAGTTCCAGGTCTGACTGCTCACCTCCCACACACATGAAGAGTTGTTGCAGCTCTCGCTTCCACAGCATACTGGTGATAGCAAACTGCGTGCATCTGAGAGCAAGGACTGAGCTACCTTTGCAGTGAGCGGTTACTAGAGAAAACAGGATGAGGTTGCTTAGATGCAGATGAAATAATCCCCAAAGCAGATGGGCCGTGCATAGAAGGTAGGAAGGAACCAGCAGGATCTCCTAGCTGGGAAGATGGTGCATGTGCAGAAGAAAGAGAGAAAAAACACAGAAGGGAGGAAAAGAGGACAACAGTAGCACTGGGCAGAACGATGATTTTTCCACTCTACAAATATTTCAGGCTATTAAAAGAGCCAGGTGTAGACTGTTTCAACCATTTAATATGAATGTGTCAGGCTTTATTGTACACTTTGAATGTTTTTATTTTATATAAACTTCTACTTTAGATCCCCATCCTCAAGATAGGACATGAATTTTTTAATATGTCAAGACTGTATAATTTCACCCAAAAAATGTTTTGTCCAAAATGGTATGTCAGAGAGGACTGTTTTTATTCATTCCACATGGTTTTGGTCTTTGTCCCTCCCCCCCACACACAAGTGACATATGTGTAACTGCATGATAAATAGTATAAGGACACTTGATATCTCCACCAGTGGAAGGATGCTGGAAAGGAAGAAGGGATAGAAGGATCTACATTTATGTTTAGAAGATAAACAGCAGCATACAGAGGGGCAGCGTCTACGAGACACAAATGCTGGTAAGAGGGCTTCTCCTGTTCTCTGTTATAAACTGGGAAGCTTCCACACTGGAGCAAATCTGGATCCCCATCATATTCAAACCCCTCTCTGTGGCTGCAAAGAGCACCACAGCCTTGGCTGGTTATCTCAATAGAACACTTCACAAGAGTTTTTATGTAGTGTTGAAACATGCAAAAGGCACTTTATCATTAAGGAGGAAGACACAGTCCTCAGCCCAGGGAGCTAGCTGTTTGACTCACTCCTGTTGCCAGTGTAGTGATGAGCTAGGCTTAGGCTGTAAACATAAGCTGCGGAACTAGTCCTTGCCTCCAGGCAGAAGGAGGCATATTGGTATCTCTCAAATATAGGAATATCAGGGCAACCTCAGTGAATCCTGAGCAGAGGTTTATCCACAGACTAAGAGTGCTCTGTCTGGGACAGTCACATAATAAAACCAGAGCCAGCAGCGGCAGATGCACTGCTTTGCATTTGCTGGTGATGTGCTGAGGCCTCTGCCATCACTTGTGCAACACAGAAGGCATCATGGGCACCAACAGAGAGCAATTCCTCCTCCTGAGAGCCAGCTGAAGGCTCTCCCGGGGCTGCTCACACAGTAAGCATAGTCCAGCTTCTGCATTTCATGTCAGAGCTTGCCTGGGAGAGGAGACACAGCCACGTGCAGGGTGCCACTCACGTGCTCAGGGCTAGCCTGAACTATGGCTTTTCTCAGCATGTGTGCTTTTTCTTTTCCAAGCGTACACGGTGGGATGGGGGGGAAGAAGTGGGTTTTCCCATCTTCCCAAGCAGCAAAGTCTCCAAAACAGCAAGGTGCAGAGGTATAACTGAAAAGAACAACTCCCTCCTTGTTTTGCTCTTTGATGCTCTCCACAAGCAGTTCACTGAGCTCCTGTCCTGAGGCTGCCCCCCTGTAACGGGTAGGTAGCACAGATGGGAATAAGGGGGGCTGCATCTCCCAGCTCTGCCACCCCTCCATTTCACAGCTTTGATTCCTCAAGGATTATGGGATCGGTGCAGGCTTCTGGCATCACTTTCTGCAAGTCAGACAGAGAAAAACAATACGGTTAGGATAGTGGGTGGCTAGACCCAGACTTCAGAGAGACCAGCTGGCCAGAGGCTGGTTAATTCGCAGCTCTCTGCTAGTGTGCAGAAATCCCCAAAGAAGAATCACCATCCTCAGAGAGCACACCTAGTTCCCTCTTCCGTCTCCAGACCCTTCTAACTGCCCAGACAAGGGGCACTAGGGCAGCAGGGCAGAGCAAGGGTCCCACTTCCCTTAAGCTACTTGCTGTAGTCCTCAGACCAGAGTTAATTCCCAGAAGCTGTACAGGCCCAGCTATCAGCCCCACAGCCAGCTCCCTGAAGACGATTCACGGTGACACAGTATCGGCCTCAAAACGGTGAAGCTGCAGGGCCAGTTCCCTGGGCAAGGGAAGGAACTGGGAACTCCTCCTTCATGCCACAGGGCAGCGCGGTATCTGTGCAAGCACCAGACAGAACCTGCATCCTCTGCACCCTCAGGAGGCTCAGCACAGCAACTAGCTCCTCTCTGTCCTTACTCTTGCATGAGCAAGGACCTCTTCAACTCTCAGATTCTTCTCAAGACTTTTCATCCCCACCCCCCATTCAGGGCTGGCACCCACTTCCCGGCTTCTTCCCTGTCCCCAGTTTGGACTCACGGCTCTGATAATTCCACAGAGTGGTGCAGATAAGGCTTTCTTTGAAATTCTTTACTTGTATCTTAAAAAGCCATAAGAAATAAGAGGGAAACACACAAGTTCGTGTCTGCATAAATCCTATAGAAGAATTGGCCTGACTATTTGAACCCTCCTACAATTTCTTCCCTTAAGATGGAGGGAGCTATAGATTTATTCACCAGAGGAAAAGCAAGGCTGGCTGCTGCCCAATTACCACCCTGTCCTGGGTTGCATGAAACAGCCAAACTTCTGCAATTCCAGTTCAGCCTTTCTGGGTGGAGCCTGACGAGCTCCTCTGCTGAGCCCTTCTGAGGTGCGTTAGGATTAGACTTTAGACTTCTCCTTCCCCCAGGGGATTTCAGATACCTCTCTCCAAGTTCTGACTCTGCTCACAGTGAGACGCCCCAGTTCTCACCAATTCAAAGACAGCGTACAGACTTGTACGGGTAAATGTGGATTCTCCCACAGCCTGGGCTCTGAGTTAACTCGCTCTGGGGCAAGACTGACATCTGAGGCAGGAGTCAGGGGTGCACAGTAAAGAGGTTCACATCCCCAGTGCAGTTCAAGAGAAGACCGGGCAGCATGGAAGCAAGACATATGAAACAGCTTCATTTTGAGTAGCCTCTTACACAAATTGCAGGTGAAAAGGTTTTACAGAGGTCAGCAGCAACATCCCAAAGTAGAGGAGCGAGATTAGGAAAGCTTCAAGGAGATGCCTGGAAGCAAAAGCCAGGAAGCACAAAGAGGAAACTCGTACCAGCAGGAGGGGTTAGGGGGGTGCATAAAGTAGTGCCAGAGGGAGGAATAAAGGGAAAGATGCATTTAGGCTTGGGAAACCTCACCAGAATGCATCATGGAAGCATGCTGGCAACCCTGAAAAGGCACCCCAAGCACCTCCGGGATCTGAATGCCACTCACCTGCTGTGGAGCTACAGGAAGGTTTAGATCTGCCAGCCTGCAGGGCTCCACCACCTTGGAAAAGGCAGGCAGCTCTCACAGCTGGGAGTCATAGTACTGGAAGAGGGCATGCAAGTGGCCTGCCCATGGCTTTCAGATAGGAGGAGAAGGCCAGTTGCCACACAGCAAGCACAGAAAGGGAACAGGGAAGTTTGGGAAGCAGGGGATGGGATACACACCATTTGTGCCTACTATGCAAAATTCCAGCAGTTTGTTGGGTTTTGTTGTTTTTTGGTTTGTTTTTTTTTTATTGGCAGTATTTCACTAGAGAGTAAGCATGCTACAGCTTGCAAGGGACTCCAGTAAGCTACTCAGGTTGGATGCTTGCCCTAATGCCTCTAAATCACACTGGCCTTGGGAGGAAAAAGTAACATCCTTTTGGATATTCCACCAAGATCCATCAGATGCATCTTTGCATCCAGGCAAACATACAACCAGCAAAAAAAAGGTACTTAGCCTTGATCGAGTCCTGACTTATCCAGGACATGGTTTGAGGACACAGCAGAACTTCAGTCCCGCTTTAAACGAATCACTTGCTGTGGCTGTACACCAAGTGCAGGTCACTGGTCATCCAAAATCATCCACTCATCAGTGCTCAGCCCTGCTGGTAGCATAACACTCCAGACAAAAGTTTTAAGTTTTATTAAAATTCAAAAAACGGGACAAAGTCTGAAACCACTTTACTCCTTACTCTCTGCTATCAAGAATAGGTTCTTCACACACACAAATGCAACTTATCTACCACTATATAAGACCAGCATAAAGTAGACTCCAGTGCCCTGAACACGCATTAATCACATTTGCGAGTTTCAAAGAGGCCTAGCAAAGCCCAGTTTGAAAGATGAGGGCAGTCCTGCCATTTTGGAATCCTGCACTCCGTATGATTGCTGCTTTCTTAAAAACCCACACAAGCTTAAAAGTATTTCCAAAGAAATGTTGCCAAAGACTTTCTTGAACAATTCGCTCCTGAGTCAAAACAAACCATGGAAAATCAGCAAAGATGCTTCTTTCATAACACAAAGGAACAATGCAGGAAGGTTTGCATGGATGCTGGAAACCAGGAGCGGATGAGCACAGGCTATACACAGCATATACGTGAATAATGTATATGCTGAATCAACTGACACTACTATGAAACCTTAAGGCGCAATGTTGGAATGGCTTCAGATGCACTTACAACAAAGGCAGCCCACAAAGAGACTCATTACCATGTAAAACAAGCATTTGATCCAAGTGTCCTGAGACACAGAAAGCTAACCCTGATGTCGCTCTGGGAACTGAGGCAGACAGAAGCGGGAGGATTCTTGGAAGCACACTACAGCTTTATTAATAGAGGACAAGGTGTCCATAATGCCATTAGGCTAATTTAGTTCCCACTACAAGTTCTACTAATTGCAACATCTGTTTAATTATAGCCATAAGCAGAGAAGGGCACTGACAGCCAAAGCTCTCTGTTCAGTCAGGCTGGTTCTCTTCTCCACCAGCTCACCTTTCAGGACTGACTTCCAAGGGACTCTGTCAGCCAGGCCCCTAAACAGGCCAAAGTCTGCCCTCTGGAAGTCCAAGGTGTCAGTTCTGCTGACCCTCTCCTTACTTCTCCAAGAACAAAAATCTCTGTCATTTTGTGATTGCTGTGCTCAAGACAGCCTCCAACCATCATCACCCACAAGTCCTTCTCTGTTTGCAAACCACAGGTCCAGCAGGGTGCCTTCCCTAGTCGGCTCACTCACCAGCTGCGTCAGAAGTTATCTTCCACACACTCCAGGAACCTCCTGGTCTGTTTTGTCTCTGCTGTATTGTATTTCCAGTAGACATCTCGTAAGTTGAAGTCCTCCACTAGAACAAGAGCTAGCGATTGTGAGACTTCTCCCAGCTGCTGATAGAGTATTTCATCCACCTCTTCATCCCGGCTGGGTGGCCTATAACAGGCTCCCACCATGATATCTGCCTTGTTAGCCTTCCCTCTGATTATTTCCCATAAACACTCAACCCTATCATCACCATCATTAAGCTCTAGACAGTCAAAACACTCCCCAAAATACAGGGCCACCTGACCACCTCTCCTTCCTTGCCTATCCCTTCTGAAGATTTTATAGCCATCCATTGCAGCACTCCAGTTGTGCAACTCATCCCACCATGTTTCCATGATGGCAAATATATCATAGGTTTCCTGCTGCACAATGGCTTCCAGCTCCTCCTGTTCGTTGCCCGTGCTGCGTGCATTTGCATGGTGGTGGTGTACACCATGCAAATGCTGGTGTAGATGCACTTCAGTTGGGCTACTGATCCTGCCACCTTCTTGGAGATACAGGCCCTAATTCCTACATGACCATTCTCAGGTGCTTCCGTCGTTTCTAACACATGAATAACCCTTGCATCTTTGCTGCTGCATGGATCTCCATCCCCTACCTCCACTGAGATGGCAGACCAAAGGACCTCGCTAACACACCGTCCCTCAAACATTGGCACACTGCCCCCAGGCTTATCTCTGGAGACCCTGGTTTTATCCTTTCCCCGCTTTAAATCTAGTTTAAAGCTCTTTCAATGAGCCCTGCTAATGCCTGTGCAAAGATCCTTTTCTCCCTTTGAGACAGGTTTACCCCATCTGTCGCCAGCAGACCTGGTGTCATGTAAACCAACCCATGATCAAAAAACCCAAAATTCTGCTGGTGACACCAGGCTCAAAGCCAGGTACTGATCTGCTGGCTCACTCTGTTCCTTCCTTCATCATTCCCTGCAACTGTAAGGACAAAGGAGAACACTACTTGTGCTCCTGATCCCTTAACCAGTCGTACCAAGGCCCTGAAGTCTCTCTTAATTGCCCTTAGACTTCTTGTTGCAACTTCATCGCTGCCTACCTGAAAAATCAATAACGGATAATAATCTGAGGGCTGTACCAGGGCAGGAAGCTTTCTCTTTACATCTTTAACCTGGTCCCCAGGGAGGCAGCAGACTTCCCTAAGAAGTGGGTCCAGTCTGCATACTGGGCCTTCTGTTCCCTTCAGAAGGGAGTTTCCTATGACAATGACCCATCTTTTTTTTTCTTTATGGAAGCAGTTTTGACACAGGGCCTATACAGGACCATCCCTGAGCCTCACAGAGTCTATTTTGCAACTGAGATGTCAGTGGTAGCACTGGCAATTGTACCAAGCTAGGTCTGCTAACCAAGGCGATGATATAAACTTCAGCTATCCAAATAGTACCAGTATACGCCAAGCAGGCTTGCCCAGCTCACACAGCTACAGCTTCTCAACTACTCGGTCCCAAATCAACACCACACGCATACCCTGCTAAAACTGCCACAGACTGCAGCATGGAGACACCTTCAGAAGCACTCAGCCTGGCACCAAATCTTTCCCTGCCCATGGGACTCTTCCTCACACTTGCATCAAAGCATGGCAGCTTCACGCTCCCTGTAGCACACACTCTAGTCTTAGCAGGATTAAGTCTGTTTTTCCCAACAGGCTTGCTCTGCTTTTGCCTGTTAGTCCTGTTGGCTGTGACATTGATGCACACACTCGATGAACACCTTGAAAAGCAAAGGGTAGCATGGTTAACTTGGCAGATCAGCCAGTCAGTGCGTAGCAGAGGACAGTGAGTAATAAAGCATTACACCACAAGCAACAGCTGAGAAAATGCCAAGTGCCATTGAAATTCACAGATCAGCAAGCACAGAGGTTTAAAATTTTCAGGTGTTCTTATACCAAAAGGCACCAACCCAATGACTCTTATTGCTAGATGTTTTTAAACTTCCTTCTTGAAGTTGGCCACACACCCTGGCTGTGATCAAAGCCAACTCTTCTACAGGGTTCCTGGTATCACTTCCAGCCAAGAACATGGACTGTAAAAGTAACATCAGAGAACAGCCTCCAAACACCTGCACCTCCTCTCCCCAGTAACCTACTGACAATTCAGTTCTCCATCTGCTCCAGCATCAGGCTTTACCTTGCCCCACCTAATTGAATCCCTATGCCCCTATCTGACATGAGTCCGGTGGAATCTGCACTCTGTTCTTGAAAGCCATCTTGTCTTTCCTCCCAGGTGGGTACCCAAGAAGGCCAGAAAGATTCTCAGTACTCTACAGCCACTGCTGTCACCCCAGAAGTGCCATTGGCTTGGTGCCTGTGCCACCCGTGAGTGTTCAGAGAAGCAGATTAGTGCAATTCTCCTACCTTTGTATATGAGCTAGTGAGCAGGAATGGGAATTGATGGGGTTAGGGTTACAAGCTACAGTCCCGTAATCCGTGATCTGATTGCTGCCTTGAAGTCTCTGTAACAACAGCCACAAGTCACCATCCCAGAAAAGACAGAGGCAAGTAGGGAGGGAAATGAAAGAGGGGGAAAATAAAAAAAAAAGAGGGACAGGCAAAGGAAGAAACCAGTAAAATCACCCAAGCATGTGTAAGGCAGCTGTGCCATGTAGAAAAGCTCCAGTACCTGAGTCTGTCAGAGCTCTCCACAAAGGCAGCACACAATGCCCAAGCCCAGCTGGCTGCTCCCCTGACTGAGCCATCCATGCCAGTGCAGAACACCAGGTTCAGCCCACCTTCAGCTGGCTGAGCACCTAGGGTTGTTTGTTAAGCTTGAGAAGTATCCAGGTGAGCCACGTGGAGACCACACTTGGGGGTGTGGTGGGGTGTCCATCATGACTTCCTCAGAGCATGACTCCTCAGGAGGAAGGAGCTGCCAGTGATGTTTTTGACCGAGACCTGTTACCTCACACACATCCCTCTGGTTCTTTCTGCAGTCAGTACTGCAGGCTTTTAGGATTATAGTAATGACACCTGTACCACCTTTGCTCTGGTCTCAACACCCTCCCCCCTCCAGCAGCAAGCTCTTACAATTGTGTTTATACTAAAAATGGCTTAAGCAAAAGCATACAATTCATCTGGTGAGCAAAGTGTCTGACAAAGGGAAAGGACCTTACTACTACTAGGCATCATGTTCGCTGCCAAAGGACCTTGCTATTTCCTGGGCCTTGCACATACATGTTATGAATTAACTCAGTTCCACCAGCACCTCTCGTTACAACCCTGCTGCCTCAGGGCTTGTGGAGGATGGTTTGGCCTTGCAATTCATCTTCTGCCTTTGGCTTCAGCACTGTTAATCAAGGGATATAAGTAGTCTGGTGTGTATCAAAACAGGCTGGTCTTTACCCCAGCTCAGCTTAGCTAAGTGTGTGTTTCAGTTAGCCCCATTCATGCCAGGATTCTGGGAGGGCAGTTGTCTTCTAGCTTGGTCTTGTAGACCATGATGCTCACCACTGCTAAAATTAGCCAAAGTTTTAAGCCTCAGAGCAGGAAAAAAAAGCAGGAATTCTTTTTATGTTATGACAATGGGGTGGGGACTCCTTTACCCAAACAAGATAAATTGTACAGCCTTTTTCCCCTCACATCTGGTCTAGAATTATATGTGCAGGAACTACTCAGGACAGCATCAATTCCCTTTACTTATCCTATCCTCTGCATTTGTGCTCAGATAGTTCAGTAAAAAGAAATAAAAAATAAAAATTAAATAAAAATTAAAAAGCTTATATTTTGTAACTGAAAATCCACCTTCCTGAGCAGAGCAGCCAGTCGGAGCAGAGCTGCTTCTTGGACCTTCTGGTCTCTCTCCAGATCGGACTGGTTAGATTATCTGGAGGAAGGCAGCACAGTCTTCTGAAAAAAGGTGACTCGAGAGAGCAGAGAACTGAGCTTAAGCACTTTGCTAGTCATGGTCGCTGATGGCTTCATGAACGTTGGGTGGACATCTCTGCTAATGTCCTAGAAGAGGAGCCCAGAGCAATAAGGAAATGAGCCTCAAACAACCACCAGTCCCCTCCCTTTCCCTGCAGGGAGAGTTTTTAAGGGTATCCACTGCAATTAGTTCACCAGAGGCCCTCTCACACATGCAAACAGCTGCGTTAATTGCACAGTATGCCCCAGGGATATCATACACTGAGCTCTGATGCACACATATGAAGTAGCAGCCTTGTCCTCAGCGCTGCGCAAAGTGTGGGGAGCCAGGCTGCTCAAGCCCTCACTTGGGCTCTGCCACCTAGCTTCCTCCAGTCCCATAAACTGAGCCCCATTTGGCAGCTGAGGACAGGGAATAAGAGGAACAACCTGCCTCCCTAGGGGCCTGAAATAATAGTTACCCATCTCTAAACAACAGCAGAGCACTGGAGGGCTCATTGCATTGTCAGGGGAGAGAAGCAACCACAGTGCTACCATACATCTGTCCCTAGCCAATATAAAGATGTGTAAAGCCCTGCAGGCTCCCAGAGGACCAGAGCCTAGAGATTCTGCATGACATTAGCAAACAGAGGCCTCAGCAGCTGGAAGAGCTGGGATTACAGCCACCTGTCTGAAAATGCCAAAAAGGAGCTTCCCCCCACAGGCTGGGCAAGAAGCTGTGGGATAAGAGAAGAGAATCGCAGCTGCTACCATAACTCAGAAAGGGCCAGCCCTATTCCTAGGGAGGAGGGTGGCTGGGTGTTGTCCTGAGCTAATGGCAGGGGCACAGCAGGGATTGAAGGGGGATTTACTCACTGTCTGTTCATTATCCAAATTGGCCTGCTGTCTTCGGAGATCAGCCTTAATGAATGCTGGGACAGAGGGAAGAAGAGAGATGTGAAGGCAGTTAAGTCACCATGCAGAGCACAAATCAATTTCCCCAGGACTCAAAGGGGCAACAGAGGCCCCAGAGGAGACAGGAACGCGTAACGGTGAGCAAGAGAAACCCCTCTCCTGGATAAGGCAGAGAGCACTTCTGAAACAGGCAGGGTAGAGTCCTCATTGTAGCGTGTAGAAGATGCATCTTTGAGACCCCAGCCAGGGTAAGAAGCCTTGGATCTTCTTTGTAACACAGACCAGCTGCTTAAAGCAGCGCAGCAGCATTGCTATGGGACTGCTGCCTGGGTCCTGGCCTTTCCTGCAGGCACCGCTACACACAAAAGCCATTCAATGCATATGCCAAGCCCAAGGGGAAGAGTCACAACAAAGGAACACTGAAAAATTTAGTTACCTGTCATAACAGTCCCCAGGAACAGGAAGGAACAAAGAAAGATATTCCCCGCCTTCGTCCCGTAACGATCCATGATTTGCCCTTGGCTGATGGTGAAGGCAATACCAAAAATCTACAAACAAACAAAGGCAGCATCAAGCTATGCTGTTACTATAAAGCAGTCTGAACAGCTTCCCAGCTTTACCAAAGTATCAAGGCATATAGGCCAGCCAAGCTGTTGGCCTAGCGAGGCTTAAGTTTGGTTATAAACACATCCAGAGGCACCTCCTGGCAGCTGATGGGAAGACAGGCAACCCTTAAGGCCGGAATCGCATCTCTCACTGGAGAAGAGCTAGGTCCTAGGCTGTTAGGAGCAATGTTGGAAAAAGCAAGGATGATTGGCATCATCATGGATTTTCCTAAGCAGAAATAGAACGGGTGCCACTAGAGAAATGCTATGAGGAACATCATTCAAAGAGCCCAGTCCCAGGGTGCTTAGATCTGCAGTACATTACAATAATCATGGACAAGAAATAGGAGTCAAGGCTGGGAACTACAGTTTAATCTCTCTGTTTATAAAGAGGCAAGCACATTTACCTGTGCCGAGACGTTAAGGAGCCCTGATGATGTTCCTTCTGATTCTGGGTATGTCAACTCTGCAGCAAACTCAAAGCCCAGGGGAAGGTATCCTGTCATGAAAAACCTGTAAAGAAACACACAGAAATGAAGACCCATCAACTGCCAGAAGGAAGACTGAAGAGGCACAGTGTAGCCCATATACTTTTGGGGGTGCTTCACTGACTGCACACGATGTTTCCCCTAGGCAGGTGTCTGACTCCCTCACCATGGCACAGGTCTTCGTTCTGCCCAGAAATAACTTTGTCCCCAGCTTCAAGGCACAGAGCTAGGCCAGCAGGGAGCTGCCAGCTGCTACAAGAACGAGGTATTAAAAGCAACATCTCCAACAAGTAACTTTAAGGGGCATCATCCCATGCACAGTCAAACAGCCATCCAGGCCCACTTGCTTTTCATTCCTGCCCACTGGTTATCTATGCAGCTGTGGTACCACTTGTTTGACAAGTGCTTTCACTTGATTGCCTGGAACATTTAAGGCAGCTGCAGCTGAGCAGGACCACACTAATGTCCCTAACTCTAATGAAACACATACAAGAGAGATGGGAACAGCAGATTGTTTTGTCCTTAATCCACGGAGGAGCCACACACAGGCTATGGCTCTCCCCAGTCCCTCCTGCGCCATGACATCTGCCTCCCTGCTCACCCCCTAGCAGCTCCCATGTAGAGGAAAGCAGCTTGCACATGAACTTACCCCAGCATGCCCGCAGTCACAAAGACCACCCAGAGGTGGCCTAGGCTCAGAGTGAAGGTGTAGGCTATCATTCCCGCCAGAGACATGATATAGACAACTAGTGTTGTCTGTCTGCAAGGAAAAGCAGAGTTAGGGTTTTATTTAATCTGGTCCTCCTATTCTTTTCGCCCACAGGTCTTGGTATAGTTTGCAGCACTTGGATTAAAAATAAATAAATAAATAAAGTTGTCAGCTCCCTGACACCCTTACCCCAGACAGAAGAACTGGACTGACAGGGAGCACAGAAGTGCCTGCACACACCGCAAGGCAGCAGGAGGAGCAATAACATGACCTAAGAGTTTTCATGTCCCTACCTCATGACCAGGGGCTTCACCCCCTGTGGGGTCAGGGCATCACATCTATAAGGAGGCACCTATGGGGCAGCCAAGAAAGCTCAGATCCTACTATGGGCTGACAGGTCCCTGGTCATATACTGTACATGCCTCTTGAGGGGGAGAACAAGAGCCAGATAAAAAGTTCAATAATCTTTCTTGGGCATGCTCTGTGCTATAACCAGTTGGACACGCTTATAAGCGGCAGCTGAAGGGACTGAGCACTCCCTAGCAGGAAAGCAAAGGGAAGAGGTGACAACACTGCTACAGCATTATGGGCCTGTATTTTTCAGTGCTATCCATTCATTGCTGCTCCTTTCTGTGTTTAACGGCCTACTGTATGTGGAGAGGTGACGTGCAAGACAGGTTGCCTTCACAGGCTCACCCTCAAGCCACGGGAGCATTTAGCAGGGCTAGTGCCAGTTCCACGGCCAACAGCAGCTCAGCCACAAGTTCTCATCTCTGGGCAGAGGGGACAAAGAAACCCAGTGCCCAGGAAGCATGCCAGGCAGATCCTGGGAACGGTCAGACCTGCAGCCTGGCCACGCTGAGGAATGTCAGTGGGCTCAGTACTGCAAGACACACACAGCAGTCCAGGCCGGCTTCACCAGAACTGACTAGACATCAAGGAAACCCTCCCCACATCCAAAACCCAAGGCTCTTTCTAGTACAGGAGGTAGCAAGCAGCTCTTCACAGTACATAGTTTTGGGAGGGATGGAGGAAGGGAGGAAGGAAAGGTAAATCCTTTACCTGACTGAAATTCCATTAGGATCTTGAAAGCAAAACAGTTACCAGAGTTGACAAAAATTTTTGGCTGTTGTCTTTTAGGAAGAAATTAAACGTATAACCATGACCTACTTGTGTACTTTCTACCAAATTTTAGTCTTAATTCAGTAAAGAATGTGTTTGGTATCAGTTCCTAGAATTCTACTAAAGAAACTAAACCTCAAACTATTTTCACTTTTTTTTTTTTTCCTTTTTAATGCAAATGACCACTGTCAAAAATCCAACCCCAAACGGGCGGCCAGTATTATATTGTGTAATAAAATATTTCCAGAACACTGAATTACTACAGATAAAAACAGAATTTTCCAGCTAAGGTTCTGCCCTCCCTCACTGCTGCAATGACTGAAGTCAGTGAGGTTCATGCTCATATGTAGATTCTGATCTAAATACAGGCTTGAGAAGCTAATTTCAGGCTTCAACTACCAATCCATACTTACAAAGGTTCACCAAACACATCTAACGTACTGAAAGGCTAAACATTTTGTTGTGACAAGTAATTTTGTTTTGTTTCAAAGGGGTAGGCAAATCCCTTAACCTCCACTGCTGCATCATTTCTAGAATATGTTCTTTCCAATGCTTTCATGAAGAAAAATAGTCATCTGTGAAGGCAGCACGAAGGGGCTGCTTACTTCTGCTATAATCCATTATAGAGAGCTGCTGTGTGGCCGGCACACAGCCTGGAGACTGCAGAAGGAAAAGAGCTGAAGGAGAAGGAGGAGTTAGAAAGCAGCCCCAGAAAGCTAAAGTGAAGCAGGTTAAAAGCCTTTTTCTGCTTAATACAGGTTCCTCAGCTATCTCCTGTGAGTTCCTATACCTCCCGTCCCTTAAACAAGCAGCCACGGAGGAAAAGTGCTGACTAGGAAAAGAGCTCAAGGCCAGAATTACAGCTCCCTGGGCTGCACGACGACCCATGTTAGAATTGGGTGCTTTTTCCATAAACAGGAGTCTCCAAACTGCAGAGCAGTCAATGCTAAAACACAGTGCAGGCCTCCAAGGGGTGGCCCTAACAAGCTTGGTCTCTGCCAGCAGGAACAACTTGGCACATGTTTTTTTTTAATTATCATTTTCTCCCCACAGCCAGTTTTGGGCTCAGCGCACAGCTCTTAGGATAGTCCCAGAAAACGTCACCCAGCTTCCTAGGCTTACGGTTCAAGTATTCCAAGCAATTCGTATCTGATTCACTCTGTTGTGACAGTTGCCAACAGTTGCACTTTGCCCCTCATCTCCAGGCAAAGGTGATGAATGAGTTAGTGACCAGATGTGGTCAGGACTTTGTTTCACACTGATATCATTAGTCAAGCTGCAATAAAGAAGTTCCCAGAAAATGCAGCTCCCCCAGACTGAGAACTAGAGCAGGCAGGCTCATAGGAGCAGGCAGCTCTTGAAGGTGTTCTCCAGAACTAAGTTGGGGACAAAATGGAGAAAATCGTTTTATCTTGCCATGAGTACATCGTCTACCACACATTAGCTGTCTCTAAGAGACTATGAGCTTTCCTCACGGACCTCCCTGAATCATTAAGCTCCAGCAGGAAAAAAAAAACAAATCGACAGACCTTTGTGAAAGAACAAGGCCACAGGCTTGAGTGCTGTGGAAATCACACATCTGAAGCCACGCACTGAGCGGCTGCCTGCTCACCGCGTTCCCTAGCTGGGACTTGAACAGACAGCCCTGACTGTGACTCCTGCTGCAGGGAACAGCCACAAGCACACAAGCAGACTTCTGCTAAACCAGACTTTAGCAATACCCATCTCCCCTCAGCATACCACTGCTGACACACAAAAAAAGAAAAAACCAACATTGCCCAGCAGTCCAAGCAAGAGTAAGACCCAAAATTTTGACAAGGGTTTAAACTGAGACACAGGTAGACACTGGTGCATAGGGAAACAAAGAAACTCCTGGGGAAAGACACCAAGGCAGAGCATTTCTCAGGAAGTGGCCTTTGTCACCATGTCACTAGAGGACAAGAAGAATGCTTTGTGACCCTAGGGCATGGAAGAATGCCCAGTTTTGCTTGATAAGACCCTTATCATAGCCATAAATATCTTACGGAAGAGATAAAAACACAAAGGAGGAGAAGCAGATTCACAGAGGACATTAGCACAGCATTCTGGTGTTTTTAGCAAGCTGTTCCCATGATGGCCCTACAGGGACTGATCATTATCATCTGGAGCAGGTACCACCAGACTCCTTAATGGACTGACTAGTGCAGTGAGTGCAGTTACACCTCCTGCTACATCACCTTAGGACAACGGGGGTTAACCTCCCTCTATGCTCTAGGGTGTGGGAAGGAAGCAGTGCTACTGGGAAGGAAGCAGTGCTACGAAGGCACCAGCTGCCAAGTCTCTGTGGCAGAGCCAGGAGAAGATCTGTGAAGGAGCTGACACGCTTGTCACTTAGGTGAACCTAAGCTGCCCTGACATTCATCTGCCCTCCCAGCCACATTCCCTACCCTTCTGAAGAGGCGGATTAAAGAGCTCACACAAAAGACTGTGAGAAAAGAGAGACCTTAGGGAAAAAAGCCAGCCAGAGCCAGCACCATCAGGGGACAGGACTGAAATGGAGAGCACAACTCCTGCTGTTCAGCGAACTTCAGAGGAAGCCCTGGAGTAAGGCTTTGGTGGGCACCTGGCAGCCAGCCAGGGTCAACCCACCACAAATGGCCATGGCCCAGCCCAGCCATGTCTCACAAGGTCACTTGGATGAGGAAAACCAAGGGGACTGGACCAGACTTGCAGGGGGGTGGAGCTGCAAAAACGCTATAGTCAAGCAACATCTGAAGCAACAAATGAATAAGGGGTGAGGGGAGGCCACAGCCACGTGCCACAGCTTTAGGTGCTCACTGGAACGTTGTGTGCAGATCCACAGCGCTCTGCTGTACAGACTGGGATGACAAACAGCCTCCACAGGTTTTGCCATGAGGACAGCACACTCCAGGCTGTGCAAGAGCCTGAAAGAAGGCCTGGTCCCTATACTCCCAGAAGGATCTCACTGCTGAAGACACCGAAATGTCAGATGCTGGAGAAGGGAAGAACTGAAGAGGGCTGGTTTGGTTTTCACTGCCCCCTCATCCTTTGTCACTCAGTTTTATGCCACTTTCTTCCTGTATGAAGGTCACAGAGAAGGTAAATTGGTAAATTATTTACATAAGACATATGTCATGACAGGGTGAAGGCATATTCACTACACAAGGACTAACCTGGAAAAGGGCTACAACAAGAAGACCCAAATTGCAGGCCAGATTAGGCTGAAACAGCACTCAGCTTTCAGTGGAAGAGACCCAACCACCCTATTCTCCAATATCCCCAAGTCTTTCCTCCCTCTCCCTAATTTTAACACACTTTGGGCCTGTACAAACATAGGTTTAAAACCCCACTTGGGGTCCTCTGCCTAGTCAATGGAGAGAGACAGGTATTTCTGACACCTTGCCTTACGGAGATGAAGAGATGACAGTGGAGAGCGTTGTCTGGAACCAGCTGGATCTGAGGCAATGTGAACACCGCCCTTAAAAGCGAAGCTTGGCCAAAGAGAAGTGCTGATGATTAATCCAGTCCCCAAACCCCTGGTTCTGAGCCAGATTCCCCTACAAATATCAATATACCTTGGAGTCTCCAGGTGTCACAATCCCATCTCTCTTCCGAGCCAGAAACCTGAAGGATGTACACGGAGCCCCATTTAACGCTATGACAAAACGTGTCCCTTCAAAGCAGCAGGCTGTTCTCGACAAGCCACCAGAGGCAGCCCCAGTTCTGGGACCGCTGGCTCGTCACAACGTAACTCGCATATTTGTATGGGCCAAACCTGCGCCTGCTAATTCCAAAAATAAGAACAGCACAGGGGCTGCTGCAGGGACTTGCCTGCCAAATAAAAGCAAGAATGCAAGGCCATTTGGTGCCTGAGCATGACAGATGGGGAAAGCCTGACTTAGCACAGCTTCACCCTTTCAAGGAAATGCTGATGGGACAGTAAAGATCAAACACGCGTGTAGAGCTCTGCAATTCCTTCTGTTATTAACCTCCCCCTGCTCCCCTCAATCACAGCTGGATCCCATTCATTTGCTTCCCCCTCTCTCCCTAAAAAAAGGACTTGACATCTTTCCTTCCTGATTTTCATGTGCTTACCATTTCGTTCCTGACACTATCTGAGCAGCGGAGGGAAGGGGGAGGGTACCTACCTAGAACATCTGGCATCTTGACAGTTTTTTTAAATAGACTTTTAAATGGGGCTAAATAAAGACTCTATAGCACTCAAAAATTTTGCTAGTTCCACAGAAATCCAGTTTGTGGGCTGCAATGGGGAAGAAATTCTTAGCAGTGTTTTTCCTCACCTATGGCTAAATCTATCCCCAGATAGTCGCCGGGGCCTGTAGTATAAATTCCATGGGTGGCATAGCCATATTTTTCTGCACTCTTAGCCAGCTCTGCCCACCTACGTGGTCCCCCTCCAAGCAAGCAGGGGACATGGAACAAATCCAGGATTTATTATTTTTCCCCCCTCTCCCATTCTGGCCAATTTCAAGTCCCAGCTCTGCCTGGTGAGCCATAAAGCTCTTCAGCATTCCTGCTGCAACTTAGCTCCACTTAAGGAGAATCAGGAAGACCATCTGCCCTAGCAGTGCCAGTTGAGGCTACCTTACCATTAGCCCCGGGCTGGAAAGAGACACAAGCTACGTGGAACAATTAGCTAGGGCAGCTCATAGCAGCTGCGTTTCTACTTCCCAGGACTGCCAAATGAGAACTGCTCAGTGGCACACAGTGATCTAGAAACAGCAACAAGCAACCTGCCAGTCTCTGTATTAGTCACCTGCTCCTCCTTCCCCAGCACCCCCAGGAGTCCTCAGCTACCATTCTTTCTTGTTAGAGAAGCCCATTTCCTCTCCATTTTTGATCCCCCAGTTGACAGCGAGGGCCAGAGGCCACTTCAGAAGCTGCAAGCCCACAGCTAGCCAGATTCATCTAAGCTGCCCACAATGAGAACCTGCTTTTCTGGCCCAAGATACCAGGTAGGATAATGACAGTGGGACTCCCCCACATGAAAAGCTGCTGCAAAGAAAAAAACCTCTGAAATTGCTGTCAGCTCATCACCAGTAAAGTCCCCTCTCACCCAACCTGCTCAGGCAACAGGTTATAGCACAGTTCTCAAAGCCAGCAGGGAAACTGAAAAGCTGATTACAAGGACCCCAGTGTAAGACAGGAGAGGCACTCTCCATCCCCTGGGACACCCTACAGAGGTCTGTCAGTGAGATGATCTGAGTTCCTGAGGACTGGGAGCTGCAGGACACCCAAAGACTCTTAGCCATCCCTTTGCAGATAGCAGAATATGCTAGCCAGATCCGCCCTCCCAACCCACCAGGCAGCAAATCCAGAATCATCCACCCGCAACCCCAATACCCCTTATGCCTGCCCTAAATACAGCAACATGCCCTCACACAATGCCTCTGGGCACTAGATTCAATGTGGTTTTCATTAAGCCGGACAAAGATTCCCAGAAGCTGGTTTGTAAGGGCTGAGAGATAGTCTGGTACAGTCTTGATTCTGCTTGTGCCAAGAACTCTCTCATCCCCGACAAAGCAGCTGCTGAGCCATCTCATCCTCTCCCTATGCCTCCCTAGGGACCACTAGACCTTGTATGGGTCCGGTGGAGACTAACACCACACAGCTCCAAACTTTGCTTTAGACTAAATGGATTTTGAAGAACCGTATTTTTTTCTTACAAACCCTCCCAATGATTTAGTCCTTGGACTGCCGAGTTGCAACTGCACAGGGTTGCTCCTTGCACAGTATGGGGGAAGAGCCTAGGGGCACAGAGGCAAACAAGGGACTTACTTGTAGGTTTTGGTTCTGTCCAACCAGATGCCGGAGATCAAAGCCCCAACCATCCCCGACAGTATAATGGTGAGTCCAATCCTGCCAGCATTCACCTCCTCCCCCTGTGGTGAGACACACACACACACACTCACACAAATGCAGGGGCTAAGTCATAGCCAACACGAAGCAAAGTGCAGAGAACCCCGAGAGGAAGAGACACCAAAGTTAGCGTCCCATACATGTTTTCTGGTAACGCACTAACCAGAGCTAGCCTTTGCAAGAACACTTTTGAGCCCACTATGAGCCAATGCAGTGTCCTATTCTGGCCCATGAAGAAAAGTGGTTTGGCACTTCTCTCTCAGCCAGCCTAGAGAAAAAGGTGAACATTGGCCAGCGTGAACAGACACTCTCAGAGGAGTCAGCATAAACCCTATGAAGCTTGCTGCCCGGTGTTAGGATTTGGGCCAGACTGACCAGGAAGTATTGGGACCAGCTATAAGGCAGCACAGAAAGGAGCTCTCTGGCACGCAGCCCCAGCAGTAAGCTCTACAGTAGCTCAGCTACTGAAGCACCCCATCCTTCTGCCACCAGAGCACGAGTGCGGGCAGCCTCCTGGTACAGATGTCCCAGTAGAAATCACTGCCAGGAACAGGGTGGAGGCAATTGCTGGAAGAATTTCTCAGAATAAAATGCTCTCATTTAGGGTGTAAAAGGAGCTGTCTTCTCTAGAGTTCACCGGCTTTCGCACGGGGTGGGGTAAGAACTAAAGGAACGCCTGCCAGCCAGTCAACTTGTGCCAGAGCCAGCCAGAAGTACCGTAGCATTGCATTTCTCACAGACTCTACTTCGGCAGCCAGCACTGGACAACAGCAAGCATCAGAGGGCCACGAGAGTTGGATGCACTTACTGGGTAGTGATGGATCACCATGCGGTTCAGCAGAGTGGACAGGGCGTAGAAACAACCTGTATTCAGACCTGAGAGGGGGATAAAAATGCAGCACATTCAGAGCCTGCTACTCTCCTGCTGGGTAGTGAAAGGGTAGAAATGCAAAGAGAGAGATCTTTGGGAGCAGCGATCCACAACAAGGCTGCCAAGTCTCAGGAGAGCCAACCAGACTGGCTAGACAGAAGTTACTGAAAGAAATGCAGACCAAGGACAGCCAGATCTCAGTATGCAGGAGGAAGCATCCTGCAGTTTCAGGATGGTTCCTACCTTAGCAGCTAGAGGAAAGCCTGTGCACGTTTCTGGTACTGAAACGTCTTGCAAGTCCTGCATAGGGTCTCAACCCTCCCTTACAGCCAGACCCATCTTTAGCATTGGAGTTTTCTCCTCCCCCCAGCCAAGGTAATATACTAGAAAAGCACCTTCCTCATCATCACACCTTTAACAAGGAACTGGGATTCAATTAACACCAGTGCCATTGACCTATGTGGTTTCCTTCCAGAGAAGGGCCTGATAGCACTCTCCCTGCTGACAGCCAGTAACAAACATCCTCTCCAAGCCAAGAAACACCAGAAGGCAAGTAGGCACGGGGCCAATGGTGAGGCACAGACCGCACTTCCCCCAGGCACCTGGTGTGTGCGCCTGCATGGGAAAAGTCTTGCATTTTAAAAGATATCACTGAAGCCTGAAAAAAAACCCAACTGTGAAAGTAATTGTCTTTCTGAAAGGGAAGTTAGATTAACTGTTACAAGCATCAGCCACCTGGTGAAGGTTTCTCAGTATCACCCAAGGTGAGAATGGAAACGGTTGGGGTGATACTGGTCAAGCCCCATTCAGACACTCTGCTCCAGCTTACGTGCAACTCTGGTTGAGTTAAATGCCTTCCCAAAGGGCACAAAACCCAAAAGCGTTGCTTACAGCAAACAAGAACATCCACATGGGCGCTAGACCAGCAGTACTGCAACGGCTACACTCTCACCTTGGGCGATACTGAGAAACCTTCCCCAGGTGGATGAGGTCTGTAACAGTCAGTGCAACTTTCTTCTCAGAAAGTCATTTACATTTGCTGTTAGTTTCTCTTCAAGGCTTCAGTGATCCCGATGGGGGGAGGGATGGGGACACAGATTTCACCGCTGCAGTTCACACATCTATAGGCTCCATAAGGAGGCATGGGTTTCAAAACTCTGGCACAGATGCTTGAAATCCTGACAGAACAGATACGTGTCAAGTTCCCACTTCCTACTTTTCCTCTTTCAGCCTCAGCTAAATGCAGAAACATCGCAATACATGATACGGAAGTGCAGTCTATCAGGCAGAGCTTTGACAAAGGGAACAAAACCCTGAGGTCCCCTAACCCTGAAGTCCTCCAGCTCCCCTGACCCTGAAGCACTCAGCAATCCTGCACCTAGCCCTGTCCTCCACTGGGACATCAGATAGCCATTGCTCTCCACAGCTCATGAAGCACTCTGAGAAGCCACAAGATTGTCAGCTGGAGGGGACATCACACTTCTTTCACATGCCGTCTCTGACAACATCAAGTGTATCTTCATGGCACAGAGAACAGATGAAGAATCTTATGCAAGTGATCCCAAATAAGCCAATTGCCTGTGCCAACGCTCCCTGCTCCAAACGCATGTGTCGGGAGTACAGGAGAGGCTAGTAAGCTGTGTGACATGCTTTTTAGGCAGGAGGAATCCACCCAGTCCTTTCCAAGAGTTACTCAGAGAGGCTGGAAACTCCTTCAGGGCCAGCAGGCAGGGAGGGGGGAAGAACAATTGGAGGTTCCACAGCAAGGAGGCGCCCTCCAGCCTTGAAAGCCGGCTCTTTGCAACACTTCGCTATGGCAAAAACATCCCACAAGAGCCTAATTCAGCTTTATCTTATCTCCACCTCTGGAGCACCCTGCTCACTGGGAGACACCACAAACTGCAGTGCCAGGACACGGGAGCATGGCAGATCAGCACCGTCCCTCTACCCACTACTGCTTCACTTCAAAGCTGGGCATAAACATAGACCAGTCATTTGTGTACCTCTAATTCTCGCCCAGCCAAGGGGACAGCAGCCTTTTGGGGACAGCCAGACGCTGCTCTGGTAGTTGATGCTGTCAGTACGCCAGCTTCACAGCAGCTCTATGATACATGCTATTTCCAAGAGAGAGAAGGGCCCCTGCTCCCAAGCTGGGCAGAAAGCAATGTAGAATTGGCAGCAACACTTGGCACCAGAGTCAGGCAAAATATTCTAAGAATTAAGACAATGTGCTGAATTTGCATTTGTGAGGGCTGGCAAAAGTTGTAGGCATTTCACATGTCTCGGTTGCTCCGTGAAGTTTCTCTGTGAGTTACAGCTGTTTGAATGCTCAGAAAACAGGCAAGGGTTGTTTCCAATGGGCCAGTGCCCATTTGCCCATGCAGATGAGGAAAACCAGAACTAGTAGCTGGGAGCAGGACATCTGAAGGTCCAGTCCCACCTGATTCATTAGCTAGTTGCCGTGGTTTGCTTGTAATGTGCTGTAGATGAACATTTTTGAGACATCACGGTGCCTCCTCTATTTTACAGAGGCTAGAAAGGGGAAGTTTATTGCCTATGGCTCCAAAAGGAACTTCCTCCAAAGAGGAAGTTTATTGCCTACAGCCTTAGACTAGAACCCAAGACTTCTATAGCTAAGCAGCCTATTGCCTATATGCCAGGCTATTGGTCTCTCTCTTCATGCTCATTATCCTCCAGGATAACGGCTCCTTATGCAGATCTCACTGCCCTGTATCCTCCTCACTGCCCCTTCACCTTTTCAAATGCTGATTCTCTGGGGCTGTCTCATCACTCCCACTTTACCAGCCTTTCCCACCCTGTTCCCGCCTACTGCCTCCCACTAGCAACATGCTCTCAAGCGCAAAGCCCAACCCAATAAATTCAGAGTTCCTTAATGCCCACACCATGCTATGCCTCAGCTTTACAGAAACAATGTCAGCAGCCTTTGGGAAAAGGCTGTCTGAGGGTTTTCCTGAAAAACAGTTCACTAGCACTAGCATAGCCACAGTGCCACCAATGTTTCCAGCACTGTAAGTCTTACCACAGGAGAGGAGTTGGCAGCTGCTGGTAACACCAAGACCTTAGACGTCTGCAGACCTGTTCTGACCTGGCATAGGAGGCCTAAGGGCCCTCATTCTTTCTACAGCCAGGGGAGATGAACAAGGAGCAGGTTTCCCTTTCTCCCCCCTGACAGTCACTATGCTAATACAAAACCTAAGAGAGGATGCAGGTATGTGCTAGCTAGGTAGGATGACTCAGTTGCACTCATATTGCTGCAGATGTCTTAAATCTTGGGCAACATAAAACTTTTGACTTGACTAGGAAAAACTACCCCCTTTTTAAAGCCAGACTAGTTAAAAAAAAAAGTTTCACTGTATAGTTCCCTCTCTGAGTAACAGTCGCCATCTCAAGTCAAGCCGGAGATTGACGTGAGGCTGACGCACAGAATAAATGCACAGACCATCAGAAAGACAGACTGAATTGTGAGCCACTGAACAGCCTTTCCACACTGTTTGTGGCTGCCAGAAGGGAATTTTCCCAGGAAGGTCAGATTCTAAACCTGCTCTTCGTACTGAGATCCCTCCTCTCTCCTTTAGGACTTGCTTATGCCTATTAGAACAAATGATTTCCCCTTTCTTTTCCCTGAAGGGTAAGTGCAAACTGAGCAGATGACACAATCCAACTTTTAGACACAGTCTGCCTGGCAGTTTTTTCTATCTCCACTTTCTGAGAGGACATCGTGTACTATGAAAAAAAAAAAAGAACAAACCACCAAACCAATCCAGCAGCTGCAATGCAAACCAGCAGAGCTTAAGGGTGATCTGAGAGGGGAATTTCTAGAACACCACTGCACTGAAAAAAGAGAAGATATTTCAACAACTCCAAAGACCATTAGCACCCTCAGCAGGTACAAAACCACCATCTCAACTCTCTCCAACCTGGCTACTCATCCACCAGGTCCTTTAGGTAGAACTGCTGGCAGAACTTGCAGCACTACTTAACTTTCCCCCTGAGGAGCTTCCACAGCAAGCTGGTAGGAAGCGAGGACCAAACTCCCTGCAGACTAGCTGGCTACAGTACATCCTATTACGTAGCCAGGCATAGACCACAATGGCCTTTCTGCTAAAGGGAAAAACACTTTTCCATATGACAATTCAGCATCAGGAACAGATTCAACACATCACACTACCCTCAGAGAAACAGACCAAGACTGCTGAAGAGAGGCAAGTAGCAAACCCAGTGTGCAAGGACAGATGGCAAAAGAAAATGTCCTCCAATCTTTCCTTCCATTTGCTTCATGGGGACTGCCAAGGAAGCTGATGCAGTTCGCACATCTGCGTGCTCCACATGACCTCCACTAGGATGCCTGGCAGCAGTACCCTTGCCTTGGGAAATGACTTTCACTCAGTGCTGTGACTTGCACTCAGACACAGCTCCATATTATTTCTTGGGTAAGCACTTAGATTAGTTCATTGCAAGTAACTAACTGACTAGAAAAAAAAAAGATAACAGGATAAGGAAATCCCCTGAACAGAAAACAGTCAAAGACTAGGAGAACAGTAGTGGGGGCACATTGTCCTCTGTGTGCTTGCCTCGCTTTTGTTCTTCCCTAGGCATTTGCTTGTAACTGCTGCTGGAGCTAGAAGGACTCCTGGTCTGTGGCAGCACAGCTAGCCCTATGCTCCCCTAAAACAACTCAGGCCAGTTACTGTCCCAGCACAGCACGAAGAGGGAGGGAGAAGCTAAATATGTCTAGCAGTGAAAACTGCAAAGAAGAAAGGCCAGACCTTACCGTAAGTGACCATGAGCAGCAAAAAGTTGGCATTGCGGAGCAGACGGAGGATTGATTGCACGTAGGAATACTCCTCTGGTGGTCTTGATTGGATCAAGGCTTGAGCTCGGCTTGGAGGGTGCAGGGGCTTCTCCTTGAAGACTGAAACCAAACACAAAGTACACCTGTTTGTGATGGCGCAATCAGGGAGCCTGAGCACACGCTGTGAGTAGAGCCATTTAAGGGACAGCAGAGGGACTATCTAAAACCAAGTGTACAAAACACACCATTGTCCTCAAGCTTTGATCTCCATTCATGAGCTTATCCAGGAACAGGGAAGAACAGGGTCTCTCCAACATAACTCCTGTGACTGGGGAAACACTTATCTTCAATTAGCTTTTTGCGTAGGCAGTGTCTGGCAGCAACACAAGAGTTCTCAGGAACATGGAAAAGTATTTCTCTTTAGCAGAAAGGCCATCGTGGTCTATGCCTGGCTAATACTGCCTTTGTCTCCAGGATGATGGCCTGCCAGCTGCAAAAGTGTTGCGTGCAGTTACAAATGCAGAAGTAGAATGGGAAAAGCCAGCTGGCAAAGGTGGCCCGGTGCCCTGCAGTGCCCAGTGCCTGGGGAGCAATGACCTATCCCAGGTTTTATTTCAGCCCTGGCATTTCTCAGGCTGCCGAAGCCATCTGCTGTCCCTAACTAGCATTAAAGTAGCATCCAGAAACCCAGGTCACAGGCGATAATGCTGTATTGTGCGCTAGACAGGCATTTTTGTACCTTATCTATTCCCTACCCCAGATTGTTTAAAGTGTACCTCTGATTCAACCACCTGAACAGACAACATGAATAAGCTGGCAAGAGGAGCCTATTAAAAAAAAAAAAAATTACATGGAGTTCATCAGACAAGCTCTGCTCCCCAGTGAACATGACAATCTTTCATGCTAAAGATCTGGCTTGTGCTTCACACGTTAAGCAGAGGAATTGCACCTCTGGTGTCCTGCTACTGCCCTTAATGCTTCCTTCTCTCCACTCATAACTGGTTACTTTTTTACTACTCGGAACAATTTGTTCCTGTGATGACATATAACCTGCCTCTTTCTCCCCACCCTTAAGAGGCAGTCAGGTCTGAGACATAACCCAAGGCCCAGCACCCTGTCTGCAGGCAAGATGACTGTGAACCTTGGAAGATTTCTGTTGACTTTTAAAGGACTTACTCATGCCAGGGTTTTATTACGCAGGCAATCAAAGGACGAAATGAACAGTTTGGCAGGCTCACTCACAACCTCTTGCCCTCCCTTCCAGATGTGCTGTTCACCAACGGCTTGAAGCAGCAAGATACGGTATTGCATGACCCTGTGAGCTGCATGCTAGGACACATCCCCAGATGACCTCCCCAGCCCATTTCCTAGCACACAGGCCCCCCCCACACACAGGCTGATCTTCTCAGTCCTACCTGGTTTCGTGTGCATGCTCCCATCTCCTTACCTATGACAACCAGGATGAACAGGGCTGTTGCCACGCCTGCAGTCATGAAGAACATGATGCTGATGTGGTAGGCCAGCTTCTCCACATCCTCCACATTGGGAACCAGAACTGGAGGGACCAAAAAGCCCACAGCGATCCCGAGCTGAGCAGGAGAGAGAGGGGACATACAGAGGTGTGACATGGAACCACAACACTACCACCACCCCACAGCTCAGCCCCTTGATGCCCAGTAAGGGCTCAGCTGAGCCTAATCCAATTTCACAACCAAGGTGAAAATCTTCTTTACCATCCAACCAAGAGATAAAAGCCAGCTACCCATTGCAATTAGGCCGTAAGAGAGGTCCCCCCCCAATGCACTTACAACTGTCAGGATATTCAAGGCAAGGTTCTACAACAAAATCAAACAGAATCAATACCTGCCTCCATTGAAATGGAGGTCTTGCTTCCCCTGTCCTCCCCCATGCCTGTGAGTTCCTGTCCACACACACCCCTCCTTATCTTGCACCTACTCTGGTGCTGGCCTAATCACCTGGTAATCCAGTTTTGCTCATTAAAACTGTCAGAAAACAAGACAATCAAAACCCACCACAATTCTTTGCTGGTCCAATGAGTTGAACCAAGTTATTTTCCAGCCAGACAAGCACAAGGGTAGAGGCAGAAACCTCCCACTCCTAATCTGGCTCAGACACTTTATGATGGTGTTTCCTAATGAGCCGCCTCCCAAGACAAGGCTCACCCTATGACCACAAGGAGAACCTGAAAAACATAAAGGTTGAGAGTGAAGGAGGTGCTACGGTACATATCCTAAACACTGAGGTTGTGTGATGGGCTTGGCAACTGCTGCTGGATAAAATGCTTGGCTCCAAAGGGCTGCAAGAAGAAACCTCTGCAGCTCTGGCCTATACTGTGCCAAGAGTCCCACACGTCCAGCTGAGGAGGTCCTGCAGTAGCAACACACTTTAGCTGTGGAATTAAAAGCCATAATGTCCTCACTATTTCTCCAGGACAGCGACAAGGAGCTGCAGCAGCACAGGCTTTGCCACAGTGATAAGTGGGACTGACAGTGGCACAGACCTTCAGTGCCGCCCTCAAATGGGAGGGAGAAGAAACAGCCGCATTGGTGCTTAGGAGTACACTTTTCATGAAGTGGGTGCCAAAATGCACTCAGCACATTTGTGAGTATTCTAAATGCAAGAGGAGTCTACTTTTTTCCCCTGCTTTGTGTTTCACTGTTTGTGGCTGTGTTTCAATCACAGTTTGGTTCCCAAGCACTGTTTATTTACCTGTTCCCCCAGCCCTTCCCAGAACTTGCAGCCCACTCAGACATCAGAAAGAGCCATGCTCAAGCTCAGCCCTTGGTTGCTCTCAAGGCTCTGCACACTCACCCCTGTTTAGGGCAAAAGCAATTTTTTTGTTTAGCAATGCCCTCATTTTTGCTATTTCCCGATTTAAGCCTACGTTTGCTGCTGTGGACAGTGACAAGGCACACACAAGAGCCTCCAACAGATGGAAGGACTGAGAAGGCACCCAAGAAAGAGACATGCCAGTTGCCACTCTCATCTTTGCTTGAAACAAGGTATTTCCAATGTCTTTTGCAGGCTGTACCATTTGCCTGGACATAGGAAAGCGCTAACAGTACCACAACAGTGCTGAGACAATACAGACTAGCAGCATTAAAAAAAAAATCCCACCCACCATTATTCATGCTACCCCAATACAGCCTCTATAGAGCCACTGCCCTCATCACACTAAGAGAGGAGGTAGGAGCATGCAGAACATGGAAATGAGGATACAGTCAAATTAAGCCCACTGCATTTACCATTTCCTTATAGGAAACATTAGATCAATAGCAATCAATTAGCACCACGATGACCCCTTGTCCCAGGATAATGGGCTGGAGAGGATACTGCTTATGCCTCACCGATGACTGAACAGCAGCAAGACCACACCACTAGCCAACTGCTGTCATACAGAAGGATTCTGCAGTGCTTGATGTCTTCATAGTCCCTGGGAAGGGTCTATCACTCTATAGGTTCAGAAAGCAAAGACTAAGAAAGGGGAAGACTATGCTGCCCATAAAGCACATCCAAGCATGTCAGCATACAGAACAGAACGACCCAGGAGCCCTGTAATCCAGGCACAAGCTCAGACACGTTGCCTGGGCTGCCTTCTAGCAAAAACTCCTTGTGCTTTCTGCATGCTTCCTCTGTCATCTCTCTTTTGGAACACACTCACTGACCAGGATCAAGATCACAGAATAAAATTACATTTCAGGTGCCGTATCTGGTAGTTGGGATAAAAATCAGCTTGTGACATCCAGACCCAGAAAACTCTCCACAAACTCCCTCCTCTTCCATCTAGCTAGTGGATTTTTGAGACAAGAAGAATGCTTATGTTTCAAACAGAGCTATCTGCTAGACTCCCGACACCCTATTTAGCTTACAAACAAGTACCTTTCAACCATGTCTGGCCAAACTTCTCCTGCATCAAACAGCACCCTTCACTGGGACCTCGAATAGCCTGGGTCAGGCAGGATCAGCAACAGGCGTCTGTGCTGAGTTCATTGCTGGTGCTGGGACATCGCAGGCAGCCAGTGGGAAGAGTCACCAAAAGATTACAGATGTGCCTCACTGGTTCAGGGCACTGTCGGGAACAAGAACATTTGGGTGTCTGTTAAATGCACTGAAGATAGACACAAGTTGTGCTGTCCCAGACAGCAAGTCAAGGACTGAAAGAGCTTAAGAGGAAACTTAAGAGACCATTAGGAAGGTTAAACCTTCCTAGCACCCACACATCACAGGCAGCTTCTCACGCAGGACTAAACTTGCCAGAGCTCTGCTTTGTTCAGACATGGCCTACCCCCAGCATCTCGTCACAGTCAGCCAGGTCCGCGCTCCTCCTCTGCACTGCCGGCCGGCACCAGAGACTCACTGACTGCCGGCGAGCACAATGATCAGCTGCCTTAGAGGCTTCAAGCTCTGATCTTCATTAAGTTGCACGCCTCTCCCTTCTCTGCACAAGGGAAACAAGCCTGCAGCTGCACAGAAAAGGCAACGGCAATGAACAGATGCTCACAGAGATCGCTCCCAGAGGGCAGAAACCCACTTGTCTCTGCTGCACGTTTATTTTGCCCTGCTTGTGGCCAAAGTGCAGGCCTGTGGCTCCAGAGTGCCCGCTCAGCCCAGGACACAGCCACACTGGGCTTCACTCCTATCTCCCTAGCATTCCCAAAGGTTCAAGCTTTGAGGAAAAGACTCTCAACTTTTCTTCTTTCCATTCAAGGGAAGAGTCCTAGCAGCTCTTACGTATCAGGTCTCACATGTGCCCCTACACCCTTTACTAAATAAGGTCTATAAACACCTTCCTGGAAATTGCTCCTTTGCCTTATCACCGCTTCATTCTTGGAAGAACTGGGATGGATTCCTATGGTAGGTGTTTCTTGTCTTCCTGCTCTCTGCAATCACATGCTGGTCCCATGAGCTGCCGAGCTGCAGCAAAACAAGAGCGGAAAGGAGAAGAGATCCATGCTTTATTATGGCCTCCAACTTAAGTTTCTCCAGGACTACAGCCAAGATTCACTCTTTCCAGATCTCCGTCTAGCTCCTCCTTCCTGAAAAAGGATCTGATGTATCTAGCAGAGAAGGTCTTGAAAATCTGTTTTGCAAATTGTTCAGAAATCCTTTACTGAGAAGTCCTACGGTCATTGCTTACCCAACAGAACACAGACTTAATCAGCTTTCTCGGATACTGCTATTGACTTTTCAGAAGACCTGAACAATTTTTCTAACCATAAATGGTTCCAAAACCTCTCTTTTCACCTCCCAAGATAGGCACCACTTCTATCCAGTAGGAGTTTATTAAGCCTTTGCGAAGAACTAGGTGGTAGAAGGGAAAAAAAATCCCAGCAATAGGAGCTATACTTCATATTTCAGAGCAACTGATGATGTTAATCCTGTGAAAATGAGGATTGACTTCACTAAAACTGAAGATTTCCTGGAGGATACTCACAAACCCTGGATTATTCATACCATTTTTAGCAACAAATACAAGCTCTCAGCAACACGATGAGTATTTTACTTTACCTTTCACAAAGAGATTTTTAGTCTGGTTCTCAGCAGGCCAGTGCCCACATCACCGTCAGCCCAACAGACAACACTGTAACCAGATAGCCAGAAAATTTAAAGATGCCTTAGCAAGGGAAAAATAACTTTTCTCTCTTCTCCGCACCTCTCATGTCAGGGCTGGGAAAAAAGCCATGGAAAAACAAGGTTGGTTCTGCAACAGTCTGTGATGCCCTCCTTACAGAGGCCATCAGTCATTAGGGTTCACAGTGCAGTCCCCTCGCACCAGCATACAAATTACCATCTCCAACCTTTGTACAGGCAGAATGCTCTCCAAGACCTATATAGATAGGCTCTAGTTCCCAAAATTCAGCACATCATTCAGCATCCCCACACCCAAAACACACAACACTGTCCTGATATCCAAGAATCTCTCCTCAGGAACCAGGCATTTTATTTTAAGAAGTCTTTGGGGTAGTTTTTAAACAGAATACCAGGGAAGTCAACAACTACAGCACAGTGCACTGTTTAAATTACATTCTTTAAAGGCTAATAAAGGATAGAAGGAATGTATTTCCTACCTGAATTTTGTCGAGGACCAGTCCCAACAACATCATCACATTCAACATTCAAGCATATACAAGAACAGGCAACAAAACCAAGAGCAAGTGGCTAATAAGATGGTATAAAACTATCCAAAGTCTTGAAATGGAAAATGGAATGTCTAATTTAAGTTTAGCTGTTCGTATACTAAGAGTCTGCAGAAGGAAGATAATCAGTGTGGTATCAGCATAAAAATTGTAAATGAATGATCGATGGAGGAGTGGGTCTCCACCTTAAAGAAAACTGAGAGTCAGCAACAGGAATACAGAAGCCCTATAAAATTCCATAAGTAAGCACAAATATTGACAGAGGAGACCACCAAACCCAGAAGGTCAATTAAAGTGTTAAAAGATAGAAAGAGACAGATGCTGCAAAGGCAGAAAAAAATACAACAGTGAGAAATTTCGACAATGCCCTTGCAGGCTAAATAAGTGTCATGACAGGGATAATGCAGAGACTGCATTTTTGGATTCCATAAATACGCTTTTCCAAGGAAAACCTATAAGAGGCAGCACAATTTGTGATTTAGACCTAGAGCAGCACAGTGTGACCACGATCAATATTACAGAACAGCTCTGCCCTGCACTCAAATGCAGCTTCCTTGCAGCAGTGACCAAAAAAAAAGAAAAAAAAAAAAAAAACAACCCACCCTCCAAAGCACTATGGCAATATTTAACTCACAAGAGGGAGCTGCCTAAAAGGGAAGACGCTTGTTAAAAGGAAATTAAAAAGAAAAGCCAAAGAAATAAAAATGTTTGCAAGTGGCATTTAGACTGTAAAGACACTGCATTAGAGGCTTGGTGTCAGCCTAGAGAATACTAGCAAAAGACTTCAGAACAGAATAAAGGAACCACAGTTAAGTAAAAAGTAAAAAAATTAAAAAAACCCACACAATGCCCCACCAAAAAAAAAAAAACCCAGCCACCACCCAACTCAAAACCTGGACATTACTCTTTCAAGCAAATTAAAAAAAGACAGCAAGCTGGACCTAGCTAAAGTAAAACCATAATTAGGCCACAAAAGGCTGGGGAACAACTTTACAAACTAAGTCAAAACTCTTCAAACACAGCAAAATCAGGAAGCCTGCCAGAAAGTCTGTAGGGCCAGAAGATTATCACTGTGGAAGGAGAACATTCAAGAAAGAGGGAGAAGTAAATGAAGTCTTGCACCAGCATTCATGGCATGGTATTTATGGGAGGTTTCCACATCAACAGAACCTCTTCACATGGCAAAAATCTGAAGCATTATCAGTGGAAGATCATAATCAATTTATTTCAACTAATTTCTTCCACAAGGCATCAGGAACAGATGGCATTCATCCAGTCAAAGAACAAGTCAACAGAAAACCCACACTACTCGCACACAAACACACCAAACTGCTAACTCCGCTTTGTTACCAAATGCTCAAATCAGGAATGGAGGAAAAGAAAAGCGATATAAATTTTTAAGAGGCCCAGCACAGGCAGGAGTCCCCAGAAACCCCAGGGCCAGCTGCCCGCCAGTTTGGCCAAATGGGCAAAACCTATAGCAATCACAATATTGACGTTTACACATTGATAAACACCAATACAACAGGCTTTTCTTACACTATGATTTCAACACAATCTCAGCAAGTTCCCAAGCCAAGACTTCGGAGAGTTAGGAGGATACACTCCATTTTTACCGTCTTTCCCTTAGCACTTGTCACTGACTGGCCTGGGGCTGCCTGGCAAATTTGGACTGACCTAGGCCAGATGCTCCTCTGTTCTGATGCATTGTACCTTTCCAAAGAAAAGGCTTGGGGGGGGAATAAAAATAAAAACAAGGACTTCACCTGCTCTCAGCGAAGAGAGCTCATTTTGTTTGTCGACATACCATTGGAGTTACTTTACCTTTCCACTCCCAAAAGAGTTACTTTTAACAGGGCCCACAGTCATTTGGCCCTGGGAATGAATCTTTCACACACACACCACCGCCACCCCAGATCAGCTTGGAGAACAGAAATAGGATAATCTAGCTATCCGCTGTAGACCTCTCTTTAAGGAATGTTTGTGAAACTCTATCAGATAAATTCAATGCTTTAAAGCATGAATAAAACCAACACTTCACCTATGCCAAAGGTGAAGCCCTTGTGGAAGCCCTACTCTGAGCCACCCACACAGTACCGCTGTCAGAAGCCTTCTGAGGGTCACACCAACCCGATTCCCTCCAGGGCCACCCCTCCATTTCTAATGGACCCTCCTCCACTGCCTCCAAAAGCAGGGGAGCAGGAAAGAGTGGTGTAACTGCTGGGGAGATGCAGTACCAGTCCTGAACCGTTTGCTTACAATGCACAGCACTACCTCTAATCCTCAACATACACACCAACCAAGGAAGGCGGAGATGAGGAATGCTCTAGAAAACCAGAGAGACTACCATGCTTTGGAAGAAAATTACTGATATTTCAATTGTTTTAACAAGTCAGTCCTGCTGTACACACTGACTTATTATCTGACAGATATATTTAAGCCTGTAGAACTTCCCATTTTCAAGATGTTCTTCTCCAGACACAATAGTAGAAATGGGTTTGGGGGTTTGTTTGGGGTTTTTTTTTTTTAATTATACTTGATTCTAATTCAAATGGCTTCAGATACCGAGTGCTCAGAAACAAATCTTTTGACATTCCCCAAATGAACGATGAGAACTGACCTGCCAATATTATTATCGGGGAAGCCAAGGTTCTTGGTGAAAAGTCAACAAAGCAAGGCTGCACACTACAGCTGCTGTTCTTCTAGAAACCTCCATCTCAGATAACCACCACAACAGGTTGTCTCTCCAGAAATCTTACAGACAAGACACACAAGCCAAGTACAGCAGCATCCATGCTGTTCAGTAATAGATGAGACTAGATCAGGATTCCACATAGCCCACACTACCTGCCCTGTAGCGTAAACCAGTGCAAAGATGCAGAATGTAACTGGTAGTGGCAGAAGGGCACACCTGACAGGTGGGAGGAGGGGGAAGTTGCACAGTTTGCTGGATCTGAACAATGTGCCTCTTGTTGCAGTAGGAAAGCACTTACGAAGGGGAACAGAAGGCCTCTCCTTCTCGCTACGTTGCTGTTACGTGTATGAGAGAGGGGAACTTTGAACCATGCTCAGTACATACAAGACCGATGCCAGATGCCCCTCTGACAGTTCTGCCACCATAATTAACCTGGATCTCCATTGACCCAGGGAACACCTTTGAGGAGGTACCTATTCCATAGCCCTGGGCAACACAGCCTCTTCCTCTACTCTTGTCTGCATGTCAAAGCTCTGCCCTGCAGTGCTCCCTCCTTTTCTAACTACAGGTGCCTCCCACGCTATACCCATGACATTTCACAGGAGCAGCTAAACTTGCTGACCTACAATTCACATATCGCAATCTGCAGAGAGCAGACAGCCACCCCCTCCTCATGCCCTGTGACTCCTACTGCGCATCCACTTCCCAATCTTTTGCTACCGACACAGGTCCCAGCTGCCTTTCCATACAAGGGGCTACAGCAGAATTGAACATACCCAACTGAAGAGCTGTGTAAAGCAGAAACTGCCAGTTCCTACCCAGTATACTTTTGTGTGGGTTGCTGTCCAGAATATGGTTCTTCCATACCACTGACCACAAAACCAAAAGAGCCTGTTGAAATCCGGATAGTCAAGAAATCGACATGCGTAAATGTTTGCAAACCACAGGTCAGTCACCTTTCTTTCTTTAAGAAGCAGGAAAGACCCAAGTTGTGAAAGGAAAAATTGTAATCCAGGCCTCGTGACAAGATAAGATAGGACTTAGGCTCTTTTTTACTCTCCCACTGACGTAGCAGATAATGTTTTGTTTGTTTGTTTGTTTGTTTGTTTTTTTCAAATGGCACTTACACAACTAAAGGTCTTCCGGAAGCAAAGCAAACTCCCTTCCTCATCAAACTTCTGCTTCTGTGGCATCATCTCATGCTGTTTAATATGATGCAATGCCGTATGATGAAGACTACTTCTCTGTGCAAGTCACTCAGGGCCTCTCAGTCTTGAATGCACCTTCCCCCAGTTTAATGGGAAAGAAACACAATGCAGCAAAACAGCAGCAGCAGACAAGAGAGTGTAAAGCAGAAGAGAGGTTTCATCTCTGACAGCTACCTCAGCTGCTGCTGGAATCCTCAGTCAAGATATAATACTTTGGTCAAGGACCTAACATAGCCAGCCCCGGGGAATCCTGCAGGGCAAGTGCTGAGGGTGCCATAGGGCAGCCGCTCCCAGCAAAAACACTGCATTCATTTAAACTTTTATGCAACTTCCACAGAACATAACCCAAAAGCCAACTGCTTCTGTGAGGGAGAAGGGGGAGCTGCCTTTGGTGTATGGCTGAGAAGGGAGCATCAGTTGAAATGGGTAGAAAAAAGTTAATTTCAGGCTCCAGTGTCTGTTTATAGAAACTTAGGCATTCCTGGGAAAGCCACGTTGCTATTTGGTCAGCACGCCCTCCCACACTGAGCCACATCCAGGATCTCGGAGAGCTGACCACATAGCACTCCTTGTGATCCAAGTGCTCTGATCCACCCTGCCCTTCTTTACAAGGAGAAAAAGGAGCCAGGGTCTGAGAATTTCAACCATTAACTGGCGCCACTACCAGCTCCTCTTGGTTCCTTGCTAAAATCTTCTCTATTCTAATAGCTAAAACCCTGGGAGATACAGGGCCAAGCTACAGAGGGATGCGAGTCAGACTACCACCTGCCCCTATTTCTAACAGGGATCAAATCTCATCTGAAGAGATGGGGAGCCTCCAGAAGGGACAGAACAGCCAAAGAGATCTAGAAGTCCACTCGAAGACAGGAATTCCACAGGACCTGAAGGGTGAAAGGTACAGGACAGAGTTAGCAGTGAGGTATCAAACAGCAGCACATGCTCAGCACAAATAGCACTGCAGGCTCACCAGCACCAAAGCCATTCAGATGTTGCAGACTCAATTATTCGGCAACACCCACCCATTGACCTCATGCAGACTGTTTCCCCAGGTTCAGAACAAGAGAAAAAGATCCACCAGGAGAGCAAGAGAGCATTTCCCTGAATGTCATTCACAGCTTATCATTCAGTTTGTCCACTTCAAAAGCCATCACTCAGCAGTCTGCAGATAGCACCTAAAAGCTCTGCCTCAGGCCGTTTCTGTTTCCGAAGCCCAAAATCTCTGAAGTCACATGCCAGCTGCATCAGAACAAGGACAGACCCCACCTGAAGATCAGTAAGGTGCTGCATCATTTTTCCCCAGAGGCAGAGATTGATATGAAGCTAAACTCTTCTTTCCTCCCAAACCATGTCAACACCTTTTATCAACCCCTGCTAAAAAATGAAGAGGCAAAATTACAGCAGAAAGATCGCCTAAGACGCCCGCATCCTTACTCCCAAGCAGCTGCTTGTTTCTCTTTGTCAGAATGACAGAAGCCAGGAACAAGGTCTATTTCAAACAAACAAACAAAAAAATAACAATACCTGTGGCAAAACAATACAAAGTCACAAACATAAATGTTCTTTCATTGCCCCTGTGGAACACAGCTGTACACTTCCCTGTCTGCTGCCCACGTTCCTCGCCCTTCAGGTGACAACAGGGAGACACAGCAGTAAGAGATACACCTAAAACCAACATGCCTGAAGAAGCGTGGCCCATGCACAGCAGTCCAGCATGTGCTATGGCAGCTGAAGCAGAGAGCTGGGCCTGGACACCAAAAATCTGAAAAAGACACGAGAATTGAACTCATTACCTAAAGATCCCCACCGCTGTGTTAGTTTTGTCATGCCACAGTACCGTGTTTCTTCATCCCCAAAAGACGGGGGAGCAAGTATGTTAAAGGAAGGGGCAAGGCCTGCTGCTCCAGCAAGCACATGCTCCTGCAGGTGCTAGTATCTCAGGAGAGCAACTCCTCCCGCTGCAGTCCTGTCACCAGAGAGAATGAGGGGACAGTCTCCCTCTGACACAGAAGACAGAAGCCCGTTTGCTGCAACCTGTCAGGTCCGAACCATGGCCCCAGACAGGGAACTGGCTGATGGATCAATAACACCACAACGGAAGCAGCATGGACTTACGCAGACCACTCTCTCCCACCCACCTCTTGTGCATGGAACTTCACGTAGATGTCCAGCACCAAGATGTCCAGCACCTCCATGAATAGCACTGCTGACGACCTAGCAGGCATGCTACTTCTGACGGCTGTACTCCAGAAGCGTGTTAGAGAAATTCCTCCCAATATTCAAACACATCTGTGAACTTTCCAAAACACTTCTGCTTCCTTCCAGAACTTCAGCCTGAGGAAATGTCCCCACATAGATTTTTCCCTAGTCTTTCAAGCAATGAGATGGTACTAATATTTTAATGACACTAATATTTTAATGCCGAAGTATCCAACATGCAAGTAAACCCCATTCTACACCTCCCCATACATGCACTTGCAGGGACAAGGAGCAAAAAAAATGGAAAAACCCATGCATCTCCCTGTTAAAATGGGGAAAAGTAAAATGTCATGAAAACCAGCAGTGGGTAAACAAGGGAATGCGAGTGCCTCCTCCACAGGTGTCCACATTCTTCTTTTCTAGAAGCTGTCCAGCATTGATTCAAGAGTGCTCAATCTAACCCTTCTTTGCACTTCAGATACCACAACCAACACATGGCCAGAAACAAGTGAGAAGAACCTGACACTCTACTTAGGTGGGGTTTTTTTGGGTTTGTTTTTGTTTTTGTTTTTGTTTTTTTTTTAAAAGGTGTTTAATACCCAGTTTGACTGATTCAATGATTTACTGCTCAGGGCTAACTTTGAACCTGAAGGTTAGAATCATAGAATCATAGAATTGTTGCGGTTGGAAGGGACCTTTAAGATCATCGAGTCCAACCTTTAGCCTACCCTGACAAAAGCCACTTCTAAACCATGTCCCTAAGTACCACATCTACCCTTTTTTTAAACACGTCCAGGGATGGTGAATCCACCACCTCCCTGGGCAGCCTATTCCAATGTTTAATAACCCTTTCAGTGAAAAAATGTTTCCTAATATCTAATCTAAACCTCCCCTGACATAACTTGAACCCGTTTCCCCTTGTCCTATCACTTGTCACCAGGGAGAAGAGGTCAGCCCCCATCTCTCTACAACCTCCTTTCAGGTAGTTGTAGAGGGTGATAAGGTCTCCCCTCAGCCTCCTCTTCTCCAGGCTAAACAACCCCAGCTCCCTCAGTCGTTCTTCATAAGGTTTGTCCTTCAGACCCCTCACCAGCTTTGTAGCCCTTCTCTGGACACGCTCCAACACCTCAATGTCCTTCTTGTAGCGAGGGGCCCAAAACTGAATGCAGTACTCGAGGTGGGGCCTCACCAGTGCCGAGTACAGGGGGATGATCACTTCCCTAGTCCGGCTCACCACACTGTTCCTGATACAGGCTAGGATGCTGTTGGCCTTCTTGGACACCTGGGCACACTGCTGGTTACCATCACCCAGCAAGCAGCAGTGGTGTGTCCTGAGCAGACATCACCCTGGCAGACCTAGAGGAACCAGCAGGCAAGGGTCTCCTCAGGACAGCACTGCTCAAGTGCTGCCTAAGGTCAAGAGGGTAGGAGCAGAAAGAAGGCAGGTGTATCAAACAAAGCAGCGGTGGCACTGCCCCAATCCTCCATGTAGCTGACTGCAATCGCTGTCAGAGAGGGACATCGGTGCTTGGCACGTGATAATAATAATCACGATTATAACTCGTGACAGAGTTTTCCACCTTGAGGATCTGTAACTAAGCGACATGGCAAGGAAAGGAAAACCATACAGTTGTAGAGGAATGAGCGTAAGGACTAATTTGCCATACTGCAATTACAAACCCACTGTATTATACCCTTTGCTAACGCTCCCTAAAACACAGTCTTTAACTACAGAGTCAGGAAAAAAGGATGCCTCTATTTCTTACCCCTGCCCCACGTCACCGCTAACAAAATAGCTACTTTCCATTCACTGTGATTATGCATCTCAGGACCCACAACTAAGAGAATGAAATTAAGGGAATGAGTAGGCCCTGCCTGTGGAGCACACCCTGTCTTTAGTTGTTGACATTTCTGATTTCTCCAGTTCTCTAAAAGGGAAGCCTGGGCTTACAAAGAAAGGCCTATGTACTGAACTGAGGTCTCATTGACATGTCAGTTCAAGCCTCAGAGCAGTGTCGAACACCAAAAGCATAGCCAAAATTTGCTTTTCGCAACTGTTAGACTAACCTGCTCCTTTTAGGACGATGAGGATACCATACACGTATATAGCACAGGCTGAAACCCTCATTGTTTGGATTTCTTATGCACACTGTTGAGTAACTCCACCTGAATAATTAAAAAAAAAAGTCTGACAGCAAAATGTTCTGTTACTTATTTACCCCTAAAGTAGCAGAGTGTTCGTGCCAAGTTAAATGCCTTCCACTCTAAAGATTCATTTAAAACACATAAAAAAGCAGCCCACTAGCTTGGCTGATAAGAGGAAAGCTAAGATTCACAAAGAGAAAGATAAGTATGTTTTCTCTTTCCAAACGATGTAAGCCAGAATGTCCTTAATTCCCTAGCACTCTTCCACAAACACCATCTCCAAGCATTCACCTTTTCTTGCCTCAGCAGTATTTAAATAATTACAGAAACCCAGGAATGTGGGGAAAGGAGACCTCAAACCCACTGCACACAAAGTTATCTGTGAGGAAAACTGTGCTTAAGAAACTATCTATCTGAACTGCAAACCACTCAAGTCCGAATAGCACCCACAGGCTGAACTAAAGACAGCCCAGGGCAGGGCGCAGTCATGTGTCGGGCAGTATATTGGGTCTCAAAGTAGAGGGGCAGAGGTCCAGCCTAACAGCTAATGCCAGGTTCTACTTCCCTCTTCTTCACATCGGCTTTGCAGAGCCAGACTCACTTCGCTCACGCCACATTGCATCAGTATTGGTCTATCTATCTGCTTCACGCAACAAGGATGAGTGGGTGTTCCAGTGCAAGGGTCAAGAAGCTATTTCCCTCATCCTTTCAAAGCTGTGGAAAAATTTGTCTCCTCTGAGCACTAGCTGGGCTACAAGTAAAGGCCGTCACAGCTTGAGCAAGTGCGGGTCGCTGGCCTCCCTGACCCGCCTTGATACGAGAGTGCTTGGGGACCTTACCTCGCCCTAGAACGATGGAAGGTTTGCTTCTTTTCAAAGCAACTGCCTGTGGAAACTCTGTACCTACTTTTAAGGGGTATGAAAGTGCTGAAGTCCTTTTCCTCCAGGGCCCTGTGACAAGTACTCTTTCCAGCAGACAGTTAATCGCCTTTGTCCCATCACGTTGTCAGCAGGAGGATATTGCAGTGTCAAGTCCAGATGCAACTGCAGATCTGAGGTTTGCAGGACACTGTGCCTAAAGCGCGTTTCTCAGCACCACAACACCACCTCCAGCCCATCCACGGGGCTACTGAATCATCCCCCTGGACTAGAGGTTCGCAGACAGAGTAGGAGGGCACTGGAGAAGACCCTGAGTCCAAACACGGCGCAAAGCCAGAATCATACCCAACCCCCAGGCTGCCCCCAGCTTTGTAGACTTAGGTCCCACCTGCTTCTGCCACCACCATCAGCTCACAGCTTGATCCCAGCTGTGTCCCTCCAGGTACCAGCTGCATTTCCCTGCGGGATTTTCGTGTAAGCGCCTCTTATCTTTGCTCCTGCCCTCCAGGCCCCGTGCATCTCTTCCCCCTCCCTAGTTTGCTGCTCTCCTCCCTTAGCGCTCCCAGTTTATGGCCAGGCTGGCGAAGGCTTGCCCAGTGTGCCCGGCCAGCCGGGGAACAGCCGCCCCGTTACCTGGTTCCCGAAGACAGCAATGGAGCAGGCAGTGGAGACCTCGTGGGAGCCGAACCAGACAGAGGCGATGTGCGAGGGCATGCCCAGGATGAAGACCTGGGCCACGGAGCAGATGACCTGCCCCAGGACGGTGACGGGGAAGAGATGCGGCTTCAGGCTGCCCAGCTTCACCCAAGCGCCCAGGGCGTTGAGGGCCGAGCCGGCCAGGGCGATGAGGCGCAGGCCCCTCTTGTCCAGCAGCCAGGCGACGGGGAAGAGCAGGGGGATGTAGGTGAGCATGTAGCTCATGGACAGCCAGTCGATAGCGAAGGCGCTCACGCCGTAGAAGCGCAGGAAGACATTGTTGATGCTGCTGTACTGGATCCACTGGAAGGCGTTGCACAGGGAGTAGCTGCTGAAGAGCAGCACCACGACCCAGCGACGCCGGGACAAACGCACGTCGGCGGTGCCGGCAGCGGCCTCCCCCGCCGCCGCCAGCCCCGCCACCCCGCCGGGCTCCTGCTGCACCATGCCGGCAGCACAGGCCACCCGCCTCGCCTCGGCTGGGCTCGGCTCCCCGCCGGTACCCACCTGGCCGGGAAACCCCGCCCGGCCGCCCCCGCCGAGCTCACTGGCTGCCGCCGTGCGGGGAGGCCCGGCCCGGCCCGGCCCCCCCCCACCCCGCCCTCCGCCCCGCCCCGCCCCGCCGCGGGGGCGGGCAGGGCGTCTGGCTGCCCCGGGGCGGGGAGCAGTGGGAGGGGGGCGGGGGTGACACAACCAGCGGGGCACCGGCGGAGCGGTAGGCCTGGCGGGGGCCCTGCGGCGACGGAGGGGCCGCCCCGCCCCCCCCCCTCCGCCCCGTCCCCTGCCCGGGGCCGCCGCCGCCGCCCCGCCGCTCGCAGGCCCCGCCGAGCGGCCGCCCCGCGGTGAATCAGGCCCGGTGCGGGAGAGACCTGCGGGACACGGAGTGACCCAGCGCTGTGCCCTTGGGGGGGCTGTGTGTCCGTGGGCAGTGGCCGACCCAGCCAGAGATGAACAGGGGTTGGGGGTTTCATTAGGCTTGGCGTCCGATGTGTGGTTTGGGTTTTGGTTTTTTTCATGACATGGCGCACTACAAAGTGAAAACATCCAATGGAGTCAAAATTAAAACATCTCCATGATGCGACTGAAGCAAAAGAGCCAAAAGTGGTGTTTGTTTTTCATCCTCCTGGGGAACTCGCAGTTAATGAGTCAGCGTTATTTAGCAACGTGCCACTCTTGACAGATTCCTGCCTGGAGATGGCTTGTGATCTACAGTTCATTTAATTAACGTCGTGTTATCTGAACTGTACAAACATTACTCAGCGCGAGCTTCAGAATGTGGACTTGGTTGCGTGCTGGTGTTGCTCAGCTCTCTTCCAGCTTTAAACACACAGCTCAAAGTTCACTTGGAAAAGTGGGACCAGTGACCTGTCTTTAGGATGTTGTATTCCCGAAACAAAGACTTGGGTCAGAGAATGAAGAAGTGAAGTTCCTCTGGCTTGTATTTACTTTGTGGAATGCTGTCAGAGGTTACTGACACTGTCTTCTGACTGCTGCCGGGAGCAAATGCTCTCGCTTTGGTGAGACTCACGAAATGACGCTCAGCTTTGGTGCCTTTGTGTTTGTATTTCCCATGCAAGCAAAAAAAAAAAAAAAAAAAAAAAAACCAAACCCTAGAACCCTAGGCAAATGTCACCTTAAGTGGTTCTTGCTCCTCACAGAGCTCGCTTCTTGAGTTTCCTACTCCCAGCAGAGTGTCCAGGAGCACAGCTGGAGACGGGTGAAGCCGGTGCAGCCTTCCCTATGCGCTCTGCTGAAATCACCGCAGGGCAGAGCTGCAAACCTCCCTGCTCTCCCCGGCATCAGCCCACAGCTTTGCCAGCGAACCTCTGGCCTCACCTGGGATGCTCCTTACGATGGTACAACTTAACCATAATGTAGTCCTTTTACATAATAAACGAGAAAGGCAAATTCAGAAGCAAGAGCCAGAAAAGAGGGTCCTCCTCACCATTTGTTATTTGGTTAGGCACCCAAAGTTACTCTAAACTCCGTACTGAGACAACAGAAAGGACAGAAGAATTTGTTCTAAGCAATTTGTGATTTAAATGTATCAGGAATGCAATGAGTGAATAGCACTGCAGAGCGCAGAGGTGAAATGAAGCAGGAAGTCATGGTCCAACAGCTCCTTAGTCTGAGGACTAAGGATATAATACTATATAGGATATATATATATAAAAGGATATAACAGAGGATATTACAGTAGAGTATACAGAAAATTAACTTTTAGGATCACCAGATTTGAAAAAGTCTTTACAAAATTCTCCACAATATTATCAAAATCAAAGTTACCCAGAGGTAATCACTGTCATTTACTGAAGAGCAATCGAAACGCTAAGATCAAGAGAAAAAAAAAGGCAAATTTTTAGCATGGCAAACTGGGCTTGCTAGAGGAGCGTCATTAATAATCCCGAAAGCAGAGCGAGGAGCAAAATTTCCAGATAGTAAAACGTTATTTAAGTTACTCAAGACTAATTTAAATATGTCACCTACATGTTGTATTTAGGTCTGTATGACTTTAGAACTGTAGCTTTAGCTATCTGTAGCTGAAAGTGTTATCACAGCCCCTGGCATCTTTAATTTGTAAACTCAGAGAGATGCAGGGTAACCCAGTTAGGTACTGTATGTCAGTCTGCTGCAGTCAAAGGTCTCTGGGCAGCAGAGAGGAAGATACCAGTGACTAACAGGGACTGAACGTGGGTTTCAGGCTTAGGTCACAGAAAAAGAAAAAGCAGAAAGAGTATAAAGGAAAAAATAAAGAGTTGAGGAAAGCCTGTCATACATTTGTAAAACACTGAAAACAGTTACATTTCTCTACATGTGACTAAAGATTGAGCACACACACAGAAAAATATTTAGATATATGGGAGAGGAATAAGAAACACATGCTGGGTCCTTTGCCTCCTGCCAGCCCTACTCCAAACTGGAGTCAGAAACAGTCAGTTGTCTTGAGTTGTGTTTTAGTCCCACCTTCAGCTCCTAAATTTCTCTCAAAACCCCTCAGTTTTACCCATCACCAACAAAAAGTCCGTAGCAAGCCAGAGCCTGCCAAGCAAGGAGCAGTTTGTTAGCACTCAACCAGTGTCTTAATCCAATCGGAAAAGTCCAACAGTAAATCAAGAATGACTAAAACACAGACCCTGCTGAAAATAACAGCTGAAAGCAGATGGATGAAAGCATTGCCCAGCCTCTGATGATTGCAGCCTGTCAAGCGAACACGAGCCAGTCAGGGAAGCAACCTTGGCTCCCCCAAAGCCGATTTAGTCAAGTATTTTTCATACCTATAGGCCCACGCTTCCCAGAACTCCTCTCCTCAGATTTCAGGGCTGTTTTGTTTTGTTTCTGGCTCTGTGAACTATCCAATCACCCCTTTATATTGTTTGCCAATTTCTGGACCAAAATAAAACTCCTGTGCTTTGCATTTCTTCCTCTCTCCATTGCCGCATCTGTTTCTACTCAGATGAGCCTCTTTCCCTCCTTGAAGCAACACAGCAGCTGCTTTTGGATTTCCCTCATCAGAGCATCTTTATATAAAAATTTCTTAGCCATGAAAAATTATTTATATTTCAGGACAACCCCTTGAAGTAGATTTTAAAGCTTGAATGAAATCTCCTTTACATAGAGATTGACACAAGCGCTAAAAAGGTTACAGGATCCTGCAGCCATAAGTATCTGTGAAGGTTGGAAGGCACTAAACCAGAGGCAGAAGCAGGGCCCAAATTAAATGTAACGGTACAGGCCGTCAGGTAGAGCCTAACATCTCTGGCTTCCCCACTGATCTCAAGAAATCCAACTTCTGACATATCTTGGCATATATCTTGGCATATACTCTGTCTTTAAGACCTATGAGAACATGCATTTCCTTTATGTTCTGTAAGGACTGAAGAACATGTCTTGGAACAAGCTTGGTTTTCTTAAAGCCCACCCAAAAAACACAGAAACCCTAGGGATGATGCTGGCAATGACAGCTCAGCTTTATGATTTCTAGTGAATGGCAACAGGCCTCAATGTCAAGCAAGGCCCTAACAAACGGGTGGTGAAAATTGGCGTGGAAGGTGTGCAGAAGGCACATTAGAAAATTATTGTGAAAAGAAGAATTCCTTGATGGCCTTTTCTCTCCTACACTGGATCAGAGATCCAAGGAATAGGTGGGACAAAAGATGAAGGTTGCCAGGGAAAAGCAGGTACTCAGGGATCTACTGCACCTTGCAGCCATTCAGTTCCTGCAGAGACTTCAGAGGATGCTTAGGCTCCCTTTAAATGGGAAGTATCTAAGCCCATGGGATCACAGGATGTCCCTTGCTCCTGAACTCACAGCATTGTGATTTGTGCCTCTAAATCTCATCCTTGCACTTAGAAGACCTAGCTAATGCAGCTCTTAGGTGGCTCTATCACATTTTCACTGACAAGATTAAGGTCCAGAAAAGTTGTCAGAAGTCTATCCCACACAACCTTTCACCACAGACATTGCGGAGAAGATTACAAGATCTTTGTTGGTGGAGGGAAGATGTTTTCTATTGGGTTCAACATGCAAACTGCTTTAGTGGAGGTCTTCAGAAGGCAGATAGTCATATCATTAGACCAAGACTCGAATAACTGGCAGAACCACTCACTTCTTCTGGGTCACAGCTGGATGCAATGCACAGCTGGAGACAGACCGTGCAGGGCAAGGGCTGCCGTTGGACAAAGGCAGCGTTGTTCCCCTATAGCGCAGGGAAGGCTGCGAGCCCTCTGCTGGCACCTGCTGCTTTCTACACCGCAGGGGCCACCAGAAAGCAGGACCCAGCGTACAGCTTATAAATGCAGTGGGTTAGTTTATTACTGTAGGTTAGGTACACAATTATTTTGATACCTTAAACCCTTATGAATCTTTCCTATTGCAGTTCCTGTGTAAAGATCTGGGGACACATCCAGTGGTGGACAGCTATGTTTATAACAGTGCCGCATGCAGGCTCTGCAGCACTCAAAACTTTGCAAAAATTACCTTCCTCTACACAAAACGTGAAGGCTTAGTTGCACAATCTAAAATCTCATCCAGAGAATACTGCAGACGTCAGAACCACCAAAGCTGTGCAGGGGATAACTTTGAGCACCAAACCCATCCTCTTCAAAGTTTAAGGCCTTTCAAAAGCATAACTTAAGGAAGGAAAATGGCGTTTTGCTCCCCTTCAGCATGCCTCATCTGTAGTTCTCAAACTTCACTGGGGATGCATCACCTACATCTATTTTACAGGGGAAGCGGGGGCACAAAGAGTTAAGGTGCCAGGGGCAGGGCTGGTGTTCCCCACCACCAGTCTGACACCTTCCAACCTTGGCTGCAAGGGCTTGCCCAACAGCAGCTAGAACTACCGCCTCTTTACAGATCAAATATCCCTGTCCAAAGCCTGGCTTTAACGTAGCAATGGCTTTAATTTAATTTAACCTGTCCAGTTCAGGTGTGATGTTTGTATGGATGAATCATATAGGTCTGAACTTCAAAGAGCACATGGGAGGGCATGGCTGAAGTGCTAATATTCTCAGCTGCCTTCTTGCAGCGTAAGGGCGTAAAGGAGCGCACAGCATGGAAGAGCACTTGCACCCGTGGTACCTCAGATGTGCCGGTTGTTGGTTAGTGCACAACCCTCGAGGCTCAGGGCGGTTACGCTACCTCTGCATGGCCTTCTGCAAACAGACACCAACTTGCTCTGCCCCACTCTCTGGTCTGGCCGGATGACAACCAGCTCTAATCCAAAAGCTGTGTAACTGTGGTTAGCCTGCTGCGCTGCTCGAGCATCTGAAGCCCAGGTTTCGACCTTTGCTTGTGAAAAGCTGTGGGGATACAGATAGTTGTGAAGGGAGCCGTGCTCTGTCTGCTCTGTCACTAGAGCAAGCCCACCTCAGTCCTCTGCTGTGCACCAGGCACGCACGTAGGACATGAACATCTCCTCACTCAGCTCAAAATAAAAGAAGTGAAAAAAAGGCAGCTAGACTCAAAACTCAGCAACAGTCTAGATTTACATCCCCAGTCCAGATCAGGGTCACAGATTAACCCCAAATACCAAAAGCTCAAAGTATATAAGCCCTTCTTACTCAGCATCCTCCAGCCTCCATCTCAGTGAGTCATACCAGTTCATGCCAATGACACAAAAAAGGTTTTCATCTCCTAATGCTTGCAGCTGGCATTAATTAATAATTAAAGAGTGCTGGAAATGTGCATGGCTCACTGCTGAACTTGGGCATATTCCTCTTCTTCCTCCCACTGGCACTGCAGCAAAAAGGACAAACCCGGGACAAGTCCTGGGGCCCAGGGCACCACACCATCGTTGCTGTGAGGGGAGAGAAGTTGATAGCGTCTTAGGAAGGAGTAGAGAACTGGTGCAGGAGTTGGGAGGAACGTGGGCTCTCTCTGTGCGGATGTCTCTGAAGCAGTAGGGCTCTCAGCAGCTGGTGTCTGCAACCTCAGCTGCAAGAAAAATTACAGTCTTATGTAGTAACCTTAATGCACTCGTCGTAACCCTGCCCTGGCAAGAAATGAATATACATCCCCTAGTGTTTAGTTGGCTAGATTTTTGATTAACCTAAAAAACTTTATGTATATACACATTGCCGCCTCACTGCTCAGATCCCCTGCAGATCATTAATCAATAAGGTGGCAACACAGCAGAAGAAGGACCCAGACGAAGCGAGCACAGTGCTGTTTGCCAGGAGAAAGTCTTGCCATTCCATGCCACGCTTTGCTTTTTCTCTTCTTGCCAGCTTTTAATTCATAAAAATTCTTTGTCTCTTAGCAGTGATTCCTGATCTTTGATCGCTGTGTGCCGAAATATTAGCATCCAGACAGCATTCTTGTATGACAAGCGCTGCTTTGGACACTATGATCATTGTAAGAGGCAGAGAGAGCGTCTCTTTTGTGGGCTGCTGCTTCAGTTCAGTATGCAGGAGATTATCCTCTTGCTGCTGCAGGCTGGCAGCCCTAACAGAAGTGACTTCAGAGATGGGATTTGCAAAACAAAGCGCATAAATCATTTGGAGCCACAGCAAAGTGGGCAACAGAGCTGCTTTTTCTGTCCGTGGCCAAACTGAAGATATGCCTCTATTTCTCTTCTGACTCCATGCATACCGTGCTTGGGTATTACCTCTTCCACTGTTCCTCAAGAGAGAAAATTCACATGTGAGTCCATTTAAAGGGAGGGCATCACAGTGACGACAGCTGGGATCATAACAGCCCCATGCCGTAGGATGAATGCAGGTTCCCCTGGAGCGGCTGGCTCTGTGTCTGCCCACCTTGGCACCCGGCACACTGGGAGCCTGCAGCTGAGCTGAGGAGGATGAAGCAGGAAGGGAATACCAGGCGTAAAAGATTGCCCTGGGCTTCCCATCTGGCGAGATATGTTAAGCTTAAGTCAGCAGCAAATGTCATATCTTTATTTATCTTACCATAGAAGCAACCCTGAAATGCTGATACTGAGTGTTTGTAAAGTGCTGAGCCTGTGCTTTTAGGGAGAAAATTACTGCATCCTCCATGTTTTGTGACTTGCTGTCCTTCTGCACAGAGCTGCCAGGATGCCTTGCTCCATAGGAGGTACTGAGATTCAGTGAAGGCCATAAAGGAAAATGTAACTCTCGTGTCCCCCAGTTCCCATCTCCATTCTCTGATTGTATCAACAGATGTTTGCCACACACCTCTGTTTTGTCTGCAGGGAAAACAGCAGCCAGCAAGTAAATGTGGAGGCTTGAAAAGCACCCACGGCAGCTGCCTCCCAGTGCCACCTTCCACCTGCCCGCAACTGCTATGCACCCCCAAACCACTGGGCTTTGGGCTGCCTTTGCCCAATTATGCATCCACAGCAGATCCCCCAGGACAAGGCTGCTGGGCAGAAATCCATCCCAATTGCCTTTACAAAAGCTTTCCTGAGTATCAACATACTGAAATCTATGGTTCTCATCTCAGGTCTTGGTGAAGGTGATTGTATAGTTCATCAGGGCTGTAGTCAGGTCTATGCTTGTTTAAGCGAGTAGCTCGTACCCCTCCACCTGGGATGTTTCCCAGGGCTCAGTCCCCACATCCAGCGCAGCACTGCCTGCACACTGCTCTGCAAGCCCCACGGGAGCCGGGGAAGGTGAGCGATGCCAAGCCAAGCTCCCCGCACCCTTGCACAACAATGGAAACATGCTGGGACCACAAAGCAGAACTGGCCCCTGGCCCAAGCTATGAGATCCTTGGCCAAGGGAAACCACAGCCCCACGTTTCTTCTTGGACCTGAACATCAGGCAGACTTACTCAACCCTTGCCTTCACACGTGTTAACCTTGAGCCTCCCAGGTCTTTCCCTAGTCTCTGGCAATAGCCAGCCTAACCTTGGAGCCAGCTCTTGCCGTAGGGGAGCGTGAAGAGGAGGTCGCCAAGAAGTGCAGGGGAGCGTGAAGAGGGTGTCACCCAGAAGCGCGGTTGCAGGCTGGGAGAGCTCAGCCTTTGCCCAGCAGAGGCCAGCACAAACCAGCAGTATTTCAGCAGGCTGTGCTTGCAGGGAAGAGTTGTCTCTCTACCTGGCCTTGCCTGGCTCAAAAAGAGTCCTTCAGCCTCCTGTGAGCCCTCATCTCTTTGCTGCATAGAGGGAGCTTTTCAGTGAGGGACTATGTAGTGCAACAGAAAGGCACTGCCATCCTACCCAGCCTTCAGCCAATTTCTCCACTTGTGTGCCCAGAAGTACCCCTTCCCTTGGAGCAGCAAGCAGCACGGTGCTCCTGGGAGTTGGGCAAGGCCAGCTAATACTCACACAACGCTTTAGATATGCCAGATGCCGTGGAAATGAAATTCAAAAGGAATTGCACTTCGAGTAGGAGCAGACAATCGAAAGCAATCAGGGATGATTGCCCTGGCCACCACCCTGCCCTTTGCTCCTCATTTAAACTCATTAACAATTCATTTGCTGACAACAGTGAGAGCCACACCAGAGGACAGGCACTTGGCTACTTAGAAATCAAAACTAGTTACGTGAGAAGCCTTGAGCAGAGGCCAGGAACCAAAGGAAAGAGAAGCAAGAGACAGCACTTGGACAGAAGTGAAAGGATCTCCTCACAGAGCCTCAACAAGCAGCTTGTGCAGGTCTCAGCCTCAGGAAAACATCTTTTTCTCGGTGATTCAGGTTGAAAGCGCTGTTGTCCCTTGTTGCCTGGGTGCTAAGGAGGTCTCCCAGGGGAACCATTCTTCATAACAAAGAGAGACTGCATCCAAGACACCTAACAGTCACCAGAAGCAACTGAGAGGTTAAAAACCACTTGAACCGTGCAGATCATCTTCTGTGATCAGGTTTTTGAGGGCAAGACCGAGGCAAAGACAAGTCAGATTGGAAGATCGTGTTCCTTAGCGTCAACATACACCCAGTGTTTGGCCAAAACGTCTGAGCACAACGCTTCTTGGAGGCCTTCCAGCTCACAGCCAGCCATGCAGAAGAAGGGCACCTTAACCGATGATGCCAGGACTATTGTTTAGGTTCTGGAGAGGATGTTGTTGCAAACCTGTCTCCCAGTCTCACCACTTACCACTTATTTTCGTTCTGAGTCGCAACAATAAGTCTGAGACGTTACCAGTGAGTAGTCTAGCAATTCTGCGGGCATTATGCAGAACCCCACCCAGCCTGCAGGATCTCAGACCTCGACAGCTCTGCAACAAAACTATTGGCTTCATGTCTGTGTGGGCATAGGCGATACATATCCATCAGGGTAGGACCTTCTCCATCTGCTTCTAGAACCAAGCTTAGCATTTTACAGCCATGAGAAAACACAAAGATTTACAGCAAGGATGGAGATTTCTCGTTATTGTAGGCAATACAGTGTTTTAAGTCACCGCAAGCTTTGCTGGGGACCTGTTGCATCCTTCAGTGAGGTGCATGGGCCTGCAGTGCCCTGCACAGCAAGCCCCAAGCAAGGTAGCAGTAGCTTTTTTTTCTCGGATTCTGTATAACCCAGGAAGCATGGGAGCATCAGAGCCCTAAGGAACAGCAAGTGAGAAATCCGGGAGCAAACCCACCAGAAGCTGAAGGAGCAGAAGCACAGCCTGTAAAAACAAGCTCCTCCAGAGCTGCAGCTAGTTTTCTCTCCTGTGCTTAAAGAGCCAAATCCCCCAGAAATGCAGTTTGGGAAGGGCCTTTGTAACCTGGGTGGCTCAAAGCATGGCCTGTGCGGGGGATCGGCAGCTCCGGTTGTTGTACCAAGGGATGGAGTGAAACCTGCTGGTGTGAGACCTAGCAGACATGGCTGGTGTAAGACACACTGAAATTGCTCCTGCTGCTTTTTTGTGAACCTGGTTAGAATCTTTTTGCTGCCAGTAGATGTATTTTATGTGTCCTGTATGCAGAAAACCTAGCTGCCCGACCGGAGTAATCACCATCCCCCCTCTATGTGTGAGCATCCCCCCCGGGGCGGGGGGCAGAGCTGCATGGACAAGGGCCAGGGCAGTCGCCCATTGCCTCAGCACTGCTTTTGCAGGGTGGTGTCACCCAGGCCAACGTGCTGACAGCAGGCGTCCCTGGCCACGTTACTTCCCATGCTGGCACAGAAGCTGGAGGCAGGAGGTTCACAAGCCTCTTAACAGGCCATGGCAGGAGAAGTCGCGGTGCTACCTGCACCTGTCCTGAGGCATGGCAGTGTTTGGTTATCATCCTGTTAGTGCAAACTAGAGAGAGAAAATGGGCACAGCACAGCACATCACAGACTTTTCCCAACTGCTCTTGAGGGCTATGATGATGGGCCAAAACCCATTTGTAAATACACCACTTCTCTGTGCCTGGAAGAAGGGTATCTAGTTGAAGATGTCTCTGCTTATTGCAGGGGGGTTGGACTAGATGACCTTTAAAGGTCCCTTCCAACCCAAACTATTCTATGATTCCGCAAGTTGGGTCCATTTAGCTCAGTTAAAAGCCTACATCAGCAGCATTGCTCGTGGCACCCTATGCTGAAAAAATTGCAGCTGATGCTCCGTGGAGATGGCAGCAGTCCTGAGCCAGCATTAGCAACAGGACCTGCACTGGCAGGTGGGCTTCAGCCTTGTGTATAGAACGGGGCTGATAGGTGGACTGCTGGCTGGTGGGGTGTTAGGCGCAGAGACCGCCTGTATGGACCAGTTTGTGTTTCCACTAAATCAGACCCAGCAGAACTAATCTACTCTTCACTGACCTTTCAGGTTTCATCTGCTTGAATGCATGAGGTAGTGCAGCAGCCTTTTGCAGAGCTGTGACTGGTGGGGAAGGGGAAACAGCGTAGGCTGCTGCTACGTGCCTTAGAGTAGGGTGCCTTAGAGCAAGGGTCCTACCAGGTCCTGCTTCCCTGGTGCGCTCCAGCACAGCATCATCGTCCCCCTCCACGCTGCGATGCTCTTTCCCAGCTGTGCTGCTGGCCAAGCTGAAGGCTCCGCCAGCCCACCAAGCCGCACACACGAGGTGACGTGATATGGCAGTGCAGTTCCACACGTGCAAGGGGAGCATGTGGAGGTCTAGCCATCGGCAGCAGGGAGCTCAGGGGGTCGACGGGGAAGAGACCTGTGATGCTACGATGTGGCATGTCAGACTCATTAGCCAGGTCCAGTCCTGCAGCAAGGAGGGACCCATCACCCCCAGGGTCCCCATCACCCCACAAACCATTGCTCCCCAGCCTGCCCAACCCACACACATGCCCCCCCCCCCCCCGCCTCTAAACGTGGGGCTTCAGCTGCTGGCCCTGCATTAGACACCAGCACACGCAGGGCTGTTCCCTGGACTCCAGGCTCTCCCCTCCTGCTCCCTGCATCCTGTGTCATGCTGGGCCTTAGGAGTGGCTCAGGTCCTATTTTGGAAACAGAGAGTTAAACATTTTCAACTTTTATTTTACAAAAATAAACCAGTTTTGCCCTGGTACTCTGTGGCCCCCAACCTTCCCCTCTGCCCCTGCTCCCATTCCTCGTCCTGGAGCTCTGGCTGTTGCGCGCTGGAGGCTGCCGGTGCCACACACTCCTGCGAGCGTCCCCAGGCAAGCACCAGGGAAGGCGGTTGGTGCTCTTTTGCGAATGCTTCCTCTTCCCAGGATCCAAGCTGGAAACTGCCCGAAGATGCCTCCTGGTGGCTCTGCCATTTCTGCACAGGGAGCAAGTCTTAGGCAAGTCACTCAGAGTACACACTTTGAGAAGGGGTGTCTGTCCGTCCGTCCCTCTCCCTTGGATGGAAAAGTGAGCCCCATGAAATTGCTTCTTGCTGTCGGTGGAGCCCCCAGGCTGCCGTTCCGCTGGCTGGCTCAGTGCTGGAAGCGTGGGGAGCTGATGTGGGGCTGGTGGAAGGAGTGTGTGGCGTACAGCACTTCTGGGGGCGGTGGAGGGGATGTCAGGATGGAGCAGAGCGGTTCGTGGGAGCTCAGCATCGAGGCAAAGTGCTTCATCTCCTCCGTCAGCTGCTTGATCTCCCGGCGCAGGGCAGCGTTCTGCCTCTCCAGGTCTTCGCTCTCCTGAGGAGACAAAACCACAGGGGCTTCCTCAGCGCGGGAGCCGCAGGGATGAGCTGGGGACACGGGGGTGGCTGTCCCGCGCCTCTCTGCCCCGCAGAGTTTCCAGAATGACACGTTTCCGGTAAATTCGGCACACAGAGTCGCTCTTGGGCAAACCCCACTCCCCCAGCCGGCCGGGCCGGGTGCGGGTGCGATGCTGGTGGCCTCAGCCGCTCTCCCCGGCCCCGGCTTACGAGAAGTGACTGTGGCGTGTGCTCCCGCCCAGGCTTTCTCGCTCCCTCTCACGCACAGGCACATCGCCCGGACGCTTCCCGGGCCGCCCGGCCGGGGGGAGGGCACGCTGAATAACCGCCGTCTTTAACCAGAAAACCACCTGCCACAGGAAACCTGTCATTGCCCTGGAAAGAAAAGACTCACTGCTTCCTGCTAGCAGCCGGGGAAACCAGCGGCACGGTGGGGAGGAGGGGGAGACGCTTGAGTCAGAAGAAAAGAGAAACCGAGGCCTCAGAAGAACTGAATTAATACTGTTATTCATGAGAATAACAACAAAGGGGTTAATAACGATGCTCAGCCTTGTCTCAAGGATCCGAGAGCATCGCAGCCTTTGCTACCTCTACTGCTGCCCAAGTGCAATCAGCTCCAGGCTGCAGCATCCCATGGAGCCAGCAGCCTCGGCAGGGCTGAGGAAGGAGGGAGGACGTGGCGGCAGGCTCTGCAAATGCAGCTGAGACAGCTAAAGCGGGACCCAGAGCTCTGAGGCCCTGGAAAGCTGCACCGCCACCTCGCAAGGCAAACCTGTCACCCCTCCGCTTACCCCTCCACTGCCACACTGACTTCTGATGATGCCCGCTCGCCGGGTACAGGTTGAAACGCACCCAGCAGTTACAGTGGCTGTCACAGGAGGAGCTTGAGCATCTCTCAGACGTGACTAAATGCTGTAGAAATCATGTCTGACGTCGAACTCAGGAGCTGACGGGAATCACCCAGGGGCCGGGAGCATCCCTATGACTCATTCCTCTCAAAACACAAGCTACGAAGCCCTGGGGCAGATGGAGCTGCTGGCTCCTTTCCTACCACCATAGCTCAGGATAAGCCATGCTGCTCTCCTGGGCAGAACCACATCAGAGAAGCAAAGTCCCTAATGCAGAGTCAGCCAAAGGCACTCAGGGAATGAACCCAGGAGCAGCGGGGGTCACTGTTCACCAGGAATTGGAAAAACATCAGCAAAAATTCACCATCCATCCTCTACTTGCCTCCCTGTATTTCTCCAGCTGCCTGCCAGGATCCTCTCCGTCTGAACCAAACTGGGAGTAGCCCCCCTTCTCCCGTTCCCATAGGAAGGCAAAGAGTGTGTGCTATCAATGCTCACTGAGCAGCAGTCATCTTGTAAGCAGGTGGTTTGTCATCTGCTCTAAGAAGAGCAGCCCAAATCTTCTTGGCGCAGAGCTACGCAGGATTTTCCAGGGGGAGAATCAGAGCCCACCCACCTCTGGGATTACCCTGTAGAGAGCACTGACCCCAAGGAAAGGGTGTCTCTTCGCTCCTTTCAGGCACAGTCACCCAGAGCCATTGCTGCTGACAGACTTAATGCAATCAGCCTGGAGCCATGTCAGCTCTAGAGAGACCATCAGCGACTAAGAAAAGAATGAAATCTCCGTCTTAAACCCAGCTCTAACCATGGACTGAGAGCAGTATGTAAGGAGGAATGTTCAGGGGCGGCTTCTCAATAATTCTTCCCAAAAATGGGGATCTGGGGGAATATTGAGACCACTAAGTCAAAGGATGTTTTTTCCAACATAGGCCCGATTACCACTTTTCAAAGGGCAGCCAAGCCCAGTGCAGGGATAAAGATGGTCTCTGCCCACTGCAGACTGTGTATTCTACATCCCGCCCGCCAGCGGCCCAAAGCACAGGGGACTGCACTTACCAATGTGCAAAATGCAAAGTAGCCCAGTCCCTGGGCTCCAACACTGACCACACACTCCTGCCCAAACACACACAGCCAGAAGTCACCATCCCTCCTGAAAAGCAGATGCCTAGCTCTTCACAGTGGGAAGAGTCGCAGGGGTGCCCATGGTGCCACAGGAGGAGAGTGGGACAGCAGAGTCAAACCAAAAGAGAAAAAATCCATACTAAACAACAGGAAAAGCCTCCAGGTACTGCACAGCGTTCAGGTGAAGAAAGGGATACAAGTGCTACTGTGGAGACATTTAAAAATATTAGAAAATGATTAACATTTATTTATCTACACTAAGTTGTCCCGTTCAGCTCCACATTGCACCATCATCCATACCAATGAATACAAAGCACTACTGGCTCAGAAAAGCATCCTTGAACACTGTTGCACCGCTGCATAAGTGACGGCATGAAGCACAAACCCAGGGAGAGCCAGCCTGGGTGAGCCTGTACTTCCAAAGAGCCTGCCTTTGACTTTTGAAGAGATTAGGAAAGGAAATTGGTGATGTCAGATTGTGAGATAAAGATGGATTCAAAACTAGCTGCAAAACTAAATGCTTCATTGGCAGTCGTCCTGGGCTGTGTGCTTTCGCTGCGAGCGCTGACTCCTACATCCTGCCCTGGCCTCACTTTTCCTGTCCTGCCTCAACTGAGCATCTCTGCTCCGAGTCCCTAGGGGAAAAGCACATTGTCCCCTATGTGATCCCTCAGCTCCTCAGGACGGGGAAGGGTGTGAGTGCTCACCAAGTGCAGCGTGTCTGCTTTCTGGGTCTGCCTCAGGCGACTCTTCTGGGCAGCGATGCGATTCTTCTCCCTCCTTTGGACTTTCCTCATGTCATCAGAAGAGTCCTAGGGAAACAAGACATGGAAATGACTGGGGCATCCCCTCCCTCTCTCTGCTCCTGCAGGGCAGTAGACGGGAAGGAGACACAGCAGATAACATCACTGAAGCACGGGACGTGGGATACACACCCTCAGCACCAGGATAAAGCCCCAGGGGTGTGTGATGCTTTTGGCATCCCTGTTGCCAGGAGGTGCAAGTTGGATACCCTTAAGCATCCTAACACATCTGGAAAATTACCACTCTCCTTCCACCAAGACACAGGCCTGGGATATGGCTTGAGGGACCAGAGTCCCAGAATGGAGACAATTTGAATTCTTTTTACAGAAAACCTTTCCTTTCCCTGTCTCTCTGCGGGGATACGGCACTGCAGACATTCCAGCTCCTTGGCTCAACCATCTTTCCAGAGATTCAGCCTGTGTTTTCCCCCTTTCACCGCTGTAGGTCCCACTCCCTCTCCATCACCCTTCTCCCTCAGGCTTTATTTGTCGCAGATCCTTACAGTGCAATGTGGCCCTTGCTTTGTTTAACTAGACAGACTTGGAGCTTTTGGTTTTTCCCAGATCTCATTTGCTCCAGCTCTCTGATCTCTGGGCTTGCTCTTTTCTGGAGTCCCTTGGCAGCAATGCCTGCAGTGCTGACTGCAACACTCCCAAGCCCCTTGGTCAGGGGCTCCAGGTCTCCAGGTCTCAAGGCTGCTTCATGCAGCAGCCATTCTCTGCTGAGATCTGGTCCTGCTGCTGCCTTCTGACAGTTGAAACCGTCACACAGACTCTTTCATCTTCTATTTTCATATTGCGCTGTCTCTTTTGTGGACTCTCTAACATTCACACCACTGCTTCTCCACAGGACTACGAAACTCAGCCACAAAAGTTATCTTCCCAGCCCATCAGTCTGTCCACATCCTCTCCCCCCTCCACCCCGCCCAAGATCTGTTCTCTTCTTTGAACTTAACCGTTTTATCCTTGCCTTCAATACCCTGCAAATGTCTCAGATATGGCAGCTCCTACATCCTGCACCAAGTCCGGTCCCTGTTCTTTGGCAACCCCTGTTCTTTATCCCCTTCTCTACCAGGACGCTTCCCCATGCCTGGTTGCGAGCCCAAAATCATCTGCCCTCATCATCCCCAAGATTTCTGAGCCCAGTCTCAGGTACTTGCTGTTGTTGCCAGCCCAAGAGAAATGGCGAATGACACATATAATAAAGCTTAGCCAGAAAAGGCAGTGGAAATACTTCAGACTTGTGTCAGTATCTGCCAGCAAAAGACCTACCATTACGGTACTCTGTTCAACAAACCAAAATCCCTCTGTCTGGCATTACTGAGACAGAAAACCCCTGAGGCTGAACAGAAATGAGAGCAGACCCAAAGTGGCAGGGTTTTTCTGGGTCCTGAGTGCTGCCCGCGGCAGCGGGAAGCAGGCAGGCTGCCCCTGTGCCATCCTGGTCCATGGCGAGGAGCTGCACACTCGGGCTCCTCGCCGGAGCACCAGCTCTCATGCCGAAGCTTCCTGCCTAATCCCTGCCCAGCAGGGCCCACCGTGCCCGGGGATCCCGGCACCCCAGTTGCCCCTGGCACAGCCCCAGGTAACCGGGCCTCCTCTCTCCACCCGTACCCAGCTCGGTGGCCAGGGCTCCTGCCGGGGCTGTCGGCTCAGCCCTGCATCCCTCTCCCCACAGCCATTCCTAGAAAGCCCCGCCATACTGCGCTGTGAAAACACCAGCAGTGGGTGCCAGCCTTCCTCCTGCCCAACCATTGGCCCACCCCGATGGACTCTCCAGCTGGGAGGGCTGGAGAAGGGTCCCCGCTTTACCTGCTTGCTGGGAGGGGGGGACTGGCTGAAGCTGCTGGAGTCGCTGCTGTCGGAGCTGTGGGGCATGGCTCCCGTTTCTGGCTCCCAGGGCCTCTTCAGCTTCCTTTATGCTCTTGGGGTGCCTGCCTTCTGTCTCGCTTCCCTTCCCTCTCCCCTGGCCTCCTCGGTTCCCTGTGAGATGGCCCTGTGGCTTCTTGTCTCTCGCCCGTCCCGCAGGCACGCTGTCCTCTGCGACTTTCTCTGCCTCTCCTCTCAGAGCCTCTGCACCTTCCCTTTAGGTCTTGGCCTCCTGTGGTTTCTCAGAACCTTGGGGATGTAAGCTGAAAGTCACGTGGCCGGAAACTTTAAGGCGAAGAAGAAAAGTTACAGAAGAAGAAAAAAGAAAAAAAAAAAAAAGAAGAAAAAAAAAAAGCACATCTGGGAAAAATGAGCTTCAAAATAGCCTGAAAAACCCCCGAAAAACACCTTCAAGCGGTTGAAAAACAGCAAGATGGGTTTTCTCTGAGACAAACAGCAGAGATGGAAAGGAATAAAAGCCCCGTCTCTGGCTGTGAAACCTGGACCCTCAAAGGAGGGCAGTGCGGAGGAGGTGCTGCCGGGAGCCCCAGAAATTCCAGGGCCACTGCTTGCCGTGCCAGTCCCGTGCGGGCAGGAGGTTGGTCCAGCCCCGGGCAGCCTCTGCCACCCCAGCCCTGCCGGGGAAATTCCCGGGCAGCCACCCACCTCCCCACAACCCACTCACCCCCTCCCACCACCCCCGACACCGTTGACGTGGGTCCCGGGGAGAGGGTGGGGACCCTCAGCAGGTGCCACACAAACACTGTTTGTGCGGATGGCTCCCATGCGTACGGCAAAGCACCGATCCCACCTAAGAAGAAAGGCCTGGGATCGTAGAACGTTTGGACTGGGTTTGGTAGGACTGGTATTTTCTGTAAGGCAAAGCTCTTTAGCTCTTTAAAATGTTCATTTCGTACCTCACCACCGTCTTGTAAGGAGAATATCAACCCTGGCACACAAATTAAAAGTGCTGTAAACATAATGGTCTGTGGACGCCGAAGCTGAACCTGAGACATAATTCTCACTCCACGCCGTGGTATGAGCTTGGCTACACCCCAGGGGATGTGAGACCGTCGTGCAGGGATCCCGACTCCCTGCCTGCTCCCCTCTAGTCCCCTCTCACCACAGCTGACAGTAGAAGACCCGGGGGAGACAGGAGCTTTTTGGCACGTGGGAGGTTGTTTCCTTGCTATTCCCCCTCTGCCAGCACCCAATTTGGGCATGGCCCATGCAGACAGCATAAAGAGAAGCTGCTTTGCATCTCCTTGTTTCTCTCCTGGTCTGTGCTGCGTGGGACTACTTCCATCCTTAGTATGAGCCCAGTAGACTGAAGACATGCAAGCAGCCCCCGGGACGGCAGTGCTTCAGGAGTGCCCTCAGAGTGCCCCATGCTAGTGGCTCTGGAAGTGACAGCGCAGGAGCAGGGAATGCCAAAGCAGGAGCCGTTTCCTTTCTGATCTGCTCATGTTGCCAGAGCCAGTGGGATGAACCAGGGACGGGTGCCAACAGGCTCTCCATCTACAGACAACAGCACACGTCTTCAGAGCAGCTGAGTTCTCGCATATGCTGTGAGAAGCAGATACAGAAACAGGCATGAACTCATCCACAGTAACCTACTCCTATGGCAAACAGCAATTCCCAGTTCCCCCTTACTGGTTTTCGTTGCATATTGGTGTTTCGGTTGAGTTTCTCCTGCCTCAAGCAGGAGCAGCGAGCAAGTCTTGGCAGCAGGGTGTCAGCAAGGGCACTTGAGATGCAGTTTGGGGTTTGCTGCCTTATCACAGCGCAGAAAGCACACGCGCAGAGGAGCACATGCTTGGAGCACAGTGCGGACTTGCGTGGGCATTGCTGGCATTCCCAGCCCTGCTGCTCATGGAGCCAACATGGCCAAAAGCAAGAACCGTGTGGGACTGGCTACAAGCTGGGTGGCTTGGGGAAGTCACCTAGCCTAGCTCCAGTAGCCAAAGTGCTCCATTTTGGCCCATTTCCCTCTTTAGAAATACCCTGTAGCACTGGTGTGCTACCCTTGGACCTATTATTTCAACATTTCTCAGCCTTGAGTGCATATTGAATGCCAGTGTGCTGTAGGGAAATGCTGGGATCCTCCACACTTTCGAACGTTGCTTGCTTGGGATGAGCCACCCCATCTCCTGGCAGTGCAGCCCCCCTGTAACAGGCAGGGCTCCTCTGGCGCGGCCGGCTCTGGGAAGGGAGCAGCCGAAGTGAGACGAGGGGCTGGTGGGGTGTTGTGTTCAGGCCTCCCAAGGCACGGGCTAGAGGCGCAAGCATTGAAGCATCCATTCGCTCGCTGCATCGCTACACTTCCTCTGAACTCGGCAACCCCACGCGCCACTTCCTTTCCAGGAAGCACGTCGCTGGATTCCCGCTCTCCCGAGGAAACCCGCGCTCCTCTGCCGGCAAGCAGCTCTCAGAGACCGCCTGGCCCACCCGGCTTTACAGGCTGCTGTTGCTCCAGGCAGGACAGAGGGAGCTCCTTCCTCACAGAAAAATATCCCTGATCCATTATCAGGCAAATAAGCTGAATTCCCTCCTTTTGTATCTAGCGATGCAGGTGGCTGAAGGGAGGCAACTGGGAAGGCGGAGGGTGCCTTGGCGGGAGCAGGTGCAGGGACGCTGGGTGTCCCAGCAGGAGCTGGACCGTCAGTGCAAAGCTGGCCAGAACACGGCTATGGCAAAGGTTATTCTTTGATCCACAGGAGGAGAGTTTTGAGCTGCACCCTGGTTTGCCCAGAGCTGGGCTTTTATTAACAGCTTGACAGAGAAATCTCAGGAGAGCGCGACATCGCGGGAGAGGGTTTGGACACTTGGTCTTGCCGAGCAGGAGTAAGAGAGCATCCCTCCCTCTTCCCTCCTTGCCCAGACTCCTCACTCTCAAGCTGGCTGCGACGCTAAAGAATAGGAGTGTCACTTAGGAGCAGTGAGTAAGTGTGCTGTCAATGAGACTGTCTCCTGGCGGGATGGCGGGCAGAGCCTTCACAGCTGTCCCCTGGGCTGGGCAGGACTCACGTTACCTCCTCTGAGGCAGGGCCCCGTGCCCCTCCTCTGGGGAGAGCTGTGATCCCCCCACCTAGAGCAGCAGAAACCACCAGTGTGGCTCCACCGGCGTCTGCTCACACTCTCCCAGTGCCGCCCTGGGCATCTGCTGCAGGCACAACATGGGGAGCTGATATCTTGCTGTCCCTCCCCAGGCTCTCCCTCTCCCCTGCTGGAGCCTCAGGAGCCAGCCTCCTAATCTCTGTGCTTGATTTAGGTGACTACATTGACACTGATGAACAACGTCCCCATGCTTTTTCTCTGGGATCACTTAAGTTTCGTGATCTTAATCACAGCAGCTGTGAAATTGCTGTCAGTGGCACTGGACGAACTCAGAAGTGCTAGGTTACTGCCATGCCGTCAGCTTGACAGAGCAAGGATATTTCCAGAGGTTTTTAGGGGAAGGATGGGACCACCCAGTTCTGTGTTGATCCCTTCTGAATAACAGTGGGCACTGCTGAAGGGAGTCCTGTTCTCTCCGGGACAGAGCGGCTGCAGGGACCCTGGAGGCCGGGCTTAGCGTGACCTCGACTGCCGAAGAAATGGTTTGAAAGCAGCGAGATGCAGTTCAGCAAGAACCAAATGCAAATGTGAAGCATAAGCGAGGTGTAGGTAGAAGAACTGGGGAATAACCGACTGGGCAGCAGAATGGGAGGGAAAAAATCTGGGGGTTGTAGAGCAATCGTAAGCCGAAGGTTCGCCAGCAGCGCGGAGGTGTCGCAAAAGGGCCGGGGGGGGGAGGGCTGGGTGGCAGGCAGAGGAGACGACCGCCCAGCGCTGCCTGTGCAGGGCCAGGACACATTCAGAGACCCGGGTCCAGAAGCGGACAAGTCCGGAAGAAAACAATACAAAGGATAAATACAGAGAAAACTTGCGCTAAGAGAAAGGAGTGAAGAAGTTGGGTCCATTAAGCCTAGAAAAGAGAAGTTCTGGGGGCGGGAAGTGGGTGGGGAGGAAGGAGCAGGCCTTGGTATGTTGTAATGGAAAGGGTGGTCAGCTCTTTGCTGTGCAGGGTAAGAAGCAACTGGGTGCCAACTGCAGCAGGAAAGGCTCAGGTCTGAGGTTCAAAGCAAGATGAGGTTAGGAAGACCTCGGGATGGGCATTTCAGGGAAGTTATTCAAGCCCCTTCGTATGAAGTGGCTGGGAACAAACCTCTGTCAGAAAAGGTCCAGGTTGAATCCTGCCTCTCTAGGATGGGTTAGAGCTACATTCCCAGGGTTTAAATAAGGAAAAATTAAAAAACAAGCTACTAAGCTGGGCTCCTCGGAGCCCAGAGAGCACATGGGGCATTTCTTAGCCTTAACTGCAGCCAGTCCCTTTGGCTCCAGAGCCCAGAATGGTCCCTACGTCCCACCTGTGCAGCTTACTCAGCACAGGTGGTTGCTGGAGCTTCCCGCTGCTCCAGCCCTCTCGCCTGCTGCAGGCTCAACAGCAGCAACATTCAAAACTGCGTCTCACCCCCATCCACCTCACCCATCTTGTTTGCATGACCCTTCAGTGCATAGCGCTATTTAAAAAAAATCCAACCTCGAGCAGCTACCGACTTCAGCCTCCTGTAAGCCACCAAGATTGTTTTTGCTTCGCCTGTAGCATTTTATGCAAATGACTTCTTACAATATTTGGACAATCGCAACTATTTTCTTATCATTCCCCCCACGAGTTTGAAGGCTGTTGTGTGGAATTCAGTGCTGATAAGAGATGTTGAGTGAATGGTGGTGTTGAACAAAGTCCTTGCTCTCTACCAGACAAGCTTCTGCCTTGTCCTGCTCCGTCAGCACGTGTTGGTCCTCTCTGCGACATGGGCAGTTTCCCCAGCTGGCAGGAAGGCTCGTCTTCATCACCAGGGCTATTTCGTCTCAGCTGAGCTGAGTGTGAGGTTGGGGCAGGAGAGCTCAAGCACAGTCCCACCAAATTCATCCACCTCGCAGAGACCAAACGCCCGTCACAGGAACACTTTCAGTCCTCACGGGGCACAACCTGCCAATGTACAGGAAACAGGTACTTTACACCCTAAACGTCTGATAAATGACGAGGGCGGTAAGTCAAGCACACAAAAGCATGGAAATCCCAGAATTAAGTCCCTTAAGCACGCTGCATTTACACCCTCATGCCGTGAAACACCGCGTGATCCACAAAGTGTTTCTTCCCTGGGATGGCTGCGTTACCTTCATCCCTGTCTAGTGGTCAGAGCCTGCTCCCACATCCTGCTTTTCCATTGTCTTCACAGGCTCTTTCTAGTGCTCATGGCTTCAGCACCGAGTGAGAGCTTCAGGGCCATTTAATGAAGCTGTTTTCACAGCCACCTTTTCAGGTGCGGGGGTGGAGTCATCCCTGTTTAACAGCTGCAAAACAAGAGACAGAGAGAGATGTAGGTCATAAGTACTCATCCATTTTGGACACACAGTTTGAACCAGCTAGGAGTTAGTTTTCTGGGGGTTTTGGCTCTACACAGCACTTTATTGAACCAAACCCCAGCTCCCGATGCTAGTGACTGCAGCTGCAAACTTTTAGCACTTCTGTAAATCAGCTCCGGCAAATGAGGAAGATGCGGCGGCTCCTGTGAAAGCTCTGGCTCCTGCGGCTCACCGACTCGCAGAGTAACTTCGAGGCAGGGGCAGACACAGACCCAGCTCTCCAGGGAGGCACCAAGCACCTACCCAGGAGACACCCCCCCCCACACACATATCTTTCTTCCTGCAGTCCCTTGCTTCACCAACTGGATAGGAGTTTCCCAACCCTGCTAAGAAAGGAGGCGGCCCAGTTGACCAGTTTATTGTTCCCTTTGGCCGAGGTCCAGCCTGGGCGCTGAAGAAGTGGCAATCCGGGGCAAAACGTGGGAGATGATCACGTGCACGCGACAGCTGAAGCTAGGTTGTCCAGGCAAACCCCTTTTTTGGCAGTTTCTAGCTCTTCAGTTCTTGGCTTTGCCACTTATATGTGTGGGGTTTTTGAATGGCATTAGTAATGCTCTTTATATCTGTGCTTTAAAAGAAGGAAATTATAGAAAGGAAAGGCCAAATGTACTAGCTTTCCAGATATGGACATGGAGCTCCAGGTACCTGGGGTCCGTCTACCATGCTGGAGGGAGAGAGCGAGCCTGGCCAGAGCCTCCTAGCTGAATGGTCGGCAGGAGGTTGCCAAGGTCTGACCTCCAACACATATGGGAGTTTCAGTCTCAAGACAGAGGCAATTAGAGTTCACCCCAGGCTATTGAAGGGATGAACCACAGTCTCCTTCTCCTGTCCTGTACATATGGACTGGTTGGGTAATTAGTTGAGCAACCTCTAATCTGTTCCTGGCAAGAACTTAGCAGCTCGTGAGCAAGTACTCAGATGTGCACTTACATGACTCTCCAGGTCAGCAGATCCCAAATCCTGGTAGAGTACATCCTTTTAAGGCCAAAATGTCTCTCGCTGCTGCCCTCATGGGCCCTGTCTAGCTTCTGGGATCTGGTCAGAAAGGGACCACACACCCCAGCCACGCTGGATTTGTATGTGCTTGGGGCACCGAAAAGGCTCGGCCGCCAGATGCTCCCCCCCCCAGTCAACCAGGGCTTCTTTGCTTCCGCTGCCTGGGCTGAGCCCACCGGTTGAACTATCCAAGCGCATGGACGGGGCGCGCAGAGGGTGCAGATGTTGTCTGACGGTTTGACTCATCTCGGTGGCAGTCTCGTTCAGTGATGATGGGGAAGGCCCAAAGAGGAAGGGCAGTGACCCGTTTAACCAGAAGGGCTGATCCACCCAGGGGTAGACTTACCGGTGCTGGTAAGGGGCCACAGCGCCAGCTTCCTTCATGCTGCCCAGCGTGTGAATTTCCAGGCTACAGAAGGCCAGGAGAGACGTGTGGCCGTCCAGCCCCACCACTGTGGCAGCAGGACCCAACCTTAGGCCTCTGATAGCGCTGCAGTGAATCCAACCACAGCAACCAAGCAGCAAAAATTGTGCTCCCAGGGGATGACCACAGCATGACAAGGCATTTGATGTTCACTGGGCATTGGTTGCAACCACGCCGCATGGCATGGGGGCAGAGGGTGAACTCATTACTTGTCTTAAATTAATACATGACTCTTGAGTGTATTACATGGCTGCTCCGTGACTCCATTCAGAGGAAAATGTTCTTCAACTGCACCCATCACCATAAGACATGTTCAAGCCTCCCAAGGATTGAGTACAGCTTATTTAGGGCATGTTCTTGCAGCTAGACTTCGAAACTCCCATCTCAGCAGGAGATGACTGTGAACAACACTCATGCTAGTAATGTGCTCCCACCCCAACCGGATCTGCTTCGCTTTTGGCTCAGAGGGGTGCATACGCTGATTCTCCTTTCCCCCACCCCACTTGGTGGGAACAAGTGCTCCCCGGGCCCTTGGGCTCAGGCAGCGTGGCTGGAGGGGGTGTTCAGCACAAGTAGCCACGCTGATGGGCGCACGAGTGGTGAGCCTGCGCCCGGGGCGTGCGCGGTGCTCGTACGAGCGGTGCTGGAGCGCAGCGTGTCGGAGGTGGTACGGGGGAGGACGGGGCAGAGTGGCTGTGAAGGAGAGGGCAGGGGAGCTGTGCAGAAGGTACACTCGGCACCTGTGCAAGTAGCACCGATCGGCTGTTGTCAAAACACACAGAGATGCGTGTAAGCCCCATCTGCCCAGGCGCTGCGTTGGCACACGCTGGTGCCTGCTGGCAGCTCTCCGGGAGAAAGCCTGTCCCAGAGCCTGGTCCGTGCCCCGGAGCCTCCGGCCAGCTTAGGGTTCCTCAACGCCTTTTTGAGAGAAACACAAGGAGGGATGCTCATGGTCCACTGCCCGGACACAAGGGAGGACCGGCTGATTGCTGGCTATTTCAGAGGACTTGAGAACCCCCACAGGTTTCCCAGGGGGCTCAGAGCAGCAGATGAAGGGAGGGAGATGGGGCAGTTTCAGGTGACCGCTGATCCTGTGCTTTCCACCTTCTCATTTCCATGCCCCAGCATGACAGAGGTGCTCCTTAACCAGCCTCCCAGGGCATGGCAGCTTTTCTGCAGCTTTGTCCGTGGCTGCCAGCACCACCAGCCAGACACAGCTGACCTGCGGGCTCTTGGCGGCACCTCACCCCTGACGGTGCTTTGCAGGTGGGACGAGGGAGAAGTGCTGCACCCTAAGCCATGCCAACAGCGCTGCAGCAAGGCCCTGGCTTGAAGAGCCAGTCCTCCTGTCATCACTGACAACTGCCAACACTGCCTTCAAAGAGGGGAGAGAAAAAAGACAGAAACTCCTTTCCTCCCTTCTTTACCTGAACCCCAAAGTAGGTGTCTGAGAACCGCGCCACCTTCTATCTTTTTTAAGCCAAACGTTTCGACTTGAGTTTTGGGTATCCTTGTCTTTCGTATCAATACCTGACCCCCTGTGAGCCCTCTGAAAGTGTTAGCCAACAGGGCATCTTGTCCACCTGCACAAACCAGTTTGCTGGCTCTGTGAGAAGTGTGTCAATTTACCAGTTTGAAATGAGTTGTCTTTCCATTTCTTTGAACATCTTGTGAGGGGGTGAGCAGAGGAACAGACTTATCTCTAAGCGCCGGGCATTGCACTGCACATCTCTATCACGCGGCATTTCACTAGTTTCCGCTCTAAACTGGTGGGACTTTTAGTCTCCGCATAGGGAAATTTTCCTGCAGCCCTAATTTAGGTCAGCACCCATCTTTGGATGTCTCCTGTTCTCACAGTGGCGCAGCCAGAAGCAAACACAGCACCCCAGGAAAGCTGTCCCGCAGCCATCTGCGGTGGCATTACGGCTATAAAGGGTGGATGTACTCTTCTTCATCCCAGTCCTCATGCAGGTGAGGGATTCCTCCTTTCCCCACCGCTGCACAGCGAGCAGGACCCACCGGGTCCCTCTACTCTGAATTTGGAGCACAGCCTTGAACCCATTGGCACTCTCATCTAAACCATTTGGGTGCCAGCTGGTGCTTAGGCGTGCTCCGGAGTGTGGCTGGGAGAATTGCTGAGGCGCTGCTACCCCAGCGTACGAACCCAGCGTACGAAGACAGCCTCGGCCCTTGCAGCCACGGCAGGTGGTTGCTGTCAGGTGAAGAACTGTGCCCCAAACCCTGCCTGACCTGTCATGACATGCGTGTAACTCCACGTCACACACAGAATGGCCAAACAGGGTACACCGGCAGCTTGAACTGCTCCGTGTGCACATAAGCTAGTGACCTGCGGGTGTCCTACAGGCAGCAGAGCGGGTGCGTGCAGCCACGTTTAAGTCAACTCTGCACCTCTTCCTCGCAGACACAGCAAACGCCTCGCGCCTGCACCCAGGGTGTTTGTTTGAAGCAGTGAGTTTGGTTTTGACGACCTGTTACACTGTCAGCATGGAGTGCCATCGTCCTGCCCCGTCACACAGGGGTGCCATCATCCTGCCCCGTCGCACCGCAGTGCCAGCACACACCAGCACCTTGGCTATCTGAGCCGCTCATCCGTCATCTGCTGGCTGGGGCTGGTGTATGAATCAGGTCACTTTGCTCACAGGGAAGGTCTGCGAGGAAGAAAAGGGACGTCTCACTCAGCAAACCTCTGCGCGATGCAGCCGTGACTCTGCCTGGCACCCACGGAGTTCGCCTCTGTTGCAGAAGCCGGTAGCCCATGTACTGAGAAGCACTTGCCGATACCCACACGTTGGCTCTAGCACAAACCCCCTCTTGCTAACTGCCCGGTCACTGGCCATTCAGCATCACCTTGTGATGAGCTGTCAGTAGCCATTTTATCTTCAACCAGAAACTGTTAGCCTACCTAAAGTCTCTGCTGGGTTTGGTACCCCACGGACCTGTGGCAAAGCCTTGCTGCCCACTTCTTCCTGACGACCCCTGGCCATTTCAGCACAAACGGGTGTCCAGCAAATCCAACCAGGCTGGGCAATGCTGCTGGAATTAGGGCCATGGCAAAGCAGAGGCAGGAACTGCAGTGTCAGGAGCCAGGACTTCCCCTGACGGCACCACAGATGACAACTCAGCAAGTTCATTCTGCAGAAACTAGATAACATCAGCACAAGGTGGTGGTTACTGGCAAAGGATCCTGTTCCTGAAGCTTCATCTGAGACGTGACAGGCTGCAGTGAAACCTCGTGTCACACAGACCCAAACTCTGCTGTTGCTGAGACCCACGTGGGCTTCTGGAAGTAGCTTCTTGATGGTATTTCCTAGGAGCTCCAGCTCGCAGTGCTGGGAGCCAGGGCTGGAAAAGCCCATCAGCCTGCTAACACGGGGCCTTTTTGTCGAGCAGAGTCCCTCCAGCTGGATGGGGAAGTGGAGCTGTCAGTCCTAGCCATGGTGACCCACCTCCTGCCTCGAGCAACAAGAGTTTTTCCACCTCCCCAGGGGCTAAGATTTCCCCAAGCCCCATGGCACCCCGCTCACGCTCTGGGCATGGACAGCTGGACACAGGGCTGGAGAGAGGAAAGCCGTTCCTTTACTGGTGGGGAACTGAAACATTCAGAATGGCTAAGTTATATTAAACTTGGAAGCGACCGAAGCGCAATAAACCCCTTGGCAGATGCCGTTATTCAGAATTAAAGCGGTCTTGGTACAACTGGGCTCACTCCCTCCCCCCCGGGCAGGCTTTGCTCACAAAGAGCTTATCGCCACGGGCGGCCATACCGGCTGCCCGCTCTGCCACATGCATCCCCCGGCTGGACTCCACTTGAGTGGGTTACTCCACTTAAAAAAGCCAAACCAAAGGAAACCCACTTTAACTTGGCAGCAGGGCATCTGGCGGAGGGTTTTACACTGCCGCATGAGCCCACCGCTTTAGCTGATTTGGATTAACTTCTTGCGCGCCCTGGCAGACAAACCCAAAGGCTCAGTGGCGTTAAGCTCTCTCATCCCACAACCACGCACTGCACCTGCAGCCAACCTCCCACCCAAACTCGGCCCCAGGCGATGCCTGGGCTGCAGAGCTGGGTTTTGGCCTATGCGAGATGCGCTGTGCCTCCCTGCCAGCCCCAGCCCCAGCCCCATCTCCAGCCCCAGCCGTAGCCCCAGCTCCTCCTCCGCCCTCCCCCAGGTGTGCGGTGAGGAGCTGACACGTGCCTGTGCGGGGCTGGAGACCCAGCCGCCTGCTCCCAGAGCCACCGAGGCTGCCACGGGCACCGAGGCTTGGGGAAGCATCGCAGGGACCGGCTGCGCCTGGGATTAAAAGCCAGTGGCAGTGGGGGATCCAGCCCGAGCCAGCAGCGGCTGCCGGGGCCTCTGCTCCGGGGCCTTCAGTCGCAGATGCCAACCCATCCCAGCAGCCCCGGCCAGTGAGAGCCAGGGAGACCTCCCGGTTGCAGGGAAGGATTTTCCTTGGACAGAAGGGGCTGGTGGCAGAGCCGCTGCCAGCGAGCTCCCTGCCGTCAGGGCTGGCTACGCCTCTGACAGCACCCACCCACATCCCAGCTGGGAGATGTCCCCGGCCACCCCACCAGCCGCACGGTGCAGGGAGGCTCATGCCCTTAACCAGGGACAAGTGACCCACCCATCTCTGCCCTCCGGAGCAGTTTCCTGAGCCCAGCAGAAGCACGGTGCCTCCATGGAGGCAGGGAATGCCCACAGCCCCATTCCCACGGCCGGTGCCTGCCTCCCACCAGCTCATCCCCACACTCCGATCACCAGCAGCCAGTGATCACAAATGAGCAAAAAATGCACAAAGGCACAGGGAGCTAGGTGATATTTCCCGGCTAGGGAAGTAGCGGTCAGATTTTCTCATTTCTCTGCAACCATCCTGGTAGCGAAGGAGTTTTCCCCGGCTCTGATCCTGCCGCCCAGCCGCTGGCTGCACCAATGCCAGCACCGCTCAGTGCAGTTTGGCACCCATGGTAATTAAAGCAGTTTCCGCATCTCTTGGTAAATATCAAGGCTGGGGATTTTTGGGTCTTGTTTTCCAGCAAGTTGAGTAGAAGAACCAATAAGGACAAAGATAAATGATTACCTGCTGCCCTTGGCTCAAAATGAAACAAGAGAGGCAGGTCATTGGCAAAGGTTAGTTAATACCACTTACCGCAGTGTCACGGAGTCACCCTCAGCCCCTGCCGAGAAGGGCACAGGAGGCAGTTTTTCAAACACAAAGTGAGAACGATACTATGAAAAACTGCAAAGTAACGGCCTCCAAACATCCTTTGCCAGTGACCAGCCGCGGGCCAGGTGAGACTGGATGCCCTTGTCCCTGGGGCAGCAGTACACAGGGGCTGGCATCTGCGAGGGGCTGGGGGCAGTGGGTGGGGAGAGAAGAGGAGGAAATGAAGGAAGCCACAACCAAGCTTTGAGGAGCACAGAGGGCTGCTTGATCACTCCAGGATGAGCTGGTTGCAGGAGAGAGGGGTGAGGAGCTGGCAAGACTGGGGACACTTGTGGGGAAACCAGGTTCCTGCTGCCCACAGGCCCAGCCACTTGCCAGGGGTCTGGTGACAAGAAGGGAGTCAGGCATGGAGCGTGGAGTGCTCACACCAACCTACAGTAGCTGGACCCTCAGCCCATCACCCCAGCACTGCCTCAGGCCTGCTGCTTTGGGGCAAAGTGGCACCCACCTTTCCCTGGGTGGAGGGTGGCTTTGCAGAGAGAACTGGGGGTAGTATGTGAAGGACACCAGGGAGCTGGGACAGGCATCTAAGCAATGGAAATGTGATGGGGCCCATCTGCCTGGGCTTCAAGGAAAAATGTGATATCATGCCCTGGGGAAAGCTCCTGCCTGAATTGGTGAGTGTGGGAAGGAGCACAAGGCTTGTGACCTGAATGTGGATCCCACAAAACAGGAGACAGGCATGTGCTGGAGGGGGCTGCTGGCACCCTGGGAGTTACTGCTGGTGGTCCTGGTTGGGAACCACGTCGGGTATCTTGCAAGGAGAGGGGCCTGCGGGCGAAATGGCTGGGAAGCAGCAGTGACGCTGAGCAGGCTCACGTCTGACAAGAACCATCTGACATGGTGGGATGGCACCGCCAACCATGGAATCACAGAAAGGTTTGGGATGGACGGGAGCTTCAAAGATCATCTAGTCCAACCACCTTGCCACTGTCAGAGTCATCTTCCACTAGGTGAGGCTCCTCAAAGCCCCATCCAACCTGACTTTGAACACCTCCAGGGATGGGCCATCCACAGCTTCCCTGGACAACCTGCTCCCGTGCCTCACCGCCCTCACCGTAAAAAGTTTCTTCCTTGTATCTGATCTAAACCTACTCACTGTCAGTATAAAACTGTTGCCCCTCGGCCTGTTGCCACAGGCCCTGCTGAAAGCTCCCTCCCTGGCAGTGGCTGAGCCGGGGAAGGGCCGGGGTGTGTGTGTGCGGCGGGGGCAGCTTTAGCCGCTGCTCCGCAGCGAGGAGCATCCACCGGGTCCGGGTCCGGCTGCGGAGCCCCGCTCCCGTTCCCGGCCCCGCTCCCGGCCCCGCTCCCGCGGCCGCGCAGCGCCTCCCGCCGGCGGTCTGTGCTCACGCCGCCGCCCGCACCGGGCTGTTCCGGGGACCGCCGCCGCCTCCTGGCCGGTGTGAGCGCAGGGGCAGCCCTGCCCGGGCCCGGAGGCAGGAGCGGGGCCGGGGGCGGAGGGGCAACACCGACCGCGGGGTGTTGGAAATGGCGAGGCTCCGGTGGCTGCGGGAGGGACCGGCGGGGGAGCCGCGGGGGAAGGGGGAGGTCGGCCCCAGGCTTCTCTGGTCCCCGGTAGGTGAGCGCTGCAGCGGGCTACCCATGGCCTCCTGAAACCCTGCTTCCAGCCATCTGCTGTGCAGTTTGTGTCAGCACGAGGGACCTTCAGGCTGGACTCGCTGGCCAGCAAGACAAGAGGTCCGTGTGCCGGCTGCTGACGCGGGGCTGTGGTCCTCCACGGCTGCTGTGTCCGGGGCCGGCAACTGCGCAGACCATCTAAAACCAGCTATGGAAGGGATCCCACAGGTCTCTGTGTGTGTGTGTGCACCCGTCAGGACGAGGGGTTCAGCCTGACGACCTGCCGGACAAGGGGACATGGGGCTGGCAGCACCTCCCATCGATCAGGCCACCAGCTCCGGCGCCGCTGGCACCAAGCCCTGTCCCAGAAGTACACGATACCATCAGCTCTGCTCTGGTAATGGCCCACAGTGCACCCAGCACAGGATGTGGGGGTGTGGGGTGGCCAGGAGGTGGCTGCCTGACCTTTGAGAAGCGTCCCTTGTGTTTTCCAAGCAAGGACACGTTACCAGCCCTCACACGAAGGGGGCCCAGGTGGGAGGACATTGCCACAGGTACAACCATTGCTCTTTGAGTTTGAGAGCACCGTTCTGGCAAGGAGAAACACGTGTTGTGCCTGGCATGCGCCTGCTGCTCCTGCTCATACCCAGGAGATGCCACTGTAATGCACCAGCCTGAAAGGTGTCCATCAGGACCACCTGTCCCATGGTAATATTTCTACCTCTGCTAAGGGCGGGGGGGGGCTTGGAGGGGACACATGATGGAGTCAGGAACATCAAGTAGCCCATCTCCCGCAGGGACCAGGAGGGGTTTTCAGCCCCGGGCTGCACAGAGATGGAGCCTTTTCCATTCAACACTTGCAGGCTGTGGCTTATGGGGCAGAGGCCCAAACCCTCTGCTTTAACTTCGACGGCTCTCAGCCTAATCAAGTCCCCTGAAAAGAAATGCCTGAAACTGAGTGGCAAACCCCTTGGTACCGACTGGAAGGCAACAAAAGGCTGTTTGGAGGATATACAGGAGACCGGGCAAAAACCTATCTGGGCACTGCCAGGGCTCAGACAGCTCCTGCCTGAGCCTCAGCTGGAAGAGCTGAGCATTAAACTCATGTAGATCCGTCACTCTCCTGCTGCCGCCTTTGCTGCTGCTCCTGGTGTGCTTGGTTTCAAAGGGCACCTTATATTTCTCTTTCAAGGCAGCTGTTTTCATAGCAGGAAGTTTTACTGCAGTGTGGCCACTTGCCAGAGAAGGGCCATTGCCTGCCCCCGTGGCTCTGCCAGTGCTGCTTGGAAGGTGCACGGCAGGTGGGTGAGACTCCCCCCCACGCAGAGATGAGCGCACAGTCTCGCCAGGTGAACAAAAAGGAGGAGACCCCTGTGGCTGGACCATCTGATGTCCCACGGGGAGCTCCCACTGACCACCAAAGAGGAAACTGATACTTGCAGGAGCCTGGAAATTCATTACCGTGTACACTCTGCAGAGGGAAATAAAGTCCTGAAGAGAGAAGCAGGCCCAGCAAGCACTCTGCGTCCTTTCAGCAGAGCCCAATGAGAGGCATCATGTTCCTCAACGTACAGAGAGTGTCTCCTGACGGCAGCTGAGAAATGGGTCAGGTCTGAGCCACCACGGCAGGGTCTGGGCAGAAGGAAGCACAGAGGGACAGCTGCCCAGGAGGCAGTGGGAGCCAGGCCAGGCACTGCTTTTTCTCCACCAGCATTGTTTCAGGTCATGTCCTTGCACATCCCTCTCAAGCACCTCAGCCAATAAGTCCTCCCAGGGCAAAAACTTTGCCTGTAACAGATCCAAGATGCTTCACGCTAAATAACACAGCTGGCAGCATTTTGGGAGGTCCCAAAGACAGAAGTTTTGGAAAGGGAGGGGAAATCCAGGAAGAAAGTATGAAACAGGGGAAGGACCAATGCCAGATATCCCTGGAGGTTAAGGGTTGGAAAAGGAGGCTACAGAGAAAGAAACATGCACTGGAGATGCAGTCGTGCTCAGGGAGGACCTCCTCCCATGCTGTTGTCATGTTTAGGTCAACTTCTTAGGTCATCTTCTTTCTAACACCGCTTCAGTGGTCCTGGCTGGAGCGTGCCTCTGTACCAGATGCTGAAAGCTGCTTTCACTTGCAGTTTGCATCAAAGCAGCCTCATCCACACTGGTAACACGTAGAACACCGACTGGGAGAAGACCGGGTGCACCACTGCTCCTCTGAGACAACCCTCAGTGGTGCCCACATGCAAGATGGGATTTGCCTCAGTCCAGACCAAGGCACCTTCCCACTGCCTTCATATCTAAGAGTCAGGAACACAGCAATAGTGTCTGGGCTTGGTTATTCATATGGGGATGCTAACTCTTTCAGTCCTAGCCTCTGAAGCACACCTGGCGAATTATCTTCTCAACCTCCACACCCCTGTGCTCAGCACTGGCCGAAGCCCCAGGCAAACTTTAGGAGCTTTCCCAGCATGTCAGTTACAGGCAAGGCTAGGACCCGGCTGAGACCCAAAGGAACTGTTCTCCACCTCCTTCCATGAAGGGATCACCACCACAAGGACATTGTGACACCTCCTCCATCTCTTTCTCCTCCCTGAAATGAGTTCTAGCTGCTGTATTCAGGCCTGAAATAAGAAGGACCAGGTAAGAATGAGATGGTCTCCCTGTCTCACACCTCTGCCTTTCCAGCCTGCAAGCCATGCCCTGCCTGCCCTCTTCAGCACAGAGCTGAGCTACTCCTTGCTTGACAATTGTCAGAGCTGCCTCCAAGGTTCCCAGCTTCCCCAGGGTGAATTCCACTGACCCACAGCTGCTAACACAGAGATCCACCAAAACCGGCTCTGGGATCAGCTCCACCATCCCACTCAGCCAGGAATGCACCCAGCGTGGTGAGACCTGTGTCTCGCTGCCATGGTGCCGAGCTCTGACCAGAGCCCACTGTGGCCTGACTCAGACAGAGCACAGGAGGACAACGTACATAAAGTTAACATTTACTGAGAGATACAGAACTGAATATTATGAAGGACATACATGGATGGAGAGGGTAGCGACACCACTGCGGAGGGCGGCTTGGACCCCCTTCCCAGCACGCCGGGGAAGGAGCCGGACGCTACCGGACAAGTAACACAATGGAGATAACTGTGGCATATGCATTTGTAACAAACAGACCATCATAACATACATTTCTATGGGATCACATCTAGTGATTATATAAATCCATATAGAGATCGCTGTATAAAAACTTTGTAAAAAATACTTTAAAAAAAGTGTAAAAATGTGCATTCAAAAGCACGGCCGACACGGACAGCTGGGCTGTAAACATTATACTGAGAGTGTGCTTGTGGGGGGCGCCTGCGCCACCGAGCCCCGACAGGCCTGCCCACCAGATGGGGCTGCGTCAAGTGTTTGTGGTTCTTGGGTTTGGGTTTTCCTCCGGAGCATGTGCCAGGAGCAGCGGCAGCCTCTGGGCGGGGTGCCGGTGGCCACCACAAGGCCACCACTCCTCCGCCTGCGGCCCCTGCTCCCCACGGGGTGCGTGGTCCTCGCAGGACATGCTGCGGCATCGTTGGGTCCCTGGGGCCACGAGCAGGCTGAAAGGCCGTGATGAGGTATCCCAGGGAGGTTGCCCTCAATGCCACCACTAGCCCTGCTCCTGGGTTCAGCCTCAGAGTACATGGTTGACAGGTTCCTGAACTTCTCTGTCCCCATATTTGTTTGGTCCATAGTTCCCAAGGAAGCCCACTGGGTCCTGGCTGCACCAGGCCTGGGTGCACAGTTCTTCATACAGTACATACATTAGAGACCCTGGAAGACCCTGCGCCACTGTCTCCTCCTCCTGGCCCAGTGCCACCTTCACTTCTTCTCTAGCTGCTCCAGCAGCGGGTTGGCTTCGCTCTCGGGTGTCTTGATGCTGTCTGTCCGCACAATGCAGGTGGGACGGTGCCGGTTCAGCATCAGGATCAGCTGCTGCCTCTCCTGTTTTAGCTCTTCTATCTGGGCCTTCAGCTCAGCGTTCATGAGCTCCAGACGCTCAGATTCCTAGCAGGACAGAAACACAACCACATGTGACTTTACTCCAACAGGACAACGTAGGAGGAGAAACAATTTGGCCAACAATTGACCTCTGTGCCCCTGCAGCACAGGAGCAGCCTGAAGACCTGCCAAGGCACCAGGTCCCTCCAGGCAGTTATCCCCAGCCCCACTGCCTTCAGTTACCTAGTGCTAGTGCAGGGAAATACACAGCCGCCTCCCAGGACAGGTCACTGCTGCACCACAGCAAAACCCCTGCCTGGCTGCTTTTCATGGTCTGGAAGGGTGTTTAGAAACAAACCCGCATTTAAGTTTTCACCCCCGCCATCTGCAAGGATCTGCCCTTGTGAAATGGCTCCCTATCCCCACTCTGTGTCATTTGCCCATGTCCCACCACGCCTTGCAGAAAAGCGGCAAGGTGCTGTGAGAGTTTTTCTGCCTTGGGGTCACGGGTGAGAGGGCATCTGGCCTCTGAATGGGGAAACCTTCAGGAATCTGGGCAAGGGGACAGCACGCTGTCAGTCCCTGTCCTGTGTCACACTCCCACAAGTGCTCCTGCTCCAGCACTGAGGCAGGGACACTATCAGCTCTCTCTCCCCCAAGCCCAGAGCCCACCTCCAGCCCTGTCCCTCCCTGGTACCATGGGCACAGGGATGCCCATGAGCTCTGCCTGGGCACACACATGGCCACCACCTTCACAGCCTCGTGCAAAGTGGGGCAACAGGCCTGTATTTTCCCAGATAAGAGCACAGGAGCAAGGAGAGGCAGAGGGGCAGTTCAAGAGGGAGCACTGCCTGCTGACAGGGCACCTTTCTAGGGAGGTGCCCCCGCCAAGGTCCCCACTGCGCCCTGAGACAGGTCAGGGCACCCACCCGCTGCAGGAACTCCGTCCTCTCCTTCTTCTTGTTACGACATCGCGCTGCTGCTACTTTATTTTTCTCCCGGCGCCTTTTCCTCCTCTCCTCTTCCTCATCCAGCTGCAACGAGATGGAGAAGCCCAGGTCAGAGCCAGCAGATGTGGGGCAGGGCAGGAGGCAGAGGTGAGCACCGAGCAGCCCCACCAGTGGCAGGGCAAGGAGAGGGGTGGCAGCCACCCATGCCAGCAGCCACCAGAAACATGGTCTAATCCTGACCCGAAGCCAGGTGTGCTGCTGCCACAGCCTCTAACTCCACTCTGTGGGGACATGGGGACGGAGAACAGCGCAGTGCCCACAGCTGGGGAGCCAGCTGGCAGGGGACAGAAAACTCTTTGCAGGGCTGCTCCCTCCCCGAGGGAGGGCAGAGACAAAGGGAATAGAGTCCCATCCCGCAAAGATGGGCACAGTTTGTCACACAGACATCTACAGGCACAGCTCTGTGAGCAGACTCATTCAAAGCATCACACACAGAGCCAATGGCGAGAGGCAGAGAAACCTGAAAGATCCTCCAGCTGGGACTGTCTGCTGCAGCATCAGTGCCAGCCAAGTCACAGGGCCACTGCGGTAAGGCAGGGACAGGTCTCGCATCCCCTGTAAAGAAGCGCGACACGGCGGTGCCTGCGCTGTTTGCCATGACTCAGTTGCTCTGTGCTGTCTGACTCAAACCGCACAGGCCAGGCCAACAAGCCCTATGGGCTGGAAACCCATAATCAAAGTATTTAGGGATATTTACTACAAAGCCTGTGTAAATGGCCTATGGCATGCTTACATGCAAGAACCCAAATCAGCTTCTTCAAGAAAAATCTGAGTGCTGGAAAGACCTCTGAAGTCAGCATCCAGGTTACCCTTTGTAGCGGGGCTAGGGAAGAAAAGGTGCCCAGTGCCTTTATCCACATTTGGGACTCTGAGATGTCAGACTGAACTGCCTTGTTCCTATCAACTGATACCTGACAGCACACATCTTTTCAAATGCAGCGGCAGCAACATTTGCTTTATGAGCACCCCCACAGCCTATCCGCACCTTCTCTAAGGGCAGCTCCTGTCTGAGAAAGCAGCCGCATCCTTCCCTTCATACCTCCCCAAATCAGTGTGGTTGAGGGACACATCTCCCAGACGAGCCTCTTGCAGCACACACCATCTGAACAGCCTTGTTGCTGTAGCGCCTGGGCTTAATCACCTCAAAATGAAAGTCAGAGATTCCCAATGCCAAGGCCACAAAGTGGTGGTGGAAGTGGGGAGCCACCAGATTACCCCACACGTAGGTACACCGGTGGTGCCCGCAGGAAAGGAAAGCTGTAGGTGCCATTGTCCACAGCACACTGTGCACACTGCTAACATTCACTGAGTCCAAAGCCCACTAATCGAAACATTTAAACGTGATGGGCAAGGACAGGATGAAACATTGACTTGGCAGAGTGAAGGTGAAGGCGTACCTTAGGTAAGCTGCATGTCCAATATGCAGCACTGTAGCACACTTTAGAAGACAATGTCCAAATTTTATAGCACTAATACAGCTTTTGCATCTTCTGTACCTTGTTTCCCAAGTATTATACCGAAGTTGCTATATTAGATGGGGCTAAAATATTAAGCAAGGTCAGCACAAGCTATGCACAGGCTTACATAATGCTGGGCTGCCACCATTCCCTTGCCAAGGCAGTGCCATGGGGAATCATGCACCACATTTGGGAGAACCAGGATGGGAACTGCACCGATGCCCCCAAGTCCAGTTAGAAATGGCCAGCTCTCACTACACCCACGTAACTCAGATGTGGCACGCATTAGAAGTGACCAGGAAGGCTCTAACTCCACGCTCTGCTGCCTTTTCCTCCTGGTAAAGCCAAGCTACCCCACAGCACAGCACAAGTAGCTCTTACAAAATTTCCACACAGAGTTTAAGAGGAGGTGGACATCAGGACAGTCACCATTCCCCTCTGCACATTTACCAACCACTCATATACCCCCCCTTAGATAGCTTCTCATCCTTTTAGTTCAGGATTAATAGGAGGGTGCAAAGAGGGGACATGTGCTCACAGCTCCAAAGCTCAAGAAACACACACCAAGCTTTCCTGCAAAGTACATCTTGGGTTGTAACAGGAACTGGAAGACCAAACAGCTCCCTGGTAACTGCCTGACACTTTTCCATGCCCTGTTGCTGCATTCAGTGAGGATCAAAGAATAAGTGACCTGTCCCTGTCCCCTTCACCCCACAGAGGGCCCAGCAAAGGGCTGTGTCCTTCAGATGGGGTAGAGATGCTCAAAGAGGGTGGCTCAGCACTGACAGGGGAAGCTTGAACTCTTGGCTCTGCTTTTTGACCACAGCTCCTGTAACTTCAAGAAAGCAGGTTTCCCTCTCTCCACTTCTGCTTGATTTCAGTTCAAAAAGGTGATGTGGCCCTGGTGCTGGGGGTTAGGACTCTTCTCAGAGGCATGAAGGGCAGTGATGGTGTATCACCCCATAGCAGGTTTCAGCTGTTAATCTCCAGGGGAGCCTTGTGGGTAGAAGGTCTGGGGGTGCCTCCTGAATTGCTTCAGTCAGCAGCCTCGGGGACAGTGGTGATCATCAGCCTGAGGGGCCGGGCTCCCTCCCAGGAGCATCCCAGGTGGGTTTTGATCATGGAACAGCCTGGCAGCACCTGTCTCCAGCTGCCACAGGAGGAGGGCAGCTTGCCCAGTGTGGCTGTCCACCACCCTCCGGGGAAGCCACCACCTAGCATCCACTGGGTGGGTTTTGTGCACACTGCCAGGCACAAACATCCCAGTGCCAGGAGATGCTGGTCCCCCCAGCACAGTGGCGAAAGCTTTCTGTGCCCCAGCTCACGTGGAGCAGCCTGTCCTGGGCACCGTGCAGAGCATGGCATGCCAGTACCCAGCGTCCCTGGGCTCCGGCTCCCTGCAAGAGGAAAGCAGCTGCAGGCTGCATTGCAAAATTATGCGTGGGCAGCTTCTTGGCTACTCATGGGATAAGCAGCTACTGCTTCAGCTCCCCCAGGCTTTTGCTGCAAAGCCTGTGCCAGGGGCAGCTCCATTTGCTGTCCTCAACTCCTCGGCTTTACAGGCCACGCAGGGGAGGAACTGGCTGCAGGCAAGGCGACCATGCGGGGGCTGACAGTGGATTTCCCCTTATCGTTCCTCCGCATGGTGTCTCAACAACTGGCTCAGAGGACACTCAGCACTTCCAGTACCCACTGCAGGGCAGAGCAGCCCTGTCCCTGTTATGCAGAAGACCAGTGAGACCACATCTCTGTGCCCACAGAGCAAAAGCAGCTGTTGCAGGGCCAGCTCAGAGGTGCCTGAGATGCCTTGGGAAAGGAGCTGTGCCCAGAAAGCTACAGACTCCCTCTTTCTTCTGATCACCTCACTTGCTGCACGATACCCAGGACAAAAGCTTGGGATGGCACTTGGTTTCAGCTGCCCACCCACAACTGCTTTGCCCATAGAGGGACCAAAGCCATTAGCATCCCCCAGCCCCTTCCAATGGCCTCCTGCAGCATCCTAGCCTCAGCTCCTGCCACTGCAGAGTTGCCCAGTCCTTCTCCAGGTGATCCCCATGGGATGCTGCACAAGCTGATCGGACACCTCTTTGGGCACAGAGGTACTGTGCAAGGTGCTCCCATGGACTCCAGTGTATCGGTTCTCCCCACAGGAGTCCACCACAAGGGGCTGGGGGGAAGGAACAGGCACCCTGCCTGGTGGGGCAGGTGGGCCTGGGTGCTGCTGAGCTGTTGCTGTAAGAGTTGGGCCAAACCAGGTGTCAGCACCATTTGGAGAATGTGCTGCTCCCAGGAACTGATGTTTTACTCCCTTCTGCTCACAGCTCATCAGAGGCAGCTTTTCACATCACCTAGCTCCTCCTCACTGACTCTCCAGAGAATGCATGTCACCCTGTCCTCACATGGCATCATCTGAGGTATCCTCACACAGGACCGAATGCACTGTTCAGAAGGGTTTTTTATTGGACCTTCTGACGGCAGCCACCACCCTCACCAACATGGGGCCTTCGAATTGATGGGTTCCCAGCTCCATCTGCAGGCAGTGGGAGGTGCAAACATTCACCACCAGTACAGCAAGGGCCAGGAAGCCAAAGACTGGACAACTAACACGAGACACCACACAAGGAAAATGCTGTGCAAGTGTCTCCCAAGTCCCTGCAGCCTGGTTCTGACGTGCCAGCCTGCAGTACCAAGCAGAAGCTGCTCACCTTCCCTGTCCCAGGAGCCCTGAGGTGAAGCCAGGGCCCCCACTGAGCAACAGGACAAGGGCAGCCCCAGCTAGCAGTGCCTGTGGCACAACCTGGGTCACTGCTGCCACTCAGCACCACTCACCCACACACCTCATCCCTGCAGAAAAGGCAATGGCAACACCAGCAGCACCAAGGGCTCACTGGGATGAAAGCATCACATGAGCCCTCTGACAGGCTGTGTGGCTTCTCGTTTGGGTGCATGCCCCAACCTAGGGACAATTTGGCTGTGCCAGATCCCGCTCTGCAGGCAGGGTTTGATTTCAGCCGTCTGACAACAGCTGTGTGGGACCGGTCAGGTCTGGGACACCGAGGCCACCACACCCAGCCCATGCCGCAGGGACAGAAATTCAGGCACGGGGAAGAGGCAGCCAGCGGAGCAGCTGCCAACACATGTGCACGTCACCAAACAGGCAGAGTGACATGCTTATAAAACACGTTGCTAGCCACCCTGGCAGGAAACCCAAGCACAGGCAGGACAGAAACCCAGGCAGGCGCAGGCGACAGCCCTGCAGGGCCATCTGCAGCCAGCAGCCCCCGAGACTCACCTCACTTTTCACAGGCTGGGGTCTCTTCCCAAGCTTCACCTCCAGGAAGTGGAGCGGTGAGATCATGGCCCCGATGTTGCGGATGTCGGCGTACTTCAGCTCCTCGGCAGTCAGGGCTGTGCCAGGCAGTCCTGTCAAAGGGCCGAGCCCAGGCAGTGCGCCGGCCGTCAGGGACGGGTCGGGGATCTGCCCTGGCATCATAGCAGGGGAAACAGCTTCATAGGCTGGAGGGAGAGTGAGACACAGCTCATTACAACCCAGCTACAGGGCCTCACAACACCGCACAAGCCAAATTTATTCTACAGTCCCATCACCTAATGGGGAGCAAAGCAGGGAAAGCAGCCATTCTTCCCCATGGATGGCAAAGGCAAGGACTAGGCAGAACTTGGGTGACAGAAATCAAAATATATGAATCCTACTAGGAAGGATACAGTACTGGAGTATAGATCAGGAAAGGAAGAGACCTGAGAGGCAAAGCACCAGAAGAACAGGAGCTGCTTATGATGACAGTGATGTGATCACACAGATTATTGGTTTTGGCACACCTTTCTCTGGAGTGCAGAAGATCAAGGTTTGCTCTCAACTGAGTTTTGATTAATGTGTAAGTTATTAGGACAAGAAGAAAATTCACAAAGAGGACCATAATATGCCTTAGGCTGGATTTCTTCTGGGCAGGCTCAGCCCACTGGTCAGGGCTGGGACACAGCACGTGGGGACCAGGGACAGGGGACTGTGAGAGAAAAACCTGCCACTGAACAAACACCTCCCAGCACAGACATGAGGAAGAAAAGGCTGCAGAAGAGGTGAAATGGAGCAAGGTGCAAAAGGCTGCTTCTATTAGGAAAGAAAAAAAAATTGCAATGCAAGTGAGAATAGGATCAGGACAAGCTTTGGCAAGTCACTTATAGGCAGAAGAAAAGGAGTTACCAGGAAACATGAAGAACAAGCAGCTAAAAGATAAAGAAATAAAATTATACCTAAAATGGGAAGCACAAAGAGCTGGAGCTCTTATATCAGCCAAAAAGCAAAGGGAGCAGGTGCTTGTTCGCTACAGTGTGAGTACAGCCCTGCTTGTGTAACTCGCCTGGGACACTCACAAGTGACCCAGTTACAACATGCAGCGTCAACTTCTGTCCACACAGCAACCATTTTTCCGCCCCCTCAACTCAACCACATGTTCCAGTGCTCATGCGCTGCTCTCCTTGCTCTGCCCAGGCAGACTGGTCCCAGTACACTCCAGGAGCCTTCAGGCATCCACCCCATTCTGCCCCTACACCAGGAGGCACCCACGCAGTGGGGAGAGGGACCAGTGATATCAGGAGGGAGAAACAGACTAATGGAGTAGTAGACCCAAAATCTCACTGAGCAGCCTCCTGCAACCACTAGAGCGAGTCACAAGGCAGGATTCAACCAGCAGTTAGGTAAACTCATGGAAGAGGGGTCCATGAAGGACCATCAGTCACACCAGTCTGCACAAACTCCTGGAAGCTCTGACAGCACCAACTACCAGAGTGAGGAGGTGCATGAAGTGAGGGATAACGTGCACTTGCCTTTCTCTTTCCAAAACGTCTACTCTGAACAGCTGAGAGACAGGTAAGAGGCGATGCAGACTTTTGGTCCAGGCAGTACAGCTGTGCTAAGCGGAGGCACACACAAATTGTCAAGCCAGCTGCCACAGTTGCTCAGCACTTGCCATCCTGGGGTAACAAATCTGTGTCAGTGTCAGCCTGAAAACTTCAGTAAAGCTGCATGTGAGATAGGACAGTTGGATCACAGGCTCACGGAACAGTTGACGTGGGGAGGGACCTCTGGAGATCACAGAATGGTTAGAGTTGGAAGGGACATTAAAGATCATCTTGTTCCAACCCCCCTGCCATGGGCAGGGACACCTCCCACTAGAGCAGGTTGCTCAAAGCCTCATCCAGCCTGGCCTTGAACACTTCCAGGGATGGGGCATCCACAACTTCCCCAGGCAACCTGTTCCAGTGCCTCACCACCCTCATAGCGAAAAATTTCTTCCTAATATCTAATCTAAATCTACCCTCTTCCAGTTTGAAGCCATTACCCCTCATCCTATCACTACATGCCCTTGCAAAACGTCCCTCTCCAACTTTCTTGTAGGCCCCCTTCAGATACTGGAAGGCTGCTATAAGGTCTCCCCAGAGCCTTCTCTTCTCGAGGCTGAACAACCCCAACTCTCTCAGCCTGTCTTCATAGGAGAGGTGCTCCCGCCCTCTGATCATCTTCATGGCCCTCCTCTGGACCCATTCCAACAGGTCCATGTCCTTCCTGTGCTGAGGGCTCCAGAGCTGGATGCAGTACTCCAATCACCTGGTCCAAACCTGCTGCTCAAGCAGGTCATTGGGAGCAGGTGGAACAGGGTTAATCATGACAAGCAGAGAAGTTAAGGATTTATTTGCGATGGCACATCTCTTCACCCAGCATATTTGGTATATTTGTTAGGGTGAAGGAACAGGATACAAGCAGCCGAAGGGAAGGAAAGCCAATCACACAGGTTAGTCAAGGGTAGAGAGGCTAATGCAAGCTCCACAGCTCCCAGCACGGGTGCTGTGCAAGCCATACTGGCATGACAGACAAGGGGATTTGCATCAGAAAGCGCCTACAAGCTGCAATATTCTGTAAGCTGTCATACGCTCTTATCTGCCACTGAAGAGGTCCAGGTGTCAGCACGAGATGTCCCCTGCCAGAGTTTGCTCAGGAGACATCAGCAGTGACCAATGGGACTTGAGAAAGAGCATAGAAAGCAAATGCAGCAAGACTGTGACTGTAAAGAGGTGGCAGGCAGGAATCAAGCCCTTTGCTCTGGTGATCCTTTAGGAGGAGAGACCAGAAAGGGGAGAGCAGGCCAGGGCTCAGCAGTGCTGGTATGCAGGGGGGAGGAGGAAGCTGGGCCTGGGGGAGGTGATCTGCACAAGGACATTAAAGCCTGAAAAGGAGAAGATGGGAAAGATGGGAGAGATGAGTAACTTCTGAAGTGAAGTGATACTATCTGATGAAATGGACTCCTGCCCATTTGGTGACAGAAGAGAAAGAGAAAATACTTGGTAATGCTACTTGACCTCAGGAAAGACTACACATCAACTCATTGTGATTGCAAGGACCTAAACTGATACAAAGTATCCATTCTTCTATAGCTGTCTCTAAACTAGACAGCTGTAATTCCACATCTGCAGTGGTTACCTTGTAGGGTGTCAGGAGATGCTCACTCACAGCAGGGCTCTGAAGCTGCATGCTACCTCCCTCCCCTCCCTTTCAGGCCTACACACAGCCAAGATGCTTCCCTCCCCCAGAAACCGGGCACCATCCTACACTAGGCTGCTATCCAGACAGAAAAATGCAGAAAGTTATTTGGGGACTGTGCCTAAATCCTTATCAACTTTCTCAGAAGCTGTTCCTCTCCAGCAGGAAAGCACAGGTCAGTGAGGTGGCATGGCAAAGGGGAAGTGATTCCAGAGGCTCTTCCCAGAGCATGCTGCCACGGGACTCAGCTGCATGGAGTTAAATTCAGTCTACCATTTTGAGATAGCTGCACACACTGCAGAGCTAGCCATTTCCCAGCCGCTGCCCCTAAGACGACGTACTGTAGCACAGGGAAGAAGCCTGCCAACAGCAGCAGGCCTCGGGCCAGCTGCTGCACACCCCCTCACCAGCAATCCTGTAGATGTCCATCCCTAACTTGAACAGTTTGGGCTTAAGTAAAAATAAGAATTAAAAAAAAATTGGTAGTGAAAGTATACAACACATCCTCTTGAAGTCTCCATCCTGCAAATACCATACGTGAGCTGCTACGGCACACACACTGACTTGGGGCCCTGACCCAACCTTTTCACAGGCTTCAGGCAGGGAACTGACTTGAGCCCAGCACTGGATGCCGAAATCCATTCTGGACTTGGGGGACCTGGTTTTAATTTGTTGTCTTCCATCATGACATGGAGCTGACAGCACTCAGGCACTGGGCTGGACAGTCCCGATCTTCAACTAGACCAAATTCAGGGTCACTGCAATTTATAAAATAAGGAGGGAGAAGAAATCTGTTCTCCAGACTGTGGGACAACCTGGACACTGAGCACCCCCCTGCACTCCTGAGCCTGGGGCAGCTCCCCGGGGACAACTGGCTAAAGATTTGAGAAAACATTGTGTTTTCTCTGGCCCACCTTGTCCCTCTACCTCTTTGATCTAGTAGCTTAATATGCCTTGAAATAGCCTCCGTACCAGCATGACATCAGGCACAGGTCAGAGTGAAGAAGCTGGCCCAGCACATGCTCTAAATAAAACTGATCCTGGATCCAGGGACTGCACTGCCAAAGCCCACATCACATCTAAAGCTGTTCAAACCAAAGCACTGGGAGCCACTTGGAGGAACATGAACCTGCACCTTAAGGTGAGCTGACAAGTAAGAGGGAAGGGTGAAAATGATTTCTACAAGCAAGATGTTGCTCAGGGGTCAGGAAGCTCAGGAGCACATTGAGAACTGCCAAGAGTCAAGCTGAGTTAGACCTTGGAGAGGAACACAGAACCATTCCCAGCAGGGCTATAACCACGGAAATAAGGGAATGAGGAGAGATGTCATCCCTCTCTGCAGTCACAGACCATCCTGCCCAGCCCTCGGTGCTCCTCAGCCCCAGGCACTGTCACTCCCTACTGTCTGGAGGGGCTCTCGTTCCATTCCTTTTGCCTCTTTCTCCTGTAAGAGAGGCTTTCCTGTCATCCCAAGTCCTAGATACTTTCACCTTTTCTGGTTAACGCTAGAGGTAAGAAGTTGTACTTTTATCGTGTCAAAAAAGCCAAAACATGTAATTCTATTAATACCTTGGTCTTCTTCCCGAGGCCATCACCGTGGAACACACTGACATGCCTGCCTATAGCTCCAGCACATTTCTACCACATTTGCATAGAAGGGCAGAAATAACTTTGAAGTTCAAGATCTGAGTTTGACCTTTAAGCTGCAGTTTTTCAATAGCCACATCTTGCTGGATGGGCTGGTGCCTTGCCAATTCCTAATTCCTTTCTGGATATTCCCTTGCAGTGTTTGTTATTTCTAAGGCACATGAACCAATTCACCTCTGTATTCCTTCCCTTTCTAACACAGTGCTTTAGATGGGATTCTTATCAGATTTTTTCTTTTCATAACTGATTATTAACATAGTCTTTTTTTTCCTCAATGCCAGGCAGTCTTTCAATGTCTCCTTACAGGAGCTGAGAAACATTGTGTCTTCAGTAAAACCTAGCTTTCTGGTGTCCTATGGCTGAACCACACAAGTCCTGCATTGTATCAGCTATGCTTTTTCACATAATGAAGCCAATAGCAAAGCAAAGCAGCGAGGAGAAAGAGAATATGCAGTCTTACATCTGACACTGGGATCTGCGTGACACCAGCTGCTCAAGTTTACATTCACCATAGCTGTGCCTTCTGCACTGATGCTATTCATCATTTCATGCCACGACATCAAGATGCTCCAGAGTGAATTAGGAGACAGAGAAGGCTTTCTTAAAACTTCAGTTCGGTGATGAGCAGCTTGTGTCATTCAATGCTCTCTTCAGCAACTATCCTTACAGCAAAAATCTGGTCAACACGTGATTTCACGGGTCAAAATTCAGTTTGCGTTTCCTTAGCTTTGCCTCTACGCTCCCCTTGTTCTGGTTAAAATGCTGTAACACAAGACTTGACCTCTTGCCGAGATGTCTGTAAACCCTCCTAATTATTGCAGTCACTTTTGCATCTTTGCTTTGGCACCGTTCTTGTTGTGGTCTCAGCCAACCTCAGGTCAAGCTCGTTTATTTTATCATCAGTCCCATCCCCAAAAAGCTGACAACAGTACAGCTTCCTGTGCTCACCTTGGTTTTGCTGCATCTTTCCCATTAGTGACAAGTGTTTCTGTGCTTTGTCCCCCAATCACGTCGTTATGGTCAATAGTCTGTGACACTGGTTGATTTAGTATTTCTTAAAGGCAGCGTCCATTATTCAGTTTCTCTCCTATTGCCAGGGTCTGTTACCTTCCAGAGCCTGTGACCTAGTGGGAAGAAGCTTTACCAAGTTGTTACTGTCCCATACAGTTGCTCAGCTTCCTCAGTGACACCGACCCTATATACCCTCTTATTCTTTCTAATCTTAATTTGCTTGGAGGGCTTGTTTTTTCATTTGTTCCCATACTGATTTTGCTGGTGCTTTTTCTGGGGACTCTTTTTGTTTGTTTTTGGTTTTTTTTGGTTTTTTTTTTTTAAGGAGCTGATGTTTGCACAGCAGTTACGGCATGAATCTAACTTGCGTAGGCATAATCCACGTAACCCAGTGTCCCCGGGGGCTTGTACTCCGGTTGCTAGCCTGTATTCACACCCCTCCTGCCACCTCTTCAGTGCTATTCTTACCCACAGACTAAAACTGGCACAGGAATGCCTACCTGTGTTGAAATCATACATTCATTTCCCTGCGCAGAAACTGCCTTAGTTTGTATCTACTGTTCCCCCAGGACCATCCTATGGCATCCTCACTTATCCAGAGGTGCTGTTTGCTTCTTTATAAACCCCATGCAGTTGCTGCTGCTGTGTCAACAGCATCATCAGGAGAGGACCATGACATCCCAAAGCAGGCTCTGACTGTCACACTTCAATTTAAATTGCCATTACTGTCTTATCTCTGCTGTCAGCTTCCTTGGCGACAGCGAGGGCTGTTTCCAACCTTATTTTCAATTTTACTGTCTATAAATCATGGTTTCTTCCCACATAAGCTATTTTGCATGCTCTGACATCTGCAATGGTTGATCCAAGTACCCTTCCAATACTCAGAGAGCCAGTCTAGCACCTAATACTGCCAGCCAGCAGATTCTGACATTCTGTAAATACCAGCATGTTTCTCTTTTGCCCATGTTAAGCGCTGCGCTAAGGCAAAGTCTGTCCTACCAGCCCTTCTCCATGCTGCCTGCAGAATCAAGGCCATGCTTGCCTGTTGTTCCCTCACTCCAGGCTCGACCTGGGTGCCTGCCATTACTTGTCAGCTGCCATGCATCAGAGCACTGCCAAAGTCTGCCAGCCACCATACAAGCGATCTTTGATCTCTTCATCAGTGTCTTAGCACTTAACGTACTATCGCCATTTGTATGTACTGTCTTGGAGCACCTAAGTCATAGCAGTTGGCCTTTCATCTGCTCCTGGCAACAGGAAAAAATTCTGCTGTGGAGATCAGAAGTAGTGCTACCATCCATGAGAGGCAACTTCTGGGTCCTTAGATCTTACTGTGGCTTTATTGCCATTTTTTACTTTTTTTATTAGCTCCTGGCTATCAAGTTTGCTCAGCCTGTACGTCATACATTGCATCTTTTAGTTCCCTCTGTTGGCAGAAGGATGATTTATATGAAAACCCTTTCCTGACATGCTCAACTTCTCATGCCCCAAGAATGTAACTTCCTAAACAAAGACAGGGCAGTTGGCTACCACTCTTTCTCTGAAGCACAGAGCCACTTGTTTTTTTCCATCTGGACTCTTCTGGCTGGGGTGATTGCAGGGTGCTGAGGGTCACCAGAGCCTACAGACTTTCTTCCACTTCAAGGTTCAACCCCTAGTGAGTGCCAAGTTAAGCACGATGAAGTTGAAGGCAGAAAGCCACTACCCCATATTCCCAGTGCCACAAGTACCTAGACATGCAATTACAGTTTTCTTCTGTGGTCTAAAATGTGATACTCTATCTGCTCTAGATGCATCTGATGCACCTAGTTTTGAGTAGTACCTTAGTTTGAGTAGCAGGTCACCCTATCTCCTCTCTAGCTTCTTCTGGTCTGCATTGTTAAAAGCAGTAACTTGCAGTGCCCGTGCCAAAGGCCACACTGATCAGTATCAAAGTTATTTGCCAACCATCAGAACACAGCCAAGCCCTTTGGTTGTAACCAGTCTTTTCAGATACCCATGCAGCAGTGCTGGCAAACATGGACTTTAACAACAGCCACCATGCCTTCATTCATTATCTGCTGAACCTGTTGATGCCAAGGAACCCACCACCTCTAGTGTACTGAAGAGCTGCAGTGACGCCCACTGGGATAAAACTGTGCATGCCCTCTCTTTACCAAGGACCTAACATTACTTAGTGTTTTATAGCATCAGGGAAATTCCCCTTTAAAAAACCAAACCACAAGTTTAAGGCACTATCACAGCATGGCTTATCGAGTGCACTGAGCTGCAGCATGCCACCTCAGCATGCTAGACTACCTCACTACCTCCAAACTCCACTTCTACCCCAAGAGGGACAGACAGTTGCTTTAATCATGCCCTTTGCAGGGCCAAAGCAGCATCTGTGCCCTTCCCACAGACACCTCCAGCTGCTGCCCTTGCTGTTCCCTTCCTCCCACGGGCAACCCCTCATGGAGGAAGAAGAGCTGCAAGGCTTGTGAACACCCGTACATTTGATGTCCTATCCCAAACTCCCACACTCCAGCAAGTGGACTGCAGGGCCACAATGCTAAAGAGAGGAAGGAGCTGTGAAGGACAGTTCCTCAGGAGATGGAAGTCTAAACCCATTTTGTGAGCAGGAACGGTCTGTCTCAGTCCTGCACATCTAGTTTCACAAAGATGGCAGGAGGAATGTCCGAATCATTCACAGACAGAAGGCTATGAAAAGCTTTCTGAAAACAGGAATGCAGGGAACCTTCCTGCCTCCCTCCTCTTCTCCATCAGGGAGGCACGCAGCCCCCTACACTGTACCCACAGTGCAGTCCACAGCTGACAGCCTCTCCTCAGCAGGGGTGCACTTTTGCAGCCCTCCACCCAACTGAGTCCTACCATCAGGCCCCCACACCTGCCTGTCTGATGCTTTGACTCCTTATCCCCATTATGAGGAGGGGAGATGCTAGTCCTCTACTTCTCAGCTTTAGAAATAACCCCTCCTCTGCCACGAGCAAAGCAGTCAGCTCACAGTCCTTCTTTTTCTCTGAGCATTTTCCTCCATACCTTCACAGAGTAGTAAAAAGCTCTAGTTTAGCATTACACTGCCCCCACCACTGCAATGCAGCGACTGACTTGTAAGCAACCTGTGACAGTGGGGTTTTGTACAGCACCTGGCATAGCAAGGCTCCTGTATTGCAATAGTTAGTTACAATAATTGCAAAAAACTTGCAATTAATTACCACAGTATTATTGATTATTTGTGGCAGACATTTAATAATGCTCACCACCCACTGGACGGCAGTACAGAGCAGGAAGGTAAAAGCTATCCTATTTCTGCCTGGAGCAGCTCAAAGGGATTTGAGGAGAAAAGAATATCCTGGTCTGCGTTAGGCTGAAGCTCAGACACTGAGGTTAACGACTGACTTGCTGAAATCCCCCAGGACCTTCCCTGACCACATGTGGTCAGGGCTGGAATCTTCTTCAAGATGACAATCCTACTCTGGCACAGAGCTATGCCCTCAGGGGCCAAGGATGGCCTCAGAGATGAGAGGCCCCCCTACAAACTCCTCAAAATTATGCCCTGAATGCCAGGGTCATCCACAAAGACCTCTAATCCATATAAAGACCAGCTCTGGCTAGTTTGCCACAATCCTGTTCAGATGAGTGGACCATATGGACTTTCAGCTCCCTGGCTGCATGTTAAAACAGCCTGCAATGTTTGGACTGATACTCCGGACAGTCCAAGCAACTGTGAAATCCATGCAAGCAGCCAAAGACAGATGGCATCAGGTTTGCCGTGCCCCCTCCTTGCTGTACTGGCACCACCGAACACATGCAGGCTGGCAAAGGGTCCATGCCACACACCACGGCTCTGCCTCCCTTGCTCTTGGGGCCAGGTCCACTGGGAACAACCTACTGCAGTGAAAAGAGTCTCTCAACAGCTTCATACCCAAGGCATTGCGTGCTGCCCAGTACCTGGCCCAAGCAATGCAGCTGAAGTAGCAAACACTAGCACAGGGAAGGAGACTGCAGAGCAGAGCTCAGAGCTGCCTGTGCTTGAGCAGCCTAGTTGGACACACTGATCGGATGGAGAGGGCAGGAGGAGGCAAGAAGTGTGAGGGAGTATCTACTCTTCCTTGGCAAGGGCTGCAGCACGGAGGCCTTTGCATCCTGCAAGGCAAGAAATGCTCAACTGTGAAGTGAAGGGCGATGCATCCATAGCTGTCTCAGCAGGAGGACCCCAGGCAGCAACCTGCACATTAACTCTCAGCAGATCTTGTTAATCCCCCAGACCGCAGGAACCTGGGACAACCAATCGCTGCTTGACACAGGGACGGTTTGGACGGCAGCTCCTGCACCTATCCACTCATCCCCTAGATGGGCAGGTTTGTGCTTTTTTAAGTCACTAGGAGTCACACTAAGAATCTGAACTCCAACAACTGGCATTCCCAGATATCCCCACGCAAGCACTCACCAGCAAATTCCCAGTGCAGACTCTGGCAACAGCCTCCAGATAGAGTTTTTCATGCAAGTTTTCTTGAAACTAGCTAAAAAATCCTGGTCTGAGCTGCAGAAGCATTTGTTTCTGCTGAGCTCTCGGAGTCCAAACACACACACACGCACACACACACAGTTTGGCAGTGGTTGTGTTCCAGGGCTGGTAATACAAGCCATGGAGCTGGCTGCCAAGACAAGCAAGAGAACGAGCCAGGCCCCGTTTCATTGGCCACCATACGCTGCATATGGCCCTGGAACCAGCCAGCACAGTGTTCTCACCCTCCTTGAAGGCATAGGAGACCCTGTGTTTTCAAATACACCTCCACAGGGCCTTCATTAAAGGAAAATGGAAACATAATGTGGCTCCTGCTCTCTTGGTATTTCTCCCTTTCCCCCAATTTGCTCTCAAACCTATTTCCCTCCCATGGAAAAAGAAAAGTGCCTCCTGGAGCAGACCGTGCAAAAGAATGCAACTTCCATTCAACTCCATGCCTGACTGCTAAAGCGGACTTGGGACCGAGCACTTGGGAAGAGGGGGATGGTGAGGGACCTCCAGGGCCCCTTTTCCTTCTCCGGCCCCCGCGGGCTGGAGGCACGGCTCACCGCAACGCCAGCCCTCCCCGCGGCACACACACGGTGGCCGGAGGGAGCCCGGACCCCTCACCTGCGCGACAGGTGAAACGGCGGCAAGGGAGGGCACCCGAAAGTGGGGAGATCCTGCTGCTCCCCACCGCCCCCGCAGCGCATCCGTGCGGGGGCAGTAGCCCAGCGCCGGCCACCCCCGAAAGGCCGTCCGAGCCCCCGCACGTAGCTGGCTGCGGGGGTAGCAGCCCCGCTCCGAGCCGCCTGTGCGGCTCTGCCCGCCCCCCGCCCCCGGAGGATTCTCCCCGCGCCCCCGCGCTGCGCCCGACCGCTGGCAGCCGGACCCCCCGCTCCCTGCCCGGAGGACAGCACCCTGCCCGCCGCCGCGGGGTGCCGGGATGCTCCTCCGGGCCCGAGCCCCCCTCCGCCCCCGCGGAGCCCCCACGTCCTCGCAATCCCGGCCCGCCCGGCGCTCCCCCCGCCCGCGCCCGCACCCACCGTGCAGGGGGACCGTGCTACCGGGGTGCCCGGCCGCAGGGGCCGGGTGGGGGCTGCAGGCTCAGCCCCGCCGCCTCCGCCGCTGCCCCGACCCCCGGGCCCCGCCGGGTGCCGATGTCGGTGCCGGCCGCCGCCGGGGCGCCTTGGCCGATCGCCGCCCCCCGCCGCGCCGCTGCGCGCCTCCCGCAGGCTGTGGCGGGCGGCGGGGTGGGTTGCATCAGCCCCGGTTATATAGCGGCCCCGGGCTGCGGGGAGGGGTCGGGAATGCGGAACCGGCCGGGCTGCCAGCGCCACACGTCAGGGAGGGCGGGGGAGCGGGGCCGCGGGGCGGGGAGCGCCGCGCAGGGGTGGGACCAACCGGGGCACCGGCACCCCGACATCCCGCACGCCGGCATCCCCGCATCCCGCACCGCGGGACTCCGCACCCGCTAGCCCTTGGCACCCCTGTGCCCTCGCAGCCGGCAGCCCCGGCACTCCCCGCCCCCTCCGCATCACGGCACCCCGGCACCTCGCACCCCCCTACCGGGTGTGGACCCCTGCCCCCCCGCCCCGCGCTCTCCGCTCCGCGTCCCCCCGCGTACGCCAGGACCCGGTCCCAGGCAGCCCCGGCCACCCGGCCCGCTACCACCGCAGCCCTGCCCGGGCCAGCCCGCAGGGGCAAGCTCAGCACCAAGCCCCAGCTCCTCAGTCCTGTGCCTGGGAACAAGGAGGCAAAGGACCAGGGCGGCCAGGGCCCCCCAGCGCCAACCCCACCTCACCCTGGGCAGCAAAGCCATGGTAGGCAGGGAGGGCTGCAGGACAACCCCGCTGCTCGGTGGGAAGCGAGCTCCTTCTCATCTCATCCTACCCCAGCCTGGCCAGCTCATGCCCCACACAATGCTGTCTCCCCCCATACATGGCTCAAGGGCTGTCAGCCCCAGCTGTACCAGGCTTTTGACTGGGATGGAGAGGAACCGGGAACCAGAGGGGTTCAAGGCTCCCCTGCCCAGCTGCTTTTGCCTTCTTCCCTTATCATTACTTGGACATCCCAGAAGGGACACTGCCCAAGGCACAGGCACTCTCATGGTGCCCCACGCTCTAGTACCATGATGTCAGGTGGAGATGGGGGAGCAGGTGGCGGACTGGGGCCTTCCTGATAACTTATTTGCATGGATCTGAATTGTCTTCTTCCTCTTTCTCTCTCACATTGGCCTCATCCCACCAGCATCTGCCAAACTGTTCTGGGAAGCAAAGCTCTGCACAGCCGCAGGGCCTCTGGACCTGCCACAGGTACTGGATGCTCTAGGGCTGTTGCTCCAGGAGCATTTCAGGACAGAAACACTCCTTTTTCTTTGGAAATAAAAAATACTAGAGTGCTTAGCAAAACCGCCAGGCTGAGCGGGCTGAACTACCCAGCTCCCTCTGCCTAAGCCTATGCGCAAAGTCAATGGGGAAAGACAAGAGATGTGTTTCCCAAAGAAGGATGAACCATAGTGAAGACTCACAACCAGCAAATTCCCCTGACATCTCGTGTGCCCTCAGGTCATTACAGACAAGAGAAGTCTCTCATGGAGCTGAGCAATACTGCCATCTCTTTTCCCTATCCTCCCCACCCACCCAGCTACACAGAGAGGCACCATCCACCCTACCTTGTATCCTTCTCCTGGCTTGTCAGTCATTGTTCCTTTTCAGCATTCACCAATTTAATTTCTTCACACCACTGACGATTTATGCTATTCATCATCCACAAGGTCTCACCACCAGCACTTCCAGCCTTGTCCTCTTCATCTGTCTCAGCAAGAGAAAGACAATTCAGTTGGGGAGCTGGGACTGCGCTGGAACAGGGGACCAGAAATGCTGCGTTCAACATAGAATATACTTTGCCCAAGTTGTCCTACAGAAATAAGTAACAGCCTGGATTGGCAGGACACTGCACACATATTCTCATTCCTACTTTCCTCATGCTGTTGGGTTTTTATGTTTTCAGAGAAGCAGAACACTTTCTATACACCTTTGCATACAACCCCAATATTTCTTTAATCTTGGCACCTCTTCTCGGGGGGAATGGTGCAGTTTGAGCTGAGATGTATTTTTCCCATATGCATTCCTTCACCTTCCCATATCAGATAGGACAGGCTTTTCTAGTGCCTTAAGCTGGAGGGATCCCAGTGTGGTTGATAAACAATATCTCTCTAGCAATTCACACAGGTTGCCTGGAGGGCATGGCAACTATTGCGTCCTGAGGGCAGGGAGAGGGAAAACCAGGGGAATTTCAGAGGCTGATGACCTGGCTGAGCAAGGTCCAGTCCAGCACGTGGTTCTTCCTGCAGCCCTTCCCTGCCCTGGGGAAGGTGGGAAAGTGCCATTTCCCATTCTCTGCTGGGGGCTGGAAGAAAGAGAGCTCTCCCTGCTCTGTCTTCCATTGTTTTTCCCTTTTTTATTTCCCTTTCTCTAGTGGGCAGAGCTGGGAGATATTGTGACACAGACATCTACAGCCCCAGCCTCAAGTACTGACCTCTTCATGGGTGCTCTTCCCCCCCAGCCAGCCCCCATGGGATGGGAGCAGGGACACCACCTACCAGTGTGTATATGACCAGCACTCGCAGCATGTTTACAGTGCACAGATTTCAAAGCTGTGTACCCAAGACTGTGCTGAAGAAGGCTGGGAAGCAGGGACGAGAGGATATAGCTGAATACCTCCCTTCAGCCTAGATGTCTTTCCTTCCCTGCTTCCCCTAGGCAGGTCCTGGGGGCAGCTGAGCCTCCATTATTATGATAATCCAAGTTAATCCTAACTGGAACTTGTTTAACTTAACTGTTGAAGAGCTAGTCCCACCGAAGCATCCATGTTCCGGACAGTGCTTACGCACATGTTTGAAGGGACAAACTTGCATCATTCTTTCTTGAGTTGGGAACTCTTGTCTCACAGGGGAATTTTCCTCGTTCTTGCAGCCGCCTGTGCTTGAACTGTTCTTTTCCCAAGCTGGGTTTTGCCTCATGTAAACACCAAACATGTTTACTTTTCAGACAGTTTCATTCGGGCTAGGAAAGGCGTAAGAATTCATTGAGAATTTGTGGCTTCAGTGGGTAAAAGTGAACAGAAAAGTCACCAACAACCGTCTGCTCTCTGAAGGATGCGGAGTGGTTGGGTAAACACGGCTGGCCCTACCAGAGCCTGTCAGTCTTGCCACTGGTGTGGAAAGATGTGCTGACAAAGACAAATTAACCAAGTGGGAATGGCAGCATCTGCAACGGAGACAGGAGTGGCTGAGAAAAAAGCAAAAGTTCCACTGCACAGAATACCAAAAGCTGTCAGTACCTCGCCGCTTGGAAGATGGCTTTCTCCTCAGACCAAAGGGATGATTTGCATATTTTTGTCCAAAACAAAGTGTGTGGAAGGTGAAGGCTCATGGATGTGGAAACACAGCCCCTGCAACACAACATGGGGCCAGAAAGTTATCAGGAACAGAGCAAACTCCAGAGCAAAACAGAGCTGCACCAGCACAGGAGTTTGATTGCAAAGGAGTTGCTCTCAGTCCTTGGGAAAAGCCTTTGCTTTCCGCATGCCAGCACGCGTTTCTCTGCCTTCCCCACGTGGATGAACTGTGTAGCTCATCGGCCAGATTCAGGCTTCGTCCAGGATGCCACGTGACGGCACTGCAGTCATCCTTGTTCTTCTCACCCCTCTCTTCTGGATTGTCTCATGGGCCTCTCAGGAGGATTGGGGGCCTCAGCAGGAGTGGATGCTGCCTGGGGCGGGCTTGTGTCCTCTGAAGGCGGGCAGGGGAGGCAGAGTCAGCACTGGTCCATCTTGCCAGGCTTCTCAGCATCACTCTTGATGTTACAGCCCTGTCATTGCACAGCAATGAGAGCCAGCATGCTGACAAGGCTCCTGAAGGTCCTCAACATTTAATATGCCATGTCCTCCAAGAGCACTAAAAGCATGTTTAAGACCCCAGCAATGACAGCCCTTTGCTTGCTCTCCAAGCCCTCCTGATGCCACTATCAGTGGAGATGAGCTCACAGTAACCTCCCTGGGATATTCTTGGCTAAAAAAGCCAATGATACAATAGACCTGAATAACTCTGTTGCTTGTCCAAGTACAGTTTTATGTGCTTGATATTAACTAATATTCTAAGTCTAATCAGGATGTTAGCGACTCGAGTTCATCGCCTTTCTGTAACCTCTTCAGGGCTCACTAGTACAACAACGTGCACATGGGACATGCCTGGCAGACATAAAGCCACACTGACGTCCTACAAGTAAAACTCCTTCACGTGTTTGCTCTCTGTGCAGGCTGACAGGGTTAATGATTCCCCTCCCACCCACTGAAGCTGACAGATCTGTGCTGTGGCTCTCTTAACTGGGATTCCTCAGACTGGCTCCTTGCTCCCACACTTGCCATCTACCACTTGCTACATGAAACAGTGCTTTTCATGTCACCCATCCACCTAAATCACCCAAATCCTCATGAATCTGCCTCCCTTCTTCCTGATCTTTGCCTTCAGTATTAGGATTATCTGCAATCCTGATGGTCAGTACTGAAAACCATCCACGAAAGGACGAAACCTAGGACTTAGACATTCCAACTGCTGTAAGTCAGAGTACAGTACCTATCTGCAGCAAGAAAGAGCTTCAGCCTGCAGGGGAGGGTGGCAGTGATGCAAGTCAAGATGTAGCTGCCCTTTGGCCACCTCTGTCTGCATGTCACACTGTGTCACACATCAGCCACAACTCACTTCTCGTTTAGCTGTTCCCTTCATGCAACCCTACCTCATTTATAGTCTGATTTTCCTTTAAAAAAAATTATTTCCAGTCATTTTGCAGAATTGGGCTGGGGAGCGAAGAGACAAATCACAGAGGCAGTAGGAGTGAGAGGATGATAAATTGTCCCCGAGTCACTGCGGGGGAAGAGGCTGGGTCTGGGCTGGTGGCAGTGCTGAGGCCAGAGCAGGCACCACCACAGGGGTTAGACAGTGTCCTAATGGACACAGGCTGATGGGCTGATCGATCCCCAGGCTCCTTGTTTATAAAAACGGGACTGATTAGATACCAGGGCTGGCAAACGCTGCGCAACAGATTGTCTCCGACAGTGCTGGATCCTTAAGTTAAATAATCTTTATGTTGGACAGTTGCGGAATAACCTCTCCAGAGAGGAATTTCCTTCTTATCTTTCTCAGTTAGGCATTGGCTTAGACTTTGAAATATATAGTCTTTCCTAAAAAAGTTATAGTCCTATCTAATTCATACCCCTTCCCCATTTATCTTCTCTGTAAACTGACATGTTGCGTACCTTGCAATCATCGCTCATGTGGAAGGGGCTTCATCCTTTTAGTAACTTTATCTGCTAGTATCTCCCCTATTTTCCCCAGCAAGGGTGACGTGAAGCACACAGAGTATTCCAGTTGAAGGTCTATCCCAGACTCACTCAGTGGCATTACAATATTCTCTGCATTAGTTTCCATCCTGCCATAAAGCCACCCCTGCATGGTTCCCAGAGATGAACTGCTCTGAGCCTTCAGGCCTTTGGTTTCTGCTTCTCTGCAGTATTTCAACAGTGCCAGCACAAATCACCACGTGGCCACTTAGCTTCCTTGAGAAGTTCCTGTGAAAGACACTGCTCCCAGGTTCTTGAAAATCCATGTCCTGTTATTTTCTACAGCAGGAAACACTCCGTAACTTCTAGCACCTCCAGGAGCATGATCTTCCCTTGCAGAGGAAAGCGAGCTGCAGATTTCTTGCTGCAATGTAGCAGATCAAGGGGGTGTGCGGAGAGGACCTGCAGATCCTTAATGAGCATCCCAACAATTCACCTGGGATTGAAGTAAGACTCATGTCCGCAATTCCTTGGCTTTCTCTGCCCTCCCCTATTTCTGCATGAAGTTACTTGCCTCTAGCACTCTGGTCCTCAGGCCCTGGTGCCCAGTCCTGGGACTGTTTTTCTAAGAAACCAGCCTTTGCTTGTAGAAGTTTTCACTGCCTCAGGATGCCTTGGGTGTAGCAGCTGAGCTGCACTATTGGGGGGGGTTATCTTTTTTTCTTTTTGGTAAAGGAATTGCTTAGCTTCTCTGCAGTGCCCTAAGCTTCTTTAGCTGCTCTACTTTCTTCCCTGATCCCAGAAAACCTGTCAGCCCTCTCCCAGGTTTCCTACTTCCAACAGACTGAAAGAAGGTAGGTCTTATAATTTTTTCTGGGTCTTTGTGCTTCACATTCTCTCCTTAGCCGACCAATTACCATCTAATATTTTCCCTTCTGCAGCCTGTGCTCCTACTGGCTTCTCTAGGCTTGGATGTTCATTTTCTGAAGGATCTCTTTGCCTTGAATAACCTCTCATGCCTTGTGTCCTAGGCAGATGGGGGGTGGGGGGGTGTCCTTTCCTTCCTCTCCATATTGCTGTCTGCTGCAATAGTGTTATTAATAGAAGAACCAATGAAAAAGCTCTCCTTGATATTTATCCAAAACTCTTTCTCTCCATAATGCCCTCTATCCTCCTTCCCCATTTCATTCCTCCACCACCTCTTCCTCACCCCGCTCCCCTGCACACTTTGCTTTCTCACTTTCCTGACTTTCTTCATCCCTCCCCTTGTACTCCCTCCTTCTTTCACTGCCTCCCTTCTTCCCTCCCTCTCCTTGGCTCAGTATTCAAAATCCCTGCCCATAGCGACGAAAGGAAAAACAACAACACAACACTCCAGCCTGAGGAGGCCAGAGCATGGGATTCCTTCCGAGAAAACTCAGAAACCAGGGAAAAGAGGGAAAGCAAACAGTGAGACCAGGAAGAATTCTGAAGAGAGCAAGGATATTTCAAGGGGGAGGGATGAGCTGGTATCTCAGGGAAACTTGGTGGGGTCTGAGACAAACACAGAGACACGATCACAGGTCCAACCCAAACACAGCAGAGCAAGTTCTGCTTTCCGGGGAGAAGGAGCTGGGTTAGGAAGCCCAGCTCCCACAGAAAGAGCCCCAGTGCAGTTATGCAAAGGACAGAGATAACTGTACAGATGGAGAGGAAAGAGAAAGTTGTGACTTGCTCTACAGAGAGGATGGGCCAATGCCCTGGGCCACAAACAGGAGAAATCTCTGCAGCAGAGGAAGAAGGGCTGATTTCCCCAGGGATGGTGGGGAATTCTCCATGCCAAAGGGAGACTGTAGGCCCAGGGCTGAAGGGTTAATACCCCACAGGAGGGCCCTGGGGAATACACTGTAAATAGGTGTGGTTTTCTCTGCAACTCCAAGAGGCATTTTCTCTCTGTACCAGTCTGGACAGGTGAGAAATCGGAAGAAGTTGGAGCCTGTGCTTCCCACTAACACAAAGCAGGGCTGTTAGTACAGGTCTTGCTGTTTGTTTGCACACTCCAGCCTGGCTGCTTAACTCCGTAGTACCCGGTGCCAGGAATCTCTGGCAGTCAGCATGGTGGTCCCCCGGGTACAAGCACCTGCCTGTTAATGGAAAGCCACAGATTAATGGTGCAGCACAAGGAGCCTTAGTCAGTTACTCATTGCAGAAAGGATAAATTCAGTGATAAGCAAAAGAGCCAAATATGGTATGTACAGGGAAGGCAACTCTCTTCCTTTCTGCTCTTCCCATATCTCATGGGCTTGCACCCCCTACCCCAGTACTGGACTTGGCCCTCCTTCCTTGCCCCATCACTCATGATCACCCTTCCCAGGGCTCTGCCTTGCCCTCCCCATGCCACATCTCCACGCTGAATTACAGGAATTTTGTTTCTCTCCACAAGCCAACCTCCTCACTTACCCTGGCTCTGCAGCCTGCCTGCTGCTAGGCAAGAATAACCGAGAACCAAAGTTTTCAATCACCTCTGCTCCATTTTCCATTTTTAATTCAGAACGCTTGAACCTTGAGAATAATTTTCCCTTTTTCAAACGAGTTTTAAACATAGCTGGCTCCCAGAAAGGTATAACTGGAAGAGACACTGGATCACTAAATCCAGCCACAATCTCAACAGCATCACTTAAATAATCCCCTTCATAAACTAACCAGGCTCAATCTTGAAACCAATTGGGGTTTTGCTTTCCCTGTTCCCACTAGAGAAATGCTCAAAGATCCTACTGCTATGAAAGGAAGAAATATTCTGTTAATCTCCAGCCTAAATTTACTCATTCCCATTTGCGCTGGCAATGAAAGACTGCACCCAAGCAACAAAGCGCTGGGTAGGACATAAGCCTCAGAACAGAATTCAAACAAATCAGACTGAATCACAAAGAATAACGCTGAGAAATGAAAACAGAAGTGTTTGCAAAGCAATTAATCTTGGTCTTGGAAATGCTGATTCCCCCAGTCATTTCAGATCCCAAAGGCTCCTCAGCCCTACAGAGTCCCCACATCTCTTTGATTCCACAAGTGCATATTAGAGCCATGACCCCACTGTACCCCTGTATCAACAGCCTTTCTGAAAACTGCTTCCAAGAAAAGACATTTTCATGAAGACATAGCCCCCAGTTCCCCAAAACCTACCTAGCACAGCTGCTGCCAAACTGCATCTGAGCTTCAGCCCAGGAGAGCTGCAGGAAAGGAGAATACCAGTGTCTGCAGAGAGTACAAGGCACATATTGTCCAAAGTTCAACATATAAAACAGTAAAATGAGCTTGCAGAGGGCTGAAAGCTTAAGGAGAGATACTACAAAGCCCTGGGAAACAGAAACTGCACGTGTTGAAGCTTCCTTCTGCCCACCGTTCATAGACACCACTGAAGTCAGCAAGTAGTTGTTTATTTTAGGCTTTTGGTCAAGTTCCGTTTGCAAGAAGCCAAAATGGTGACGCTAGACACAAAGGCATGTCATATGCCAGCAGAAAGATGGCTCCCCAGCTTACATGGGTAGATACAGCCGGGCCACAGACACTTGCGCTGAATCATAGATTCCTGTCATCCAACTGTGAACAAGGATAATGGGAAATACAACAGAAGAGATGGGGGAAACCATCTGCTGCTCTCACTTGATTGCACTGTGAAACTGTAGGCTCTGTTTGGGATAAAACAGCACTCATTTCCAAGGCAACAAATTGCAGTATCATAAACAAGAGAGGACCAGGAGATGCCTGCAGGTTGGAAGCTGAGAGAAAGGACCTTCTTCATGGAGGCACAGGCAGATCAAGTGAAGATGAGGCAGGACTCTGAGCACTTGCCCAGGGCACTGGTTTTGCCAGTGTCACCATCTGAGACCTCTTCCCTGCTCCTCCCAAGCACAAGGCAACTTTGTGGGAGGGCCCTCACCAGTGACCCCGTAGTCCAGCTGGGTGTTGTCACAGCCACAGAGAGGCTAAGTTGCCTTGCAGACTTGTGGGTGTATTTATCTGCAATCTGACTGAAGGAACAGCCATAAAAACCACAGATGCAAAGGGTCCTTTCAGTGTCCTGTGCCTAGAGCTATAAGCGTTTGTGGCCAAGTCACAGCAGAGAAGTAGCTGGGACAAAACCCATGTATTCTGCTGCACGTCCATGTGACAAGTGCTAAACCCAAACAGGGGATCATAAAGCTGGCCCTGATGGCCTGACACGAAGAAGACAGAGCTGGACAACTATAGGCTAAGGCCCAGAGAAGCATAAGGTAAGCATAAGCAGAATGCGTTATATTGGCATGACTTACTGTAGGATTGTCTCCCCTCCAGTGTGGTGACCGTTCTGGAGCATACCTCTCGGGCTGGCAAAGAAGACAAAGTCCAGTGGGGAAGACCAAGGTGGATAAAGGCTGGAGGAATAAAACTGCAGCAGAAAGAGAAGCCTTCTTTAGGGGAGGAAAGAGGCTGAGCAGGAGGAACAGGAGTGATAGGCATAAGCGACACTGATTTGGGTAAGCCACTGAGTGCTAAAGAGAGAACACCCTGCAGAAGAGCACAACCAGTTTGGGATAAAAAGATAAAAATGAGGAGCTGGGCTGTTTACTGGGGATAGAGTACGTTCTCCATGGGGCAAACGGACCAGCTAAGCACACATAACTTCAAATCATGGGGCTAAAATGTGGGATGCAATGAAGAGAGGGCAAGTTAGTGGGTGAAGAGAGGGAAACCAAACCAGGAAGAGGAAATAGGAGTGAGACTCCAATAACAGATGACAGAAGCTGTAATCACAGGAGATATGAGCTGTAGGGATTTTGACAGTTTAGGTGTCTGTTTAAAACGGATCCAAAAGATCTCAGTACATTGGTCTCTGTACATCTAGCTGCAGAATGGGAATGCCTTAAGTGCCAGGGAGCTTGAGGACTGCTGTGCTTCTCTCCCACAGCACCACTGCTGCAGTTCCTGAGACACTCACCCCGTGTCCTCCCAGCACTCCTGGGACTCTCGACCCTAACGTACAGCACAGGCACTCCTGCAGCGGGGCCAGGTGAGTTCTGCTGCTACAGGGCAGAGAGCAGACCACAGAGCCGAGGAAAGCCACCCTGTGCAGAGGGCAGGAAGAGAAATAACAGCGGGGGGGGGAAGCTGCCCTGGAAGGGTGCTGCACCTGGAAGGGTGCTGAAGACCTGTAGGTAAGAAGAGGGTCACGTATACAAACGGACATGGGAGGAACCCCGGGAATTGTCAAAGTGCAATGGAGAAGGGTAAGGGACAGAGGTGCCAGAGCTGACCTGCTGAGGCTGCAAAAGCAAACATAAGAAACCCAAGGAACTGGGGGACAAGAGAGAAAAGCGCAGGGCTTGCGACTGCCAAAGGAGAAGGGAAGACAGCTGCTGGGGAGAAGGTGCAGTTGCTCATAGGCAACTTTACTGAAGGCTCCTCTGAAAAAGTCATTAGTAGCAGAGTCTCAAGAGTGAGAACAGTTAATGAGTTACAGGAGAGATCCCAAGGCAGAATCAGATGGGGCAAGCAAAAGATCCTGTTGTGTGAGTTTTCAGTGGGGCAAACAACAACTCCTTGATGAATTTGACAGCAGAACAAGGGGCAGAAGAGAGAAGCAGAACACCATCCCTCGAGACGCTTCAGTGATCTGCATTCTCTGGAGTTAACGAGCTGCCAGTAGGGCCTGCGTGAGCCAGCACTGTTGTACAAGCTGGACTGGACTTTCCAGGAACCAAGGAAAACCACAAACTGCCTTCGTGACGTGGACGAAGCGTGTGGAGCAGACAAATGTCTTGGCTCATTCCAATTGATTGCTATCAATCAGTTCCCCCAAAGGCTGCAACAGATACATCCCATGTGAGACTGGATTCTCCATTGCCACCAATACATAGGAATCGTGAGACCAATTTTAGCCCGTGGCAGCAAGAAGGACTCGCTGTTCCCTTATGGGTTTTTCCCCTGAGAAATGCAGTACCTCCATTTTGGAGTGGGAAAGGTTTCTGCCCTTCCTTTCCCTGCTCAATTCTTCCATACAAACATCTTCCTGTGTGCTCTATGACTCCATCAAGGCTTCCTATTAACAGACACTGTGAAGAAGGGAGTCTTCCTTTTGTGCACAGTCAGCCCTGTGTCACTGCTGGTTGGATTCGTGTTCCAGCAGTCCTGAGGAAATCCAGCACGGGATGTGGCTCGATGCTGCACGGTTGGATAACACAGCACACAGAACTAATATACAGCTTGCCCTCAGGTGTGTGAGGGGTTAAGTCCGCCAAGAAAATGCTTCTGCTGCTTAAACGAAAATTGCTCTTTTTTTTCTCTTTTTTTTTTCCTTTTTTTTTTTTGTTGAGGAGTTCATGAAAAGGGGAAAAAAAAAGCTGCTATTTGTTTTGCCCCTGCTGGAGCCATGAAGGGAGCTCTGCAGAGTGGACAGTACAGTCACTGTGGCATCGCAGCAGTGAGGGAGCTGAACCGGGAGCTGCGAGGTGAAGGTCCCTGTTTAACAGCTTTCCGTTTGTTTACCAAAAAAATATTGTTCCATCATAAAAATTCCCAAAATAGTTCACGTCTTGACAGACTGACTGGCAGCTGCCCAGCTCTGCAGGATCCTGCTAAATGAAAGGAAATAAAAAAGAGCTCATCTGGTACCCCTGGCCCATTGCTCGCAGCTTGGGAATCTGCAGAGTCTCAGGGCCCAGCTGTACCAGTAGGTGCAGAGTAGGGTGGGGAGTCCTCCGGTCAAGGGGATGGCTTTACTGATGGCAACAGCTTTTCCATGAGCGATGAGGAAGGCAGCGCTCGCCTCACAATGAATGATCAGCTTCTGCTTTATTTTTATACCAAGTTTTCTTCCCCTCTCCACCCAGCTCTGCAAACCTTTGCCTTGAATGCTGCCTGCATTAATGGCTGTATCTCTCTGAGGCCTTCAATTCCTAAGAGCTGTCAGTGGCTCCTTTGGGGAATTTTTTCATGCAGGCATCTTTCTGGACCAGTGCGACTCTCAGTCAGCTAATGTATTGCTTGTTGCTGAGAAGATCTTAGGATGACAACCTACTGTTGCTGCAGATCGCAGTGATCTTATTACACATAAATGGAAAGTGTCAAACAGCACATGGCAGCCAAGTCAGAGAGTCATCCTCTCTAGGAAGAGCAGAAGGCCACTGTGAAGTCCTGCAGCCTGCCGCAGTGACCAAAGGACCGTGCGCACTGTGACTCACAGTGCAGAGAAGCAGCGAACCCAGATTAGGTCATGCAGAATTAGCAGCCTCTGTGGAAAGAACCTATCCTCGCCAAATCGCAGATGTCTCCCCAGCTGCGGAGTTAACTTCTCCATGGCCCTCATGGCGCCCAGGGCAGGTCTGCTTTAGAGAGGGACAGGGGGAAATGTGCACTCCAGATCATTCCCAGTATTGCCCTCATGGGACTCTCCATTCCTTCCTTAGACATTTTAGCACCCGGCCTCCAAACGAGACCAGGCTTTAGCAGCTGAGCTGGGGGAGGGTGGAGGGATGACCATTCCCCCAGTGCTTGCCCCCATTAGTGGTCTGCAAAGCCAGGCTTGCTGGTGCTGTAGGAAAGGTCAGGGTGTGCAGGGCCATGTTAGTTGTGGAGGTTCTTCCTCCTGTGGCAAGATCCGTTTGGCCTCCTGCTGCCGGACATTTCTGAGCAGTGTCACACCAGCTCAGCAGCCAGATGTGGGAGCTGTTTCAGTACAGCTGAGCTCATGGCTACCCACACTTGCTTGGTTTAGGTACCCCTGTCACAAAAGAGAAGTGGGGCTGGTGGGAATGGGACAGCTGGTCAGCTCTCAGCCAGGCCATCCACAAGCCAGACAAAAGTGACAGGTGACATTGCTAATGGGTTCCATGTGACTCTGAGGTTCCTTTCGTACTGCACGTGGTGTGCATGCTGCCAGTTGGGGCTCCCTTCACCTATCTGTAGCACCTGGGAGAAAAGCTGACCACCAGTTTTACACTGGAGGTGCACTGCCATTGCAGGCTGGCACTGTTCCATGTTGCCCCACTCTTCTTGGCATTTGTTCCCATGGTATGTGGCCCATTTCCATGTATTGATCTTGCTCTGGGTGAGCCATGAGGGTTCTTATGATAGAAAACAGACCCATGGGTGTAAATTCTGTCCTATCAGCCTCAAGGACACAGGGAACCGAACCCTTCACAGGAGAAAGAAAAGGAAGACAGTCTTTAGCTGAGGAAGGGCCATGGAGGAGAGGAGGTATGGCTTGCACATCAGGGCAAGCTGGAAGCATCCTTGGAAGCCCTTATTAGCAACACACAGTTTGAAGCCATCCCACATGTGCCAGGCCAGGCTGTGCTGGGTTGAGTCTGGGGAATCAGGGACCCTCCACGAGCTTCCAGCTGGATCTCCAAGCAAGCATGCTCTGTTCATCCTGCCCAGGCTGGCCATCCCATCCAGCACAGCACCCACTGTTCACCCTCTGCACTCAACCCCCCCAAGCTCTGCACAGAAGTTTAACAAGTTCCTGGCAGGAGCACGCTGGGAATCTGGTTTCTGGGTGAAGGCAGCAGGACTGGGGTAGAGGAAGTGTCTTTGAAATGATGCAGCCTCTTTTGGGATAACTATGGACAACGGTCTTGCTGATCTGGCTGTCGAAGTGCCTGATTCTTATAGTTTGTTTTCCCTTTGTGCTTGCTTCCCTGTAGACTATGACAGGACTCCTTGTGCAGATGTGGCTGTACTCTGACAAACCTGCTCCAGGATACAAAGCAAATTTAACCACCAGCCCCTTTCTTGTCTTTCTCCCCCTGTTTGCCTGTGTCTTGCATTCATTCAGTCAAGTGCCCTCTGGTCTGACATTTCCATGAGGTGTGCTTGTTGTAAGGCTGGCCTGGAAACTCCTCTCCTTCATCGCTCACAAAGCTTGTCGGGGGACAGAAGCAGACCCTCGTGCACAGCATTCAACCACTCTCAGCCAGGACCTTGTAAGGCAGCTGCCCCTGCTGTGCTCCCAGGCCCTGAGTCACACATTTCCTCTTCCACTGGTGGGGCAGGTGATGCACAGGACTGGTGCAGTTCTCCCAGTACCCTCTCAGTCATATTTTCCCTCTCATCTTATGACTACCACTTAGGAGATAATCATTGACAGACCAAGTGGGCAAGGGCACAAGCAAAGGGTGTTCCCCTTTCACATTTTAACCATCCAGGGCTGGCATTACAGCCCATGTTAAACAAAACCAAGGCTTCAAGTTTGCAAAGAAGACAAAATGCTGCCATCTTGCTCCAGGGTTACCAAAGCAAATCTAGGACTCAACAATCACCAAAACCAAAAGCCCCAAAACACTAAAGACCCCTGGCCTTAACCCCATCTTTTTGAGCAGTGTATAAATAGGAGATTGTTACTAGCCTCTTTCCAAGAAACTAGCTGCAGAGGAACGTGGGGGCTTGGCCCTGTAATTTGGGTGCCTGGGACCCACTTGGGCCCATAGACCCAGTTGCTCCCCTCACTGCAGCTCTACCTGCTTTGTAGGCAGGGCTTCCTTTGGCCAGGGTATCTAAGGTATTGGCCTCATCTCAGAGGAGATGCTTCTCACATACTCCTGGATGTGACTGTCCATTTAAGACCCCACTCCAGCTCTTGGCTCATATCACAGAACAGCCCCCATCCAAAATATACATTTGCCTTTCTGTATTCTTTCCTGGGAGATACTTCCACTCCAAAGAGCATGGGAGTGAAATAAAGCTGTGGGGGGGATCTCTGGGATCCCACTACCAGTAAATAAAGCACAAACTGATCATTGCTGTAGCAGACTCCTTCTCCTTCAAATAAAAGCCTCAGAGAAGGGGCCCAGGAATCGAACTTACCTCTGCTTCAAAGTATTGAGTGAACAAAAGTCTACATACATGTTTTACTGTTCAAAGATGTCAGCAGAACTCCCAGGTGCACCCTGCCAGCATCAGAAACCCCCCAAGTCCCACCCTGCTCATCCCCTGACTTGTGCATTTGGTTGTTATCAGAGAACTCTAGCTCTTTATCAAGACCCATTTTACATTATTTGTTATCATTACGTGGCATGTAATCAGACTTGTTACTTATTGCTGTTCCCATATTGTCAGATATGGGACTCCCACCCCCTCCCTGGGGAGACACAGTTCACTTCTAGGAAGTACTTTCCTGATGCTTGGTCTAAATTTTCTCCTTTGTTAACATAATCCCCATCTCCTCACAGATGTTTGGAGACAACAATGCTTCCCCCACCTTAGTCATCTTTTGGCTAAACTGGTTAGCACTATGCTCGATTTATCTCCCCAGTCTGTCAACACTTCCAATATCCCCAATTCAGATCACAATATTTGGTGAACTGTTCAGAGAAAGACTCTCACTCCCCTCCTCGGACAGGAAAATCACACTGACCTTTCCTGCCGCCATAACGCAACACAGACCCCCTGCCTGACTTGCTCCCCTGCTGTCCTTTGGGCTACACTCCAAAAATCAGTGAAAGTTATTGGAAAATCAATTCCATCTCTTATCGTTCTGTTTCCACAAGGGTAGGACCATGCTTGCTACCAAGCGGATGCTCACGAACATAAACAAATTAGCACAGTCCTTTTTCAGCCACTCTGCAGACAAGTGTCTATTCTGGCATACGTGACTCCAGGACATAAGGTTTTATGAAAGACATAGGGAAGGGTTGTTATCTGCCTTGCCCCTTCCTTGAATTGCCCACAACATTGGCTCTTTTGCAAGCAGGAGGGTGGGAGCTCTGTGCTGATCTCATCCATCACAGATGGTGGAAGGAAGACCAGCCCATGCTCCTGAGTGCTGGGTAAGGGGGAAAGCAAGACTTTGTGCATTGGCAATGAGCAACTGGCTAAAAGAGAAAGCTGCCCCTGTCAAAGCAGCTTAACAGGCCCTGCTTTCATTTGTTCCCAGTACGACACACCAGCCCTGTCAGCGTGCAGGTCTTGCCGCATGAAGCTCTAGGGGGAAATATTTCACACATGTTCTCCACATTTTGGTTTAAGAAAAATCACAAAGATAATTGCCTAGTTCATACAGTCACTGGTTGACATCATTCTTCATGCTCCTTGTGCCGTGCAGGGTATTGCTCACTTAATTCACATTAACTGGTTCCAGCTTCGGGCTTCTCCTTCCCACCCTCCCAAGGATCCTGTGACAGTGGGTGGACCATGTCAAAAAAGCAGAGCTCAGAGCAACTAAGCAATCTCTGCATGATCTTGCTCCCCACCTCCAGAAAACAGACGCTTTCTTAAGCAGAGGGGCTGCGCTGCGCTGGATGCAGCCACAATGAACAGGAAAGGTCTTGCAGTCAAGCAGTCTTCCAGTGCAGGGCTTGGAAGGGGCTTGGGTTGGGGCTGGCAGTCATACTGGGCAGCCGGGGGGCATGGAGAGCTGCAGAGAGTGCGCAGTCACAAAGGAGAATTAGCATACGAGAGCTCCTGCAGAACTTAATCCCTATTTTGCATGCTCTGCGGCAGCACTAAAAGCACCATTGCTTGTTTAACTCTTCTGGAAGTGGCTTAAGCAAAACTGCAGGATGGTATGCAGAGTTCAGTGTCCTCGCAGGGAGCTTGTGAAGAAAAGCCACTGCTCTCTGCACTCTCTGCCCTCAGCGCTCTCCGTCACGTGTGGTACAGAGATGGCAGCAGCAAGGAGAAGAAAAAAGAGAAAGAACCAACCGTTTTGATGCTTGGTGGTGAATGAAAGTCATTTCCAAGCAGAGAGGTGGGGATGGGAAGAGGGAGCATTAATTTCTCTCCTTTACAGATTTGGAAAGGACTTGTGAACATTTCCTTTCCTGCACTCTGCCGTTAACAGTTCTGCAGGGTGATATCATCGGGGCCTTTTCCAAACTCAGACCGTCTCAGACATTACAACACCAGGTTTTGGCTGCCTATACGTATCACCAGCTACACCCACTCCAGCCCCCTCCCTGCAACACCCCCAGAGGGATCAGTGAACCTCCCACTGCTGGAATCACCAGAGCTCTTCTCAGCTTCTCAGCAGTCACGGGCCCCCAAGAACTCATCCTTGGACACTGTACCTACACCTACTCAACTGCTCTTGAGAGCAGCTCAGCTAAAAACAGACCCTAACTGCTCCAAAGAGTCTAACGCTCTGAGCCCCGTTGTCATGAAAGTAAGCAGCTCATGATACCAGGCACCAAGATGCTGATGGGTGTGTTTGGAAGTGGAGAGAAAAAGGTGGAGAGCAGGTGCCTCTGAAGAACATCTCCAAACAGGCAATGGTCAACGCAAAGGTCCATTTCCCTTGTGCTGTACAGCACGTACCAGGGAAATCAACAGCCCCCAGTTGAAAACCTGCTCTTGGCAAAGCCACTTGCAAGCTGGAGGAAGGAGAGCTGCTCTCCCTAGTCCCCAGCCGTTCTGTGCTCACGTTCTGCATTCCAGCAAGTTCACCTCTGTTGCACAGATCTTGCTAGCTGCAGCAGGGAAGAATTGCAGCTCTCCTCTATGTATGGTGGGGGCTTACATCCAAACTAGCTCTGCGCCAGCGTAAAGAGGAAATGTCTCCACTGACATTAATGAAATTACTCCGGAGTGTCAAGTTAGGCCAAGTGAGAGCAGAATCAGGGTACGTCAGTATGTTGGAGATTTGCAACCACAGAGCAGCCTACCAGCACAACAGACAAAAACAGTGTGTCAGGAAAGAGGTTTTAGTTTCAATTTGTCCAAGAATCACACAAAAGCAGCAGTTATTTAAAAAATGCCTGAGCTGGTTCCTCAAAATAGTGGGAGTTTCGTTTAGTGCTTACCCCGAGCAGTGTGTTAGCAATGCATGCAGGCCTTCTTGTGCAAAGAGCAAAAGCGCCAAAGGCAGAAGAAAAATAAACAAAGCAAATGCCTGCGCTGTTCCACTGGCCAGCCCAGATGTCAGATTTGCTGTTAATAATGTCGATGATTTGACCTGCTTCCCTGCCTGCAGTCGTGTCCAGGAAGGTGTGAGGAGCCCCTGGAGATGCAGACAGCATGAGCTTGAAGTGTGAGATGGTCCCCCAGTGGGTTTGCACGACAGCCTGGCAGCTCTCCTCTACAGATGTGCTCTGTCAGTATAAAACCTCCCAGGGCTGTCAGCCTGCTCCCGGCAGCCTCATCCACTCCCCCTTATGCTTAAGGATCACAGAACTGCAAGGCTTTCTTCTGTTTACTGTAAGGACATGTTGCCTGGATCCTTTTTGGATGGAAACTCTCTGCTACTTTGCTCTCTAGCAACCTTGGTCAAGGTTCCCCAGAGCTTTTTCCAGCCCACCGGGCAGTTTAGTTGCTCCAAAACAAGACTGGCTTGGTTCAAATCCAGTACTTGATCCAATGGCTCAGCTACATTCCTGCTAGGATATTGCCCTCAGTATCACCACTGGCCTGTTTAGCAAGCAGTCCACGGATGAGAAAGACAAGTACATGCCAGCGGTTACTGGGTTCACCAAAGCAAACTAACCACAAAGGTCCAGAGCTGGCAGCCTTTAGTCAGGAAAAGATCTGCTCCTAAGGCTCTGCTCTGCCATCGCTCTGGCAGCTTTCTGCTGCTATTGTTTCCCCCCTCTCTCTTCAGAGATTTATTTTGGTACTGACAGGGACACTGCAAGGACCTTTCTTTCCTTTCTCCCTTCTAAAGCACTTTCTTTTCTCCCTCTCCCACCCTCTGCGTAGATGAGAGAGCCCATTTCCCTGCAGTGATTAATTCCTTTTGGCCCTTACAACTCAGAAAAGATTTTCTGTTACTGCTGGCTTTGTCTCTCTCCGATTCAACTTGCACCTTGCATCATATAAAATGGCTCCAAGCACTTTCCTTTGGCAATGCAGGTTAAAATCCAGCCTGAGTCCTCACAGTAGGCACTCAAGAGGACATGGTGGGTAGGGGTAACGGAAGGAACATGACACCCGTGTACAGCACTGGCAAAAGCGTTACTTCCCTGCTTTAGAAGGGATGTTGACCACTGGGGGATGGAGGGGGAAGAGAGACTCCAATGGCTGAGAGCTGTACTATTTGCCCCATAGTAAGCACAGCCTGTTTAGCCTCTTGAGCAGAAGAAAGTGCCTTTATCCCACTGTAATCCCAGGGAGTAAACATGGAGCACTCAAAAAGTCTTTAATCTCTGGAAGAAAGGAAGAATGGGAACCACAGCCGGATGCCATAACCAGGCAATTTCTGATTAGAAATAAAACACTGTTTTGTAGAGTGTTTTGTAGAGTGTACCATGGACATGGTAGATTGCCTGTCTCCATTCGATTCTGCACTGAGGCTGGTTAACTTCCCAAAAGTGCTGCTGGCAAGCATATATTATTGGGTGTGGGACAGAGGTAACTACATGAAATGAAGGGGCCAGTCTTATACAAGAGGTGAGGCTGGATGATTGCCTGTCAAACCTGGGGAGCCTGTGAATTACCAGAGCTCTCGTTTTGCCTGTGGCATTTCTGTAAACCTGCCACTGGTGCTGGTTCAGTGCTGGCACGTGTCCTGGAAGCACACCTTCTCCGAGCTGTTCGTTGTTCCAGGTCTGCTGGAGACTGAATTTGCTCCTCCGCCTCTGGCAAGAAAGTTTCAGCTTTCCTTGTATAACCTTGCAGAAGCGGGGGGCATGGCGACCAGAGTGGGCTGGCTGTACCCTTGAGCCACAGGCAAGAGGCCACGTGCTCCTGATTCAAATGGAGAGAAGGGTGGCTGGTCAAGGTGACCCCAGAGTCACCGAGCACACAGACAACCCAGCAAATCAGTCCAGATGAGAATCGCTGCAGATGAAGGAGGAACGCCCAGGGTGTGCAGTTAATCGTGAGCATCCGCTGGCATCAGTTGTACAGCAGGAGATCACCTTGCAAAACAGTTACAGCCCTTCCAGAGTAATGTGATAAGATACTCCATAAGGCAAAAAGTGGCTCCCGCTTGGTTATGAGGTTGTTTATGCCAAAAAAAAACCCCACCCTGTAAGGCTGTGGGCCCATGAACTTTCTCCATAGACAGTACCCAAGAAAAACTTCACCTACCATGTAGCACCCCCCTAGTCTTTGCTGTCCCATAGACCTGAGCCAAGGGGACAGCATATATAGACTAGGCAGCGAGGACTTCCCAAGAAAAGAAGGCATGCCACCTTGGAAACTTGTCCAGAGCTGGTGGGCTGTACCTAAATCCCCCCCAAAGTCCCTCAGGATGGAGGCACCATTTTCAAGCTTCAAACCTGGTTAAAGAGGAGCTTAGGATGCAGCCAACCAAGTGAGTCTCACACTCAGTGCATGAAGCTATGGAGGTGTATCTGAATCTTCACTCATAAGCACAGAGTGTCTAGATTTCTTTCCAGAATTAAGAGGCACAAGCCGGTATGGATAAGGGCCTTGGAACAAAAGAAGACAGCTGGTGAGCCAGTTTCCACTTTGGTGTCCTTTGCCTTTGTACGCCTCTCCCGCACTGCATTAATCCTGGCTTTCTCTTCACATCTCTTCCCATCCCCTGCTCTGGCCAGTCCTGGTGTATGTGTGTCATACCAACATGCACACTCTGCATACATGGGTCACAGCTGCCAGACCAGGGTCCACACCCGCTGCACCCTCCACGCCTCTCCCGTGGCACAGTACTGAACTGGCCTGATTTTTCTGTCCACCTGTAGAGCGTCACAAAACCTGTAGAAATGTAACAATCTTGGAAATTTCTATTCTTCTCTCAAATTTGGATGAAACTGTCCAGCATGTTCAAAAGTAGCCAGAAGGGCCCCACGGTAAGCACCATGATTACATAGGCTTTGTCACCTTAGGAAACGGGCCAGAAACAGATGAGAGGCCCATACACTACATCCACAGCCCTACAGGTATCTTGCTGCAACAGGGCATGGTGAGGAGGTGCCCTGCATGCAGGGAGCGCAGGCAACTGCTTGCCAGCAGTGCTTTGCTGCCTTTCCAGTTCGCCTGCACATTGTAACTTTGACCAGAAATAAACTGCTTATTAAGCAGTGAGCCCCAGGTTTGTCTGGTTTTGTTGATGGTGGCTGTCGATCCCCACTGAGATGATTCATGACTTGACACTATTTTCTGTGCTCCTCTTCTGTCTCCAGCCAGAGCGCCCGATATCCTTGGCTCCCAGCCAGGGTGCAGGGTGAGTGTCTCTCACTTGTTTATAGCAGGGCTGGGGGATGTTTAAACGAGGGTGGTGATGGGAATCTTGGGAATTTCGCAGCAGACATAACTGCAGCTACAATCCTTGCTGCAGCCAACAAGATCCACTCAGGGCAGAGTACAGAAAAACCTTTATCTAAAGACAAATCCATTGACCAGCTTCTTCTGGAAATGAAGGCACTCTCAGGGATCATACTAGTTGCAAAGCAAATTAAAAAACCATAATCACTCACGGCCTGATCTCTAAAAGGCAGGAGTCCAAAGCAAAAGGAAAAACTGTGCGTGCAGCTGCATGCTTAGTTGACACATGATTGCCTGCACAAAGAAACACTTTGATAGCAGAGAGAGGAAGAGTCTGGCCCAGACTCTGTGGCAAAAGCCCTTCGTAAAAGCGGGTCCATGCTGTACCACACAGACTTGGCAGTGATGGTGTCAGAGTACAACCCCAGCTTTAAAATAAAATTTTTTCCAGTCATTCATTTAGTAGGAAAGCACTACAGATTATTACTAAAGCTGAAAGAATTTGTTTAGATCCATGCTGTGTTTCACTGTGAATGTTTATTTTCTTTCAGCACTTCTTTCAGCTTGGACAATGACACCAAGCTAATTAGTTTCACATTTGTCCATACTTTTAAGTCCTTCTCCTTTGCAGGATTTCATGGCTGCAATAACAAGGTTATAAGCATGACAAGCGAAGGCACATTTGGTTTTCTGGAGAAGGTCTTCACTTGATCTTTATTTTTTACCATCAAGTGATTCCATTAAGTTTGCTACTAGCCAAAGCCTACACTGGAGGGCCAAAGCTGCCCTGATGATATTTCCTTCCAAAAAACATTTAGAACTGATACCTAGCTTATGAGACTGAAAAGCTTGCAAGCAAAAGAGCTCTTGCAATCAGAGGAAGAGGAATCAACTCCGACATGTTACAAAATTATTTTGTAATGCCTTACTAGTATACCTAACACTTGGAAGGGCACCAAATGCCAGGACCCAGCAACACCACTCCTATCTGACAGTTGGAATTCAAGATAACGATCACATTCAGAGTCTCCAAAGGACTGTCTGTAAACCATCCTTTTCTAGGAAAAGCATTCAGACTCCTTACAGGACACTCTCAAATACAGGAGTTTGGCAAAAACATGGATAAACGATGCACTGAAGTGCCTGCAGCTCCTTTTTGCATGGGCAGTTCTGTCTGAAAGTGAAGCTAAGCAATGGTCCAGAGGAGGCTAGACTGCTTATTTTCTGGGGATGCAGCACAAAGCACAGGAGGCCCAGATCCATCACTGGCCACAAGTGCCTCACACAGTACCACCCAAGAAAACGCAGAATCTGAAAGGCAGGAGGAGCTGGGCAGCAGTGCACTCTAACTCTGCTGCATGTTCCCAGCCTCAGCATCACCACCCCCACTGGCAGGAGCAGCGGCACAGCAGCCTGGGTGCTGAGCCCTGGGTCACTTGCCAGGGTCTTGGGTACACCTTGCTAGGGACACATTGCTGGGGAACCCCTGAAGCAGAGCTGGGCTCCAGCTACCACATGGCACCCTCAAAGTGCCAAAGAGGATCAGCACAATAATGTCCTCAGCTACCTGCTCCTCCCTGAACCCACAGCAAGGGGGTGTACACCCCATAAAAGTCACATCTCCCCTGCCCTCCTGCAATTACCCTGTATGAATTTCATTTTCTCTTCTCTCTGCTTCCTTCCCACATTCTGCCGCAGCTTCCATGTCTCATCTTCAGATGATGGGCAATCCTGTTACCAATCAACACCAACATTTTGAAGAATATAAGCCCCATACAGCTGTATCACAAGGAACCAGAGATCCTACATTGCATAGACGCAAAATCCAGGGACCCAGCAATTGCTGGTCTCATTGCACACATCACAAGAGCTGATCCATGCACTGGCAACAGCCACCTGCCTGCACATCCCAGGCATCAGCATGCTGGGGGCTACCACTGCTATTGCTTCACTGCATTGCCCGGCAACACAGCTCTGGCCAAAACACTTGGCTCTACAGGTTACTCGCAACAGCAGTAGGTAGGGTTGGCAGGTCTTATCAACTGATGGAGCAGCATCAGGGTGATGGGCTGCATGGGGAGATGAGTCCAGGTAAATTTGTAACAGCTAAGACTGGGGATAAGCTGGAAGCAAGTCTAACCTGAACATCACAGTGGTGAGAATCTGCTGAAGCTCTAGAAAAACAGTCCTGCTGAGTTGCCTGAAAACTCCCTAAATCTTCCTCCTCTGCTGAAGGCTAAACTAAAGAAGAACAAGAAAGTGGGTTCCCTATAGCAGAGAGCAAGAGACAAAATTCCCCCCAGAAAAAGTGCAGTATTTTCCACACCGGTGGCTGTCTCATCATGGAAAGACATCTGAGACACTTCATTAGTCACTGCCTGCAGCTTGCCTCCTCAAACATGTCCCCAAAGCAGTAGAGACCAAAAATACAAAGAAAAAAGAGGAATCTCTGTACTCCTCACAAATGTGGAAATAACAGGAGTGGCAATTTAGATGCCAGGCAAAGAATTTTCTTGTAAGTTTTACGGGCAAAACTTTGACTTCTTCTCCAGTGCTATTTTTATCTTTAAATAACTCCTCCAGAACAGGGTCCAGGTCCACAACTGCACTACTAAAAAAGCCCAGAAGTCATTTTTTTAAACAGGTGTCTTTACTAGTGAGTCCAAATCTTGCAAATAATTTAAAGCTGCCAGTGCCCACTGGAGCTTCTCTCACAAGTTTGGAGATGCGCTGGTAAAGCCCACATGCTGAAAGCAAGGATGGATGTGAATACTCAAAGCTCTGCTGACTGCCCCCTTAAAGGGGGCTGCAAGTCTTCACTAGCAGGGTCAACAGAGATCACTGGGAGAAGCCAGAAAAATGGAGAGAGCAGGAGAGATGAAAGAAGGTACTGCAGTGCCTAGAATATTCCTTTGCAACTCCGACTTGTATTGTATTAAACTGTTAAGAACCAGTAAGGTACAGGACAGATACACACACCCCCCTTTGAAATCTGCCCTGGGCCCTAGTCTGTACACACAGCTTGAATCCATACATGAGATAAACAAAAACGCCAAGTATGGAAAATGGCTCAGTATCTTTTCTGAACTCCAACAAAGGGCAAAATCACGATGCCAGAGTCTCACAAGCTCCCTGGTGTTCTGTGGTTCTTATCTGTCACACACTCATCACTTCAAAATCAAGCAATAAAATTGGACTTGTCCTTCTAGCCCTGGCAAAGACTGCATGTGAGAAGGGGTCTCCAGAGCCAGCCAGGACTATCAGCACAGCCAGATGACTTGGCAAGGGGGAAGGAAGACCATGGTTTCTACAGCAGGTTAATTCATCTATCCTGGCAGTCAACCCATGATCCTTGCCTGGATGTCCCTCTCTGTGACTGATATAAGGACAATTTCTGTAGAGCCAGGCTACCTGCCTGCCTGCCATCCCCTGTTTTTCCCCGGGTAAGGTGAGCGCAGTGGCCGGGGGCGGCTGGCTCTCTCCACCCCAGCACCCGCGGCGCCGATGCCCTGGAGGAGCTCTAGCCTCAGGAGCCCGGGCCACGCCGCCACCCCGAGTGCCCCCTCGAGCCGCTCGCCAAGGCGGAGCTGGACTAGCCCTGCGGCAGAGGCAAGGGGCGGTGGAGCCGCCCGGGAGGGCGCGGGGCCGACTGGGGGCGCCCTCTGCCGGCCGCGTCTCGCACCCGCCACCGGGGACCGCGGCGGCAGAGCCCGCCGCCCTCACCACCGCCCGCCGGGGCTCCGTGGCGCCACTGCTCACACGAAAACGGGCTAAAAGAGGAGAGGGGATGCGTGTGTGTGCGTGTCTCATTTCACAGACCGCGAGTGGAACCGCGTCCCGGACAGGGCGCAGCAGCAGGGTGCTCACGCCAACACCTCCAGCCGAGCCGCTCCGCCGCAGCTCGCTTCCCAGCAGCGCTCCCCCGGGCAGGACACCTTCCTTCTGCCCGGGTTCCCCTTCTAGCAGAGCAACTCTCCCGCAGCCCCAGCTGTATCAGGCCAAAGGCGCTGCTTTTGTTCTCACAACCCACTGCAGGCTCTTTGCTTTTGTCACCAAATCTTCATTGCAGGGTACATCAACAACAATACCAGTGTAACTTGCTAAACCACGAGGCCCAGAGCTCATTTGAAGAGCAAACATCCTGCCATTGGACCAAGGGTGTTCATTTTGGTACAACAGCCTTCATCAGCACAAAGACTAACCCTCTGCTTAGGCACCTACAATATCATCAATGCTCTGCAGCCTCAAAACAGGATCCAAAATGCTTCCAGAAAGGAAACAGGGCTAAAACTGTTTCGGAGAGGGCAAGGGAAACGGTGATGAAACTTTTTCCTGGTGAGCTAACACCCATTACTTGATCAGCTCCAATGTTCTCGGGTGGTGGGGCCCTATACAGGTGCACAGCGCTCCCCCCAGCTGGCAAGCCACAGTCACTGCTGGACAACATGCTGTGATACACACCTTATCAGCCTCCACACAAAAAGAAGATTTGCCTTTTTTTCCTCACCGCCCCCCCTCTGGCCTCTCCCACAGGGCGGCTTGTAATTCCCAGACGCAGCTAACAGCAGAGAGTCAGTTATCTGGAAATGACTGGTTGCGGTTTCAGGCTATGATAGATGGCACCCACTGGTAATCCTTCCCTCCCTCTCTCCATTAACACTCTTCCTCCCTCCAGTTACCAGAAAATGCAGCAGTGCTCCCTTCTGCCCGCCCCTCTCTCCTCCCTCCAGGCTACTCCTTTGGAGAATTGGCTCCACAGCTGGATTGTAAAATAATCCAGCTGTTCCTATGACAACGTGCTGGCAGCGGGCAGAGATGACGCCAGCACACAGTGTTGGCCCATTCACTACCAACACCCAACTCTGTTTGTTTTGGTTTGGGATGCATTTGTTTTTCTATGCGGGCAGCTCTGCCGAGTACATTTCTGAAGGCCGGAGGGGCAGGAGGAGCCACAATCCCAGAGACGCCAAGAAAGTTGCTGGCGCTGTGATTTACCCCTTTTATTTTTTTTTTTGCCCCAGCTACATCTGATGTGAGGATAAAAACCCCTCCGGCAGTCTTGCAGCTGCACCCAATCTTTGCAAGACTTGATCCAGAGCCCGAGTTGAAAGGCACAGTGCAAGACTTTGCGTGTAAGGCTTCCACTGGAAAAAAAAAAAGGCAAAAAAGAAAAGCCTTGTGTAGAGTCAATAAGGGCCATGCAGCCTTTATTTTAACATCTTGCCTGTCAGCAGAAGGATTGCAGTCTAGAGGGAAGCAAACAAAAAACTTGTTTCTTGTGAAGCATTAGCCAAACACCTGGCTGGACTCATCCAGCCTCTCCAGCTTCGACAGGAGCTAGCTCATGTACCGAGGGATTTGGGCAGAGACCATTAGCAGGAGCAGAAGGACCTCAACGTCAAGCTCGGCAAAAGGAGGACGCTCCTCAGGTACTGCAGCTATTAGAAGTCCTCACCAAAGCCCGCTCCTTCTGCATCATTGGGATAATTCTGCAGATACCATCTACAGCTCTGCAATTCCAATGACGGGGAATTGCTTGACAGTCCTCAGGAGAGGACTGGGACTAACACTCTTCACCCACAAGGAAACTCAGCACAGCAAAATGCCCCTGGTCCCAGCATCAACAAAACGAGAGACAGTGTTTGGTACTGACTGTGCATTTCACTATGTCTCCATTTTTATTCTGAAGGTCTTGAGAACAGAGCAGGGCATGTAAGGCAGGCAGGACTCTGTAGCTGCATAACTGCTAACAAACTGCTTCCTTTCAAACACAGGTAATTAACCACCATTACAAGCACAACGGTGGCCATTTCTGTTGCACAGCTGACTGCAATGACCAGGGCTCCCACCGCTCTGCTTCCAACATGCTGAATGTCAGCAGGTAGGGGTGAAGAAAGATGGTCCGCAGCGAGAAAAGAAAATCAAGAAATTAGTTATGTTGTTTTTGAAGAGAGACCTCCATGGGCCACTCTGGAGAGTGGGCACGAATGACCAATTAACCCAAGCAAGTGCAACAAAGAGAATGTATCTCAAACCACCCAGGGCTGGTTCTCTGATCTGGCATGGTGAGCAGCTGGACAGAGTAAACAGTTAGGTAAAAGGAAAGTCAAGAGATCAGATTAGTTTAAACCTACAGATGCTTCTTTGATGAGAGCAAGGAAATAAAAACTAAGCATGAGAGAAGGACCTGGGGGTCCTGGTAGACAGCAAATTATCCATGAGCCTGCAGTGTGCCCTTGTCGCCAAGAAGGCCAATGGCATCCTGGGCTGCATAGGGAAGACTGTGGCCAGTAGGTCGAGGGAGGTCATTCTCCCCCTCTACTCTGCACTGGTGAGGCCACAACTGGAGTACTGTGTCCAGTTTTGGGCTCCCCAGTTCAAGAGGGACAGGGAACTACTGGAGCGAGTCCAGCGAAGGGCAACCAAGATGATTATGGGACTGGAGCACCTCCCTTGTGAGGAAAGGCTGAAAGAGATGGGACTCTTTAGCCTGGAGAAGAGAAGGATGAGGGGGGACCTGATTAATGTTTACAAGTATCTAAAGGGTGGGTTTAAGGAGGACGGAGCCAGGCTCTTTTCAATGGTTCCCAGTGACAGGACAAGGGGCAATGGGCACAAGCTAGAACATAGGAAGTTCCGTTCAAATACACGGAAAAACTTCTTTACAGTGAGGGTGACAGAGCACTGGAGCAGGCTGCCCAGGGAGGTTGTGGAGTCCCCTTCTCTGGAGATTTTCAAGACCCGCCTGGATGCAGTCCTGAGGGATGTGCTTTAGGCAATCCTGCTTTAGCAGGGGAGTTGGACTAGATGATCTCTAGAGGTCCCTTCCAACTCTGAAGATTCCATGATTCCGTGTTTCTGGAAATGCTCAGACATTGTAGACCCAAAAAAACACTGCAGCACCTATCACACAGTGGCCATGTGGGTTTGGACAGACCTTTACGGGCTCAGGAAGCTGCCCTTCGAATGCTGCACCCGGCATGTCTGCAACACTGCTGCCTCAGGGTGCCTTACCTCCTCAGCACTCCACAGCCATTTCCAAGTTGTCCTCAACATCTGTCCCCTGCCCACTCTTCAACCATGTAAAAGTCCTAGCCATCAGAGATAGAAGCAGCAGCAACTGATCAGTGCTGGGTTCAGAAGACTTCTAACTTGCCTTCCCTCCTTCACTGTGCAAGGAGTAAAGACTAGCTAGCTTTTGAAGAACCAGTTGCAATGCTGCTGTTCACAGAGCAGGAAGCTCTACTGTACACTTTACCCAAACTCTTATCCAAGTCTTACTCCCAGCTTCCCTTCTCATCACACAGGGGTTTCTGTTCTGACTTCAAAAGATCAGAAATAAATATCATAAGCCATATGTGGACAGGGATTTTTTCTTGCTACCCATTTTGCAGCAAAGACATAAGTAATTTAGTAGCAGTGCAGAAAGTTCTGAGGTACTTTCCACTAGGGCTGTATTTTCCTACCTTTTTATTTACTTTAGAAATCAGCCTCAACTTATACACAGCGCAATGTCTGAATCCAACAAGCTCTAGAGCCTCCTCTATATCCAAAGAGCCCTTCAGCGCCAGCGGCACCTGAACACCCTCTGCCAGCACAATAATTACAGCAACACGTTCCTTCAAGGACGTGGCCTCTGCTGACTGTTCAGTATTGGGCTCTGTCACTGACCCGAGACAAGCTCAGCCCAAGATCTGACCGAGTCCTTCCTGCAGAATACAGTTCAAAGAGTCAAAAAACAGACTTCGTAAAATAAACAAAAGCAAAGCTCTTCCCCGGCTGGCATAGCCTGTGGGAGTCCAAGCTCCTTGTTGTGCTGTGCTTTAGTCTTCAGCACTTTTCACAAGTGCCAGATCCCAGTCCCACAGTCTCTCTCAGACTTTTTACTATTACCTAGGGCAAAATCTGATAAGAGGTTGCCAGGCCCCTGGTCTGCATGGTGTTTACAGGAACAGACCACTCTATCCAAAGCTTCATTAGGTAAACTAGACTCAATATCAGCACACGTACATATTTGAGAGGATTAAGAACAAGATTTCATCAAAAGGTATTTCAATTATCAGACTGCGCAGCAGATACGCAGCAAGGCAAAGGATTCTGACAGCAAGTCTGACCATGTATCAACAACCTGTCCGTTCCATGAAAAGTCGACCTGCCTACCTGGTCCTTCCCCAGGAAGCACCCTTGTGAGGCTCAGCAATCATTGCAAAGCAGATGGGCAAAAGCGAGGAGGGCAGCCTGAGAGCAGTATCAGTGCAGGTGGGAGATGGGATCAGGTGAGTGACTGCGCTAGAGGTTTTGTGGAGAGGACTGGAGGGTCTGCCTGGGGCAGCTGGCAAAGCAGGCTGCTGCACTGGGGATGGAACATCAGCCCTTTGGTTCTGATTGAGCCCATAATTTAGACTGACTTCAGCGAGGCTCAGAATGCCATCTTCTCTAGGATTCTTATAGCCAAGTTAGTGAGACAGCCACTGGGTACATGAATAATGAGGCTGGTTGGAAACTGGCTAGACCACCAAGCTCAAAGCTGATCAGCAGTTACAAAGTGCAACTTACAGGCAGTGGAGTTAAGCAGCATCTCTGAAGGGTCAATACCAAGGGCCAATACTCTGTGATGCCTTTATTAAAACCCTGAATGATGTGACAAAGCATATGACCACACACAATACCAAATCAGGGGTAGTAGTTGATATACTTAGCAAGTAGGGCTACTACTTACGGGAATCCCAATAGGGTGGACAAACGGCCGATAGGAACATCATGAAGTTAAAAAAAAAAAAAAATAAATCAAATGCAAAATCACCCGCCTTGGAGAGAATAACTGTATGCAACAGTACAGGGTGCCACCTGCCTGAGGAGCCACTTTACTGAAAAAGTGTTTGGAATTTGTAAAAAGTTTGGGAACACAGCAGGGGAACTCTTCAAAGCATGTCCCCAAGATCCTGATTTTTTACCATGAGGGTGCTCAAACACTGGACCAAGTTATCCAAGGCTGCGGAACCTCCATTCCCAGTAACATTCAAAATCCAACTGGACAAAGCAGTGAGCAACACACTCTTGTTCAATCTGGTTTGAGCCGGGGGCTGGAGTAATGACCTCTGGAGTCAGAGCATCTTCATTCAACACTCCTCAACTAAACTCCTCGCTTCTGCTTTTCTCCCCCAGTGCTCAGCTTCCTGGAGACCAGCAGGGAGCAGTGAAAGGCGAGGAATGAAGACTTACCCACCAGACCAGCAGCATTCCTGCAAGGCTGTAAAAACATGCCAGGACCGCCCAGGGCTGCAGTTACGAGTGCCCAGCCCAGGGAAGCAGGCCAGGGACCCGGCCAGCCACCGGCCATCAGAGGGCACTGCGGGATGCTCTTACCGGGCAGGGACAGAGCACGGCTGGAGGAGCCCTGGCCGGGAGCGGGGCTCTCAGGAGGGGACTTGTGGGGGGATCCGGCCGAGGCACAGAGAGACTGGGGGAATTTCTTCAGCCGGGGAGCCAGGTGGAGGGGGCTGCCCAGCCGGCTGCACCCACTGGTGCCAGCCCGTGAGCCACATCCCCAGTAACTCCTGAGATCGGCTCGATATTGTTGCTGTAAGCGTTGAACGTTGCTTGTTGCTTCAAGCATCTGGGGCTACAGGGTTCATATTGCCCAACTCTCCTCCTTGATCTTGAGATCTAAACACATGCTTAACAAAAACCGAAATTTAAATTCTTACATAACCACATGACTCCAGGCACTGGGATGATGAAATAGTGCACCAAAACTCTCCCACTGACACAGGACCAGCAGAGGACTGCAAGAACCCAGGAGACATGGGCAGCCATTTTACCAGACAGCTTTGCTACAGCTCAGGATTGTGCTCCCATCCATCATGAAATTGAACACCAAGGCCACAAAGACATTTGCACACTTTTGTCAGTTCCAGTAAAAACTATGGCATATTGGTTTAAGCTACAGCACTTTATCCACCGATGATGCATATGGAAAATCAGACATGGGAGAAAGAAACCCCAGCGAATGGAAGTCTTGGGACCCCAAAGACCTGGGTTTAGAGGTGGCTGAGTCTAAAAGCGCTGCCTCAGGGGTCTGGCTCATGCATTGATGCAACCGGCTGGGGTGGTTTCAGGCATTCCCATGCCAGTCTCTCCACCCTTCTCTCCTGACCTGGGTTAAAACACCCGTTCCAGCAGAGGCAGAAAGGAATGGGAGCTTCGGCCTTTGTCACTGGGCATTGGGGAGCTCTGCACAAGCCCCTTTCCTCAGTCGCTTGGTTAGCTAACAGCACTGGGGATGGGGGAAGCTACGCACAGCCTCCTTTTTGTCACCTGGGAGAGCTAGCAACCCACTACAGACAGCAAAGAGGGTATTTTAAACTGCTAGTTACATCTGTCAGAGCACGTCATCCAGATCTTAGAGATGCTCATACATATACATAGAGACATTTCATACATCTGGAGTAGTTGCTTGCCACAAACCCTGTGTGTTACCACTCAGCTGCTTCCACACACACCACCAGTGCATTACTCCTCTACTCTCCTGGATTCAACCCATCCCACCAATCATAGACTCGATGCATCATGCAGGTTGGAAGGGGTCTCTGGAAGCCACCTGGCCCAACCCTGCTCAAAGCAGGGCCACTTAGAGCAGGCTGTTCAGGGCCTCAGCCAGTCAAGTGTTGACAACTTTCAAGGCTAGAGGTTCCACAACCTCTCTGGGCAACCTGTTCCAGTGTTTGACGACCTTCATGGTAAAACATTAGGATTTTAGCACAGTCAGAAGAGTCAGTATTCCAAACTGAATTTAGGCAAATCACTTACACCCTCAATATGCTGTTCCACAGAAGTTTATACAGCTCTGTCAGCTACAAGGTCTGCCTCTTCCATTGCTCTGGTATTAGCATTTGACTGATCCTGCAGTAACTTTGGTCAGGGACTCAGATCAGCTGGAACTTAACCCTCCCACATAAATACATTTGTTGTGCCACTATAACTTCCTGAACCATTTCATTGCAAGGTCAGACAAGTAACTGTGTGGAAGCCAGGAAGGAAATAGAGACACATGAATGGGAGCTGAGAAGATAGCAGGACCACACATGTAGACTGACTTAAGCTATTCTGAAAATGTAGTTTCAGTGCCTCAATTTATCTGGTTATTAAGATAGGATCACACTCTTCACCTGCTTCATATGGTTCTTGGGGACAGGTAATTGAGTCGGTGAAAAGCCAAGGTTGACACCTTCAAGGCACTCAGTGGCCTGGCACCAGCACATCAAAAAAATGGTCTCCTGAAACACAAAGATAGACTGTAGCAACAACTCTTGACCCTCTGGCACAAGATGACTCTGCAATAATGTAATGCTTGCCCACTCAAGAGATCCCATTTTCCAAGGACCTGTCCAAATTTGGAGAATGAGTTCCCTAGAGACTAAGGCCCCTCCAGACTGCAAGTTATGCTGCTTTCACCAGTAACACAAACACACTGCATCACAGAATCTGCCGGGGAGACGAGAGGGGAACAAACCACACGTTTGCGTATTAGTCACATTTGAGGTTAATGGGAAAGTACTCAGATGCTGCTCTGAACGGCTCATGGTAAGCTGCAGACTAGAACAGAACACTTCAATCATTAGTGCCCATAAGGAGCTCTGAGACCCTCAGGTGAAAATCATTATATAATAAATACTTTGTCCTCATAAACACAGATGATTATTTCAGTGCATGATGTATCTTGAAAGGAAATACAAACCTTTGGTTAAGAGTCAGAGCTGGTCTTTACCACATTCTGTGCCTGATCACCTGCAGGGCACAATCTGTCATGCAATATCCAGTAATTAAGCTATATTTATGACAAGACTGGAAGCTGTGAGGTCATTCCCTGTGCAACTACACGTGCCTTAAATTAGCTGTGATAATCATTCTCACATGCACGCAACAGTTCAGGCCTTTAGCAGCAGCCAATGTCTGATATTACAACAGCAAGTGACAACACAGCACGGAGGGGAAAAATAATGCAGACTTTGGTCATAAAGTGGTTTGGAAAAAGGAGATTTTGCTGGGGTTTGACTGCATGGTATTATAATCAACTCCATATATACAGCAAATGGAACTGGTTGGCACTTTGATCAGAAACACACAGGCATCGCCGACTCCCGAACTGTCATGTTAATGTCTACTCTCTATAAGGAATCATCAAGGAAGCTGCATTTATTTTTGGCATGAAAATACTCACGCAGTAAAATGTTTCTCAAACTATAGGGTCTAAAAACTATGGAAAAAATTTAAACATTTCAATTCTTGGAAAACATTACTTATGTTTACATTATATGACAGGTTTATCAAGAAGCCATGTTAATCCTGCTCTGGTGTAACAAGCAAGAGTCTTGTACCCTTCTAGAACAAGAACTAAAGCTACAACAAAATGAGCTTCATAAGAAAGGTGATTACAAGTTCAGGTCTTCACTAAATGTGCTGGAACTAAAAGCCAGGATCCATACCCAGTGAAGCATTTGCCCTCAGTAGGGTCCCTAGGAATGGAGAATTATGTAGAGTATACATTAAACTTTTCTCAAACAAGTGTTCCTAATCAGGAACATTCCTTTCTGGGGGAATTACCTTGTATGAGTATCATTCCACGGTTCTAAAAGCTGTGGAAACCATTCCATCAGCTTGCCATGCCCCTCAGCTCAGCCTGCCGACTGAACTGGACATTAGGAAGAAGTTCTTCACCATGAGGGTGGTGAGACACTGGCAGTGAGGTGGTGGAAGTCCCATCCCTGGAAGTTTTTAAGGCCAGGCTGGATGAGGCTCTGAGCAACCTGATGTAGTGGGAGGTGTCCCTGCCCATGGCAGGGGGGTTGGAACTAGATGATCTTTAAGGTCCCTTCCAACCCAAACCATTCTATGATTCTATGATCTTGGAGATAAACAACCAGACAGAGTAACATGTTTCTTGTGTGTTATTTCACTGTATTTGTCTCCAATTACAGTTACATATCTACCTTTCAGTGAAAAGCTTTAATTCATGTTTCCCTTAAATCCCACCCAATATTTAAGATGATCTGGGGGTACTTTACCAAACACTGCAGTCATCAGGATTTCTTTGGGAGCACTGAACACCTTACACAACCCTTACAGCGAGAGGTAAATCCTCCTCTAAGCTGACAGAGCTTGTTTATAGATTGGTGACACAGGCAGCATCTACAATATCAAATGAAGCAGGGCCAGGAACTATTCTGTGGTGGAAGGGCCAGGCCATACACTAACCACATCCATACTACGCAGCACTTGGCCATGGTCATCTCTGAACTACATGTGGTGCCTCCGTAGCTCTAAGTATTACTTCAGGGGTGTTATGTCAAACATCCAGAATTGACGAAACGAGGGCTGTGCTGTAGCCTAGAGGGGTGATTTACAGCATGAAGCTAAAGAACTTGTCATATGCCAAAGCAGAGTTGTGTTTGATAGGATGAAACCTGCTAGGATATTGCTGGATGACCCTGCAGAGTAGGGGGAGCGCGGTTTCACATAGTCTTGCCTACTGCTCATCGGACACACGCTACCCTCTGAACTATGCCCACACACCATCTTGGGAGACTGCTAGCTGACACAGGCCAAGACTGTTTCAGGGACCAGAGTTATTACTGTGTAGTAGAGCAGGGTGGAAAAATCGGCAGTCCTCAAGCAAGCTCAATCTTGCTACGTACCCCCTTTGATAAAGCAACACAGACATAGCCAGGCTTATGGCACCTGGAACTCGCTGACAAACAGCAGAAAAAGAACAAAAAAAAAAAGGGGGGGGGGGGGAAATGGGAGGCCCTGAGCTGTCAAGAGCTGAATTCTTTGAAAGTCTCAGAGTAAAATCCTTATCTGTGCCAAAACGCCATTCTTGGCTTTGCACTCCACTCTTATGTAATGACAGCACATTACTTTGGTTTATCTTCCTTAGTGTCCTCGAGGTTAGTGACACATCATCATTAGGTTACGTTACTATTTTAATTCAATTGCCATACCACATGCTTAAATGCTGTAACAGAGCTTGTCCTTCTTTCTACCATGCGCTACCAGCAACTGTCATTTCTCCTACAATTAGAGTTCAAACACTTCATAGCAGGAATTGCATCATTCTCACACTGAAGCACCCACTATACTTCGGAGCAGTGCCAAAATAATGTTTTACTTAAAAACCCCAATAACCTGGTAATACCTAAATCCTGTGCATTTCAGATTATATGCTTTAGGACTGACACCGCTACTGTATTTTATGGCCTTTACAATACTGTTACCTATTCAAAACAAATATTTAGTTTTGCAAACAAAACCAGACAAATACTGTGTTATGAGTTAGATTCACTTCCCTTATTCCCTAGCATGAAAAGATTTAAGATGAGCTATTTAAAAGGAACTAAATCCTTACCAAATGGAAGATGCAATGCAATCAGAATTAAAATGACTCCTTTAATGTTGCAGCTGGTTGTCTTTAGCCAACAGGATCAAGTTACAAAACATTTGTATAAAAACAGAGCTCAAATATAATCAGTGAAGAGGAGCTGAAAATCTGTTGTTCTGCAGGCCAAAGATGCAGGAGGGGGAACAGAACAAGAGCTCCATAATTGGAAATAATAAAGATACTTTGTCCACATGCTAGTTATGACCTTCTTTTGTTTTCCCATGATATCCTGTTGATATAATATCCAGGTCCCTGGTGGACATCCGCTGTTTCCAAATGAGAAGAATGAGTGTTGTTAGTTTCACTTCAGCACCTCACCGGGTCACCAGCCTACCTACTATGTCTGGAAAGCCTGCCGGAAGCAGCGTCAAAGAACAACCTTATCAGCAAAAGATCTGAACGGATGAGAAGCACGGACATATGAGATCACATCTTATGGTAATTTAAACAAATTTCAAATACCATTACAATAAGGAAGCGCAGAATAAGAGAAAAAGTTCAGATAAATACTTACAAACCCACATAGGAATAGTCATAGTCGATCAGATCAAGCACACCTTTTCCCCCTCTCTGCTATCAGCCACAGTCTTCTGACACTATCTCACAGCAACCACCTGAAGAAGGTTGAAAGGACAGAGTGTAGTGCTGCCTCCCCGCAGTATTCCCCAAGGTCCCAGAAATTTACAAAAATCAAGACTTCCACAGCCAAAGGGGTTATTTTTGTATTTAACAGTCCTCATTGGCTTTTTCTTCTGTTTGCTTTCTGGATTTCTTTTCAGCTCAACCCCCCTTCCCGCCCCCTCCCACCTTGTAGCATCCCCAAAATCATGCAACAAGGTTTTCAACAAGTAACAACAATATGGAATGAGCAACCTTGTTATGTTTGGGTTTATCCCACATGTCCCCCAAGTTTCATCTGACACACATCATTCTTATGTTGAAAGAAACCTGCCCTCACTTGCGTCTCTGTAAGGCTGAAGAGTCCTAGTGAATTCATCTGTATCTCACCCAGAAGTTGTTCCACACCTCAGAACACCTATTTACTTCTCTGCACCTATTACAGTGCTCTATGTCCTCCTGAAGGTAAGATCAGAACTGTACAAAGCATTCAAAGCACTGGCACACCATGGATTTACACGGTGCCATAATGATGCTCTCTGCTTTGTTGCCTAGCTCGTCTTTATTACCTCTTAGTATTTGATTTACTCATTTACCAAGCCTTGAGCTGAGATTTTTCACAGATCTATTATTATGCCAAGGTCTTGTTCCTAAGTGACAAATCAGCTTCTAGGCCATTCCTGGATATTTGAAGTTAGGATTGTTTATCTCCTGTTTGAAACACTTTACATTTATGTATATCAAATTGCATCACCTACTCACTTTGTATTGTGAAGTTTTACTGAAGTTCCTCTCAGACCGCAGGCTCCAATTCAGATCCTTGTGGAACTTCACGTAGTGACTCCTTTCACTGAGAAGATATTTTTGCTCTCTTACAGCAACCTGTTTTTAACCCAACATCATCTACCCAAGTGAAAACTACTCCTCTTACTCCACAGTTTCTTCAGAAGCTTTTGCTGGCAGATTTTGTTGAATGCTTTTTAGAAACCCAAGTAGATGACATCAGCTGCATCTCTCCTGTCCACATGCTTTGTTGGTTCCTCACAGGGCTCCAAACAACATGTGAGGCCAGGACTTCTCTTTAGAAAAGCCCTGCCAGCCCTTCTGGTACACCATTTTCTCCCTGTGCCCACTAGTTCGCCTTTTCAAACTGCTTTCATTAAGTTATCTGGTACAGATAACAGGCTCATTGCTCAGCAGCTCTCCAGAAATCTTCTAGACACTTTTTTTTTTTTAATTGGCATATTAACCAGCTTCCCGTTCTCTGTTATCAAAGTGCTTCTAAATGAGATGTTACACAAACCATTAGTAAGCACCTCAGCTATTTTAATCTTGACTTCTCTTAGAACTCTTGGATGAACATCATTCAGTCCAACTGTTCAGCGCTTTTTATTTTAGCTATTTGTTTCATAACCTTTTCTACAGACACTTCAGCTTGAGACATACCCTCTGATAAGTCTTTCACAAAATTGAGTATAAGCACAGGAATCTTCCCAAGTTCCTCTACAGTGAGCACAGAACAAAATACTGATTTAATTTTCTTCTAGAACCTTATCTCCTCTGAACAACCCATTTATTTTTGACTGTCCACTGGCTCCAAAAACTTTTTTTGGCAGGCTTCCTGTTCTATTTTGACCGAAAGCAAGAGTCAGATTTACTGGCAGAGCACCAACAAAACAAATGACAAGAGAACCGGCAGAACAAGTGTTCAAGGATACAGGTGCCTGGTCACCAGCTACACTGAGGTCAGGCTTCACAGGGCAGCTCTGATACTTCAAGTGCACTAAAAAAAGGGCAATTATTTTTGTTCATCTAATTCCATATGGAGATAACATTAAAAAAAATATAATGATAGAATGGTTTAGGCTGGAAGGGACCATAAAGATCATCTAGTTCCAACCCCCCTGCCATGGGCAGGGACACCTCCCACTAGACCAGGCTGCTCAAAGCCCCATCCAGCCTGGCCTTGAACACATCCAAGGATGGGACATCCACAGCTTCTCTGGGCAACCTGTTCCAATGTCTCACCATCCTCACAGTAAAGAATTTCTTCACCCTTTTCCAGTTTGAAGCCATTACCTCTCACTACAAGTCCCTCCATATCTTTCCTGTAGGCCCCTGTAAGGTCTCCCCGAAGCCTTCTCTTCTCCAGGCTGAACAATCACAACTCTCTCACCCCATCTTCATAGGAGAGGTGCTCCAGCCCTCTGATCATCTTCATGGCCCTCCTCTGGACCCGCTCCACACAGGTCCGTGTTCTTCTTGTACTGAGGGCTCCAAAGCTGCATACAGTACTCCAGGTGGGGTCTCACCAGAGCACAGGGGTAGAATAACCTGCCTCAGTCAAGCAGCTTTTAAGTTGAAATGTACCACCTTTGATTTTCCACCGTCACAGGTCAATTCTTCCAGCTAAGAGCTGATGATGGAAATTTCCAGGAGAGGCGACGCTAGGGAAGTCCAATTAAGGACAGCAACAGCTACAAGCTGTTTGGTGCACACCCGCCTGGGACTCAGCACCCAGTGCTGCAGGGAGCCAGGGTGGCTACCATACCTTTTCCTGACACCTCAACCACCCCCCTGGAAGGGGACAGGAGCGCTGGAGGAGGGCTAGCAGAGCTCACACCACCTTGCCCACCCACAGGGAGCTCAGCCACCAGCTTCACGCCTTCCCCACACAGGGGACAAGACACGGTGGCCCCGGGCTGTGAGGACGCGGCCGGCCGCCCGCCCGCCCGCCCCGCACGCCGGCCGTTGGGCCCCAATGGCTGGGCCCTCGCGCGCTGCGCCACCCCCTCCCCTTCTGGAACCTTCCCGCCGCAGCGCCGCACGCGCCAACCGACGGGAAGAAGGAGCGCCACCGCTGTAGCCATATATGGTCAGGGCCGGAAGCGCTTGCGTCATGGCGTTGGCTCGTAGCGTTCTCCGCGGGGAGTGGGACGTCACGTCACGTCCCTGACGCGCCCCCGCCGCCCCTGGCAACCAAACAGTAAACAGGGCGGCGGGGAGGGACGGCGGCCGCGCAGGCGCGGTGGGGTCCGGTCCGGCCGGGCCGTGGAGCCCGGGCGAACCACGGGCCGCCTGAAAGGAGGGCGGCGGCGCCTACGGTGGGTCGGGCTTGGGAGCCGCGCCTGGGCCCTCCGGGAGCGACTCCCGCCCCCCCCTCTCGCCGCCGCTCCCGGTCAGCGGCCCAGACCCGCTGCGGGCGGCAGCTCCCTGAGAGAGATCCCCCCCCCCCCCGGCCTGGTCGCGCTGCGGCTGGCCCGATGCTGGGGAGCTCCGCGGTCATTTCAGGTATCGGCGGCGGTGCCGGCTCGGGGACCTTCGCCCCCGGCCTGCGGGGAGAGGGGCCGCCCCGCCGCCGCGGCCTCGGGGCAGGAGCGCTGGAGGCGAGGGGCGAGGGGGGTGCAGAGCAGCGCGTCGGGGCTGCAGCTGCCGTCAGCGTGGAAGCGGTCCGGGATCCGCAGCCCCCTCCTGTCCCCGGGGGTTACTTTGCCACGCAGCCCTTCTTCTTTCTACTACAAACGTGTTTAAGGCTCCTCGTGTCGTTTTGCAGCTCTGCTTTTTGTAATTCGCAATAACAATTCCACTATTCCAATTTGCAGCTCTACTTTAATTCTCAATAACAATTCCACTATTCCCATTGCGTTGTGTTGCAGTGTCATTTCTAAGAATTAATTACAGTACTGCCCTCAATAGGACCAGGAGCACAGGAGGAGTCAGAAATAATGCAAGCGTTACCTGCTTGTCTTATCTCATTCCATTGTTTTGTTTCACAAAGCTCTGTACTGATATCTGTGAGATGGATCAGATACAGCTTATAATTGAGGCACATGCATGTAATCCGTTCCAAGCAGAGACTGGTGCGCTACTCCCTCTCATGGCTCTGTTGAAGTTAGTGGCGAGATTCCCACTGATTTGAGTGAGATTTCACTACAGAGTTCTCAAATGCTAGGAAGCAGATAAGTCATATCCACAACACGCCATAAATTTGACCTAGCACATCCTGAATCCTGGATCGTCCCAGACTGAAGGCAAAGAGTAGGGCTGGAGCCTGAGGTTAAAAGTATTGTGTCTCATGTAGTGCCACACCTGAGTTTGGCATCATTGCATAACAAATGCCAGGGCTGACACTCAGACCTGGCACTTGCTGTCACTGCTGTTAGAAGGAAAAGCCTCAGCTGGGCTGCGGGACTGCTATCTCTCAGAATTCAGTACTGGATTTTGCTTTAACCTGTTCAGCCATCGTGAGAGATAATACAGCCAGAATCACTCCACCTGCTTTGAGGGGACTGTGTGGTATTTTGGGACTCTATAGACCCCTGCTCCTGTCTGCCTCTCTGCTGAATGGCTGGTGATTTCAACAGCGTGTGGGCTCTCATAAGACCTCTGAATTCTCCAGCCCTGGACCTGACGGTCTCTCAGCAGAAGGTACATTGTGATTCCAGATTTACTGACTTCACGCCCGTTGTGATTCCAGATTTACTGACTTCACAGAGTTACTCGTCATGTAAGTCTCCCTCTCTTGCAGCTACACCTACGTGACTGCTTCAGGGGTCAGCGCTACTGTGCATTTGCTGTTCCTGGGTGTTGCCCTTGTAAACTCGAGTGGCGATGTGAAAGTAGCTGCTTCTCTGTGGGTGGCATCTCAGTAGCAAGTGGGGTCAGTCTTTGTCAGTTGTCAGCACTGCCTCCAGCTTAATGTTGAAAGACGGGAAGCCGCACGCGTAATATTTGCTTTTGCACAGGGCAGGCCTTGTTGAGCAAGCCGTGAAGCTGCAATACACCCTATTGAGATGAGATACATCCTGTGCGTGTTCTGATTAGGGAAGGGGTGAAGAAAGCAGAGCCTGCTGCAGCAACCAGGAAACATGGAGTTACACAAACCCAGCCCTGAACACCGGAGAAACCTCCAGCCTGCAGAGATTGCCTGAGAGCAGAGTGTCAAGGTGGCCTTCAGCTGGACACACATGCCAGGGCAGGTGGCATCTTTGCCTCCACCTCGAGAAAGGAGTCCTCAAGGGCTGGAGGCCATTGGGGAGGCCTCACTGCTCTTATGGGACTCCTCACATGTGAGCGTTAGGGAGGGAGCAGAATATTGCCCTGCACGCAGGGGTGACCTGCCCCCTGCTGCTGTCCTGCCAGGTGGGTACATGTGTCACTGCACACACAGCAGGAATGACAGGCAGTAGCAGCCCCTCTGAACTAACTCAGGCAGGAGAGGCCACGCTGCACAGACCCCACGGGGAAGCATGCTATTCCGATGGCAGATGGGGCTGTTTGCCATAACTGATATTCACACAAGGACTGGACTAGCTTTAATAGAAAACAAGGGGCAAGGGAAGGGTCAGCACTCTGCCTCTTACCCCTCAGCCCAAAGTAAGATGAAAGTGTGTAAGCATTTCTCCTCCCACCATAGCCAGAAGGCAATATATGCCATAGCTGCTCCTAGAGGTGCCAGACCAAGTCCCAGGGCACATGTCCACTCCTCCACAGGCAGGAGGAGGTTGGGTTGTTGGGCACACACAAACGATACAGTGGCCCCCAGCCTGGAGATGGCCTCCCTCATTCAGAGGCATGAACTCACCTGCCCTTTTTACCTCCTTTCTACTGAGGCCTCCACAGCTTGTCCCTGAAAGGCCACAGCAGGTGACATGCAGAGGCACAAAACGGGACCAGACCCAGACAGATCAGATGGAGAAGGCCATAAGAAGAGATGCTGCTGCCCATCGGGATGGGTGGGAAGGGCGTAGCCACAGACAGCCCTGACTAATGCCAGGGCAAGGACAGGTCTGACCTTACTGGTATTCCCACCCCGATGTGCCCTATGCCCCAGGCAGCCAGCACCAGTCTGCAGTTTATAAAGCCCAGCCTAAATTAGAGGCTGGGGAACCCCTTTAGGGTCACAGGGAAGCAATGCAAAAGGTAACACAAGGACAGCTCCAGAAGTCAACTTAAATGCTTTTATTGACAATGTCTCTGAACAATAATAAGCAAACAATGCTTAAGTTTCATCCAAATTCACTTTCCACATGTCAAAAAAGACCTCAAGGTAGAAAAAAATAAAATAAAAATATAAATATCTGAGAATCCATCTTAATAAATAAATTAAAAACACAATAAAAACGTTTTCATGGAAAACTTATGTCAGAACATTCAGACCACCTCAACAATGCATGATCAGTAAAGTTACAATGAACATCAATGTAGAACTACAGTACATGGATATAGCTATTTATCTACCTACTAGAAAATAAAATAGAGTCTCTTTCCCCCCACGTAAGATGGGTCATTGCTAAGTCATCAGAACACGATATTGCCAGGAACACAGTAGTTATTGTTAATCAGCTGCACTAGATACGAGTTGGAGATACCCAGCACCAGGTTAAATTCCAATCATTTAAAACCAAGAGATTAATTAGTTAATGCTAGTGATACTAAGGAGGGGAGGGAGTCACCTACCCAGCCATGTGGGACATGCTACAGACTACCAGCTCTCATGGATGGGCCATTGGGGACGAGACAAATTCCATGCGATTTGCTACATCTCTGGAAGAGGTACGAGGCCTCGGCACAGGGCGCTCTGCCAGGCCCCGGGGCACCCAGCCAGATGGGGGGGTGGGGGGTGGCGGTGGCAGGGCCCTCCCCAGGCCTGGGGAGCCCCATGGGGCGCAGCGGCGAGTCCGTGGGGGGGTGGAGGGGCAGGGGAGGGGGCCCGGCAGGTCAGTCAATGCTGGAGCCCCTCACAAGGCCAGGAGGGTGGGGGAGCTGAGGGAGTCAGACGAGGGCTCGTTGCTGCTGCTGCCCTTCCGGTGCGCGGCAGCACAGCTGGGGAAGGCGTCCGCCTCCGGGTAGGTGAAGACAAAGGTGGAGGTGTAGGTGCTGGGGCAGGGGGTGCAGGTCACCACAGGGGTGCATAGGGGCTCCAGCTCACCGCTGGTCCCGGCGCCCAGCGACTCCCAGTCCGACGCGTAGAAGGAGGAGGCCCCAGGCAGGTCCATGTCGGGCACGGATCGGGAAGCCTCCCGCGGCCCCGTGGAGAAAAGCAGCTCGTCGAAGGGCTCAGCCTTGAGCTCCAGCCCGCCGCCGCCGGTCTCCTTGGGCGGCACGGCCGGCGGCGCCTCAGCCATCAGCGGCAGGGCGAAGGCAGCCTCCTCGGCCACGGGGGGGCTGGGGGTGCCCAGGTCCAGCGCGGTGGCAGCCGCCAGCTCCTCGGAGAAGCGCAGCTCCTCGGGCATCTTGCAGGCGGGCCGGTGGGCTGCCAGGATGAACTCCAGCTTCTCCTTCTCCTTCAGCAGGTTAGCTATCTCCGCCTGCAGCGCAGACTTTTCTTCCTCCAGCTGGTCGGTCTCCTGCAGAGAGAGCGGGGCTGTCAGCCAGAGCCGGCGTCACCCCCGGCTGGAGTCCCCCCCCTTCTTGCCACCCTCCCCCTCCTGGTTCTCCCCCCCCGCCCCCCCCCTCCGCCTGCCGGGCAGCACTTACCGCCTGCAGCGTGTCAGTGAGCTCCCGCCGCCGGTTGCGGCACTTGGCCGCTGCCATCTTGTTCCTTTCCCGGCGGATCCTTCTCTTCTCCTCCTCCTCTGGGGACAGCTGTGGGCAGAGAGAGGACGCTCAGTCCCGCTGCCAGCCCGGTGCCCCCCCCGGCCGGGGCAGCCCGCCGGCCGTGCCCCTCACATCCACACACACCCCCCACCCCCCCCCCCCATACCCCGCCAATAACCCCGGTCCCCACTCACCTGCTCGACTTTGCCCCTGCGGCCGATGCTCTGTCCGCGGCCGCCCGGCGCCTTCAGCACTGCGGGGCGGGAGTAGGCGGCGGGGGCGGGCGCCGACACACCGTAGGGGTGCCCGCGGCTCTGGGAGGGGGCCACCGAGGAGATGAGGGTGGGCTGCACCAGCCACTGCAGATCGGGGCTGGTGGAGATGGCTGTCACCGTGGGCACGAAGTTGGCGCTGGAGACGGCCAGGTCGGTGCAGAAGTCCTGCGGGACAGAAGGAAGGGGGGGGCTGCCGTCAGCGGGGCGCCCGGACCGCTCCCCGCCGCCCCCGGGGCCGCGCCGGCCGCGGCGCCGCGCTGCCAGCGCCGGCTCCACACGAGAGCGGCCTGTTATAAATATCTCTGACGTCCGCGCTGACGCAGACGCTGCTCCGGAGTCTCCTCAATGAACTCGCGTTTTATCAATGAAGCCGCTTTACACACCCGCCGCAGAGCGCGGCCCGGGCCACGGCTCCCCCCTCCCGCCCCTCCGCGGCACCGGGGACGCTCCCCACGCCCGGTCCCCGACCCGGGGGCAGGTCGTCGCAGCCCGTCCGCTTCCACCCGCTCCCGTCCCGCGGTCCCGTCCCGTCCCCCTCCCGAGTGCTCCCGCCCCGCGGCGAGGGCGCAGCCGGCGTGCCCGGCGCCTCACCTGCGGGTTGACGGGGGAGCCCATGCTGGAGAAGGAGTCCGCCGGGGAGGGGTAGTAGGTGAGGCTGTCCCCGGCCGGGGAAGCGCTGCTGCAGCGGGAGGAGGGCGTCTCGTATTCTCCGGCGAATCCCTGGTACATCATGTCGTCGGCTCGGTATGGCGCAAGCCGGCGGTGCGGGGCGATGCGGTGGCGGCGGAGTGCCCTTGGGGAGGAGACGAGGAGGGGGCCGGCTGCGTGCGTCCCTCTGTCCGGTCCGCGCCGCGCGTCTCTCCTCTCCACCGCCGGGGCTGCCTCTGCTGCTGGAGTACCGCGCGGCGCCTCCCTTTTATACCCTCCCGCGACGTCACGCGGGACGCGCCACCCGCGCCCGCGGGGGGGAACCGCCCGCCCCGCGCCCGCCCCGCGCCGCCCCCGGGGCCACCCCCGGGGCCGCCCGCCGCCGCCTCCCGCCGGAGAGAGCCGCCACCGGGGGCGGAAAGCGGCCGCCGGGACGGGGAGAGCCCCGCGGGCGGCGCGAGGTGAAAGGGGGGGGTAAGGCGGCGGGGTTCCCCCCCCCGTCGAGGAGTGGTACGGCCGGGCTCGGGAACCCACTGACGCAGATATCCTTATATGGGATACATCCTGTGCGAGGGGGCGTGACTGACGGGAAGCGCTTCAGGGCTGCAGCCAAGTGCGGCGGGCGGCGCGCGGGACGGGACGGGACGGGACCGGGCGCGACGCGACGGGACGGCCCCCCCCCCCACCTCCCCCCACCTCCCCCCACCTCCCCCCTCCCTCCACGCGTGGCGGGACCCCGCACCAACGCTGCCCCCGCGGGTGTCTCTCTCTCACACACACACACACACACACTCACACTCACACTCACACACTCACACACGCCCCGCAGCCCCGAGCGCGGTGCTCCGAGGGAGGCGGCGGAGCAGGGCCGGGCCCCGCGGCGGGCCGGGCGCGGGCTTCGCACCGCAAAGTAAAACCCCGGTGCGTGGGCACGGGGACGCGGCGGGGCCCGGGTGCGGAGAGGCTGACCCACCCCCTTCCCCGCAGCCAGGAGGGCGTTACGTGGCACTAATCGCTTGTCTACGATAGACACAGAGCTACAGTGGCGAGCGAGGGGAATGGCACGGGGCGCTGGGAAGCCCTGCCAGGGAAGCCTGGGGGGGCCCACAGCCCCCCAGGAAGGTCGGGAGAGCTGGGGAGCGGCGTCCTGGGAGTGCTGGGGCGCCCGCCAAGGGCACGGGCAAGGGGCCACCGGGAAACCACCGTCGAGGAGCGAGGGGTGAGGCTCGTCCTTTCCTCCAGTTTGGGTTTTGTTTTGATCCTTGTTGCAGCGAAGCCCGGAGACACCCACCCACGACGGGGATGTCAGGCAGCCCTGGCTCAGGTCAGGCTAAGCTGGGAGCCAGACCGCAGACTCGCCTTGCACGGGAGCCAAGAGATCGCGGCTATAGATAGTAACAGGGAAGCTGCAGCAGCGAGCGTGTTTACAGCAACAAACAGAGCCTGCAGCGCAGTCTCCAAGCAGGAGCGTCACCCAGCCAGGCTGGGATCCTGCTGGCAGCCTCTCCCGCTGTTTGAGCTCATGGGCTAAATGCAGCGCCTGATGCTGCTGCTGCTGCTGTTGCTGTTGCTGCGCGAGCAACCTCCGTTCTTAGAGATCTGGGCCACGGGGGCGGGAGAACTGGGCCAGCTGCTATTTCTGAGCTGCCCGTCAGAGCAGAGGGGACAGCCAAGGACTGCCGCAGCTCACGGCCCGCACCGCTCCCTGGGAAAGGACCCGCGGGGGCCAGTGCTGCCTCTCACCAACTCAGCACCGGCCAGTGGGCTGCCTCCTCCTGGGGCAGGCACCCCAGGTCCCTGTGCTGCCGGGGGCTCCTTGCCCCGGCCAGCATTCCCCCCATGCTGGCTGCCAAAGCAGTGGGGCAAGCACGGTCTCTTCAGCAGCCCCAGGCTGTAGGCAAGGAGGTCCCCCCTCAGCATTGCCTGGAGGAGGGATGTGCCAGCAAATTAGCAAAGCCACGACCCCGCCATCCCAGCCAGCAGCCGAGCAGCGGGCCAAACCTCTGCGGCCACGTCCCCAGCAGGGCCAGTGCTGACGTGCTGGTGCCCAGAATGGGCGAGAGCCTCCAACACAGCTTCAAGTCTCAGACATTTGCCAGGCACGTTTCAGAAAATCCCTGCTTAGTCCTGGTGCTGTCCACAAACGGCCCCAGGGTTCCTCTAGCCAAACTGCTCCCCCCTCCCCCCAACAGAAGCGTCTGGAAATTAGGGAGGGGGACCCGCTTCACCAAAGCCCAAAATATTTTTGTGGCGCCCATGCAAACCGTCTGTTGCCATCTCCGCTGGCGACCGAGCGTGCTCTGTTTGTACCAAACGGAAAGTGCACGGACGCTGCACATTTCTAACATGTGGAGGCAAGGAAACAGAGAAAGCGAAAACACATGACGTGGGTTTGTTGTTTGCTCCAAAAGCGGGGTGCACACAGTTTTACCGCAGCGTGTGTGAGAAAAAAAAGAGGAAGCAGGCGGTACCGCAGGGACAGAACAGTCAAAGCGCAAACCCTCCTGCCCGGGTGACGGGGTTGCCCTCGCCACTGTGCTGCTGAAGGCTGACGAAGGCTCCTCACCCCTCTCGCCAGCCAGGAACACGCAGAGGCGTTCATCCCTTCCAAAATATCACGATCTGAGGAACAGACCACAAGTCCATCAAGCACTACAACATTATTAAACATGTACAAGCAGGGCTTTGCCGGGCTCTGGAGGTGCTCGGCTGGGCCTCAGCTGTAGGGCACCACTGTAAGAACTGGGATTCTCCCCAGCCCAGGGGCAGGGGTCCCCCATCCCAGCATGACCCTTTCCCCCTACTCCAGGCAAGCCCATAGCATGGCTGGGCTCTGTGCTGGCGAGGAGGAGGTGGCTGCTTACCACTACCAGCAGGGAGATGGCTCTTGCCAGATGCCTGGCCAGACAGAAGAGGCCATGACCACTGCACTATTTGGGCATGGCAACGGCGCTGGCAGGGCAGAAGGAGAGCACCCATCCAACAAGGATCTTGTTCTGGGTCCCAACAGGACCCCTCCACCTGCCTGGCCCCTCCTTTTCCTCCCGCCAAGCAGGAAGGTGGGAAAGCTTGCAGCTCCCGGGCTTACAAGGGAGCAGTGAGCTCCCCAGCCCCAGAGTGGGAGCTTGGCCCTGCTTTCACACCCCTCCTTCAGCTGAGCTTGCGACTGAGCCCGGGAAAACCACAGCACAGAAGCGCCTGAGGCATGCGGGCTGGTGCCACCCGCACAGCCAAAACACGCTTCGGGGGCAGGAGATGGCTGTGCCTAAATTTGGCTGTTCACCAGGGGAAAGTTCATGCCAGCAGCGTGGCCCTTTGGCAGCCGTGTGACAGCCCTGACCCACCCTCTGTCAGCAGCACCGACCGCAGCATGGTTCCACGTTCCCCCTCCACGCATGCGCCATGACAGATGTCTGCCTCCAGATAATCAGGGGCTGCTGGGCTGGGAACGAGACCTGGTGGGGAGAGCCCAGCGGCAGGGCCAGCACACAGGGGACACTCCTGTAGGCATCAAAAAGTAGTTCTTCCCTGTAAAATACTCCTCTGCGCTGAGAAGACATCACTGCCTGGCCAAGCGCCCTGTCCATACCATCAGAGGATCCATGCCTGAACCCCCGTTGCGGTACAGACTTCATGGGCAGGCTCCGGAGGCATTAGTGCAACTACCCTGCACACACCTGCACACCTGCCATTCCCAGTGTCCCTTGCCACATACACTCCCAGTGTGGCATGAGGGGAGCACCCCCATCCACCTGGCCCCAGGGAAGCTTGCGGAGCCAGGCAGATGTTGCAGGTCTCAGGAGCAAATGGGATGGAAAAGCAGGAAAGGGTGTTGATAAACCAGTGGTGTGGGCCTGCTCCCTCTCTTGATGTGGCTGGGAAGCAGGAGGTGGACGAAGGACTCTTAGCACGTTATTGGGGGGGGGGGGGGGGGCCTGAGCTTCCCCCCAAGACACCCAGCAACTATTGCCTCTCACCTAGCCTGGAAGCCTCCAGGAGGGCAGGGTTCCCACCTCTGCTGGTCTTTAAAATGCAGTGCATACCCAAAGCAAAGTATAAATAGTAATTAATAATCACAGCAGCTGGGTGTGTGACAGGGACATCCTAAAGAATAAACACTGCAAGCGGAGACATCCCGGCATCTCGTGGTCGCGCAGCCACATGCCACCGGCCGCCAATTACTATGGATGACGCCGTCGAGCCCTCCCACCCGTTCTCACCACTCTGCCTGCTGCTTTCACCTGCACCGTGGTGGATGCTAGCTCTCCAGGCACTGCTGGACCTTGCTCCACACGCTGACAAAACCCCACGCCGCTCTCATCCAGCAGCTCCAAAAGGCAGCTTCGCCTACTGTGGCGCTTCCTCCGCACCCCATTACCCCAGGGCCGGGCCAGCAGCCATCGCCCTACAAGCGAGGGTTCATAACCCAGAATAATTCAAGCGCAAAGTTCTCCTGCTGCTGCCGGCGCCGTCCCTTCGTGCGCCGTGGCGGTGCGACAGAGACGGGACACCGCAGCCAAGCTGTCCTCTTATCTCCCTGCTGGCTCTAGAGCCATAGGCCCATCCCAGGGCGTTATATGCGCTCACAGTTATAATCCCAGAGCACTGACCAGCCCGGAGGAGAGAAAAAACCCACCTGCAATAAAATGACCCACACATTTGTGGAACTGCTCAATATTTAGAAGTGAAATCCCAGAAATGAAAGGCAATAAGCTCGCGCTCGGTGAGAGGCAGCATGTTCAAGCCCAGTGACAGACAGGCTGATGCAGGTCTTTTCTGCTAATCAAACAAGATCCAAACGAGGCAAGCACAGCTGCACTCTCCTCACTGGAACCCCGCAATAAAACCCCACGCAATCGAGAGAAAGCTTGGGCTTCTCATTGCATACAAGAGCTTCCTGGAGGTGGCGGCTGGATGGTCCCACCACACAAGCTGCCTCTTCCCCCGTGGAGCCAGGCAGCTGCAGCAATGCTTATGCCGTGGGCTGGGGTCTGGGTAAAGGGATCCTGTTCCTCTGTTCGTGCGGTGGCTCTTGAAGAAGAAAATGGGCCAAGGGTAACATAGGAGGAAGTGCTGAGATGAAGGAGGAAAAGGCCGCTCTGCTTAGCTAAGGAGATTTTGTTGCGGGCGGAGAACAAAGCAGCAGCCGAAGTGAAGGGAAGGGGCAGGATGTTGAGGATTGTTTGGCTCAGGACAGAAAGAAACCCTCTAATTGTTGTGACTAGGGAGTGCTCTCGGGAAGGGCTCAAGGGGACTCAGGACGAACAAAGGATCACAAAGCTGAAGATAGCCTGGGAAGGAGGGGGACGGCCTGAGGCTTTGCCACTGCTTGGAGAAACAGCCCTGCTTCGCTGGAGGAAGTCCCTAGATCACCTTCCTCCTGTGCCATTCCCTCTCAAAGCCCAGCACGCCGGGCGGGCTGCCCCAGAGGACAGCATGGCCATCAACACAAGCAAAGTCTCTTTTTTTTTTTGAGTCCTCGGCTCTGGTAGTGATGTGGCTGTTGCAGGGACTCACAGAGTCTCAGCCTGCCCTGGCCCAGGGGGAGTCACATTCAGTTGCTGCTGCTGAAAGGAAATGGCGAGATTTGAAAGCAAGGTGTTTGCTCCCTGCTCTGGCTGAGCTGTACCTCGGGCTGGACAGTCAGGCTGCACGCAAAGGCAGAGCCAAAGGAAGCCGTCGGCTCTGTGGAAAGACGCTGCCACTGCAGGAATAGGGACCCCAGTAATGCAGCAAGAGAATAAATGATGAGGCATGGCTACGCGGAGAGTTGGCCTTCTCTGCCCTAAGAACAAACATTGGGAATACCCCAGGAAACTGAGGTTTCTCAGATGGTATTTAAGAAACGTAATAAATACGAAATTCAATCTTATTAAATGGTCTGGGGTTAACAGTGCCATGAATATACATACATACGTGTAAACAGCGTAGAGCACTGCCAGCCCAGCCCCGAGGCTTTGATCCTCCCCAAGGATCCAGATCTGCCAAGCAATTTGGTTTGGCTGGGGGGAACTGCTGGGAGGGGGAAACATCTTTTGTGTTAACTCATCCCTAAGTCTCTGCGCAACTGCAACAAGAGCTAAGCACGTGCTTGTGCAGAGAGGCCTGGGATGAGTATGTGATTTGCAGATCATCTGGGGTGCTCTGCTCCATCTCTGCACTGTGAACAGGGTCTGGAGGACAGTCTCTGTTGCTCACTGCTACCAGCCCACAGCTTGTTCCAAGTCGAGGAAAGAACTTGCCATTATTCAGGCACATACCAGCACCTGAAAAGATCAACCATTTCTTTCCCCATCGAGGTCAGACGGAAAACATGTAGACAATAAACAGGCCAGAAAGTACAGGCCTGGAAATTCAAGTAACTGCCCCCACAGAAGAGGCACGGGAATCCACTTTGGGACCGAGTTTGACTGGTGATAGCACATGGGGGTCCTGGTCTTCTCTGTACTCCCCTCCCGGGAGCCTGGCTGCCAGGGGCACAACCGTCACGCCAGCAAGGACAGGTTAACTTGCTTTCTCCCTGCTTGCTTCAGCATCTCAACGGAGCTCTGCGGGCTGTGAAATGAAATGAGCATTCCTCTCCTGCATGAGACACCCCTCGACCCTGCTGGCCTCCCTGGGCACCGAGAGCGCCAGCACGGGTGTGGGCAGGCACTGGCGCGGAGAAAGGCGCCCTGTACTCCAGCACAAAGCGCCAGTCAGCCTGCCTGGAGAGCCGCCTGCCGCCACCCACCCACAGTTCCTGTAAACAGGGATTCCCTCCTGCCTCCCCCGGGCAAACCCTGCCTCTCCCAGGGGGCTGGAGGCAGCCTGGAGAGAGTGGCCCAGGCCCTGGCGAGGAAGCGGAGGATGGAGCTGCGGGTTTGGGCTCCAGCGGCTGAACCAAAGCACAGGGAGGGCCGTGCTCAGCCTCCCACAACACGGGCCACCCTCTCAGGCCTACCGCCTCCCTCCTGCCCAGCGGCAGGGCTGCCCGGGACCCTCCGGGCTGCCTGGAACCCCTCCATCCCGCTGGTGCTGGCCGCTGGGAGTTTCGGGGCGCTGAGGCCAACACCCCTGACAGGCCTCTGACACCCCAGGCCCGGGCAGCCCGCACCGGCCTCCCGTCGGGCCCCGCTCACCCCCTCGGGCGAGGTGGGCAGCAGGGGGCCGTGAGGCCTGGCGGGCACCCAGGGCCGTGTCCCCCTGGCGGAGCCGCCGCACCCCCCACCGCCAGCACCACCCCTGGCACCAGCCGCCCTCGCCGGGCCGGGCCCACGCCCGGCGCCCCGGGCCTGCGGCGGGGAGGGGACGGGGGCGGGGCCCGACCCGGCGCTGGCCCCGCCCCCGGCCCCTCCCGGCCAATCCCGGCGCTGTTGCTGGGGCCGGGCCGACCGCCTGACGTTGCCCGGGAGACGGCGGAACGTTGAAAACACACAAACCTGTTGACGTCGGTGCGTGGTTTCCGTAGCAACGGGCCGGCAACGTCATCGCCCTCCCCCTCCCTCCTCACCCCGCCGGAGCTCGCGGGGCGACGCAGGCGGCGGCGTCAGCCGCGGCGAGAGGGGCGGAGCGCCGTCGCCATGGCAGCCGCGGAGGGTGGGGCTCGGTCGCCATGGCAGCGGGAGCGGCTGTTGTTTGTTTGGGAGGCGGCGGTCGAGGTCGGACGGGAGGGAGAGAGGGAGGGAGGAAGCCGGCGGCGGCCCCAACTCCGGCCTCCTCGGGCGTCCTGCCCACACGGCCGTCGGCGCCCGGCCCTGCTCCGCCGGCGGGGCACCCCCGCCCGGCCCGGGGAGCCCGGGTGGGAGCCCCTGGCGGTGGTAACGGCCCGGCTGGAGGAAGAGTCCGGATCTGGGAGGGATGGACGGCCGGCCGCAGAAGGCCGTGCTGCAGGCGCTGCTCTGAGAGGAGCCGCCACAAGCTCTTGCCCCGCTGCGGACACGGGCTGAGCACCTGCAGCACGTGTGCTCTGCTCCGCCACCCGGGGTGCCGAGCGGGGTGCGCCTGTGAGGCGGACATTCAGGCAAACCTCAGACATGCAGCCTCAAAACAAAGAAACCGAAAAGTGAACTACAGGTGTTGCCGTGTTTTCTGGTCCGCCTCTTGAAGAGCGGCCGGGTCCACCCTTCCACAAAACCACCCGGCAGACTTTGCCCGGTGCCAGCGCATGGCCTTGCTCCCACAACCGGTGGCAGTGGTGCCCGGCAGAGGCCAGACAGACCAAACACTCCTCCCTGCGTGCTGGGCTGCTCCCGAGGGCCCCACTCGCGACGCCCTGCCTCCTCCCCGGCTGCCAGCCTTTGGGTGTACTTTGTTCGGGTGTCTTTCCCGCTGACATCAGTTTCCTCCCCTAGGACACGCAGCGGCCAAAGCCCTCCTGGGTGAAATGGCTGGTGAGGGGAGTGGGCTGGTGGGGGGACCCACCCACCAGCATTTCTGCCCCCCCCGTGCCATGGCCAGTTGCGTGGGTCACACCGGCCAGGGGGCTCCCCTGAAACCCCAAAGGCTGACTTTGCAGTGGGGGTTGCACAAGTGCCGCTGGCAGATGGGAGAGGAGGGAACCTCGGGGCCGCCCCAGCCTCGGCTGCCGCGTCGGGTGCCTGCAGGGTGGGAACTCCCAGCGCCTCTTCCCGCCGCCACCGCCGCCATCTGCTGAGGCCAGCAAACTGGAAACCAGCTGCTTGCCCAACCCTCGCCAGCAGCCGGGCTGTTGTCATTGCTGTTTGCTTTACATCAGCTCTGTTTGGTTTGGCAGGCTGAGGGCAGCAGGTTCAATCTGGGCGATTTTTATGAGGGCTGGTTCCTGTCCCACACCCCTCGCCGGCGAACACGGCGTACAATGAGGATACCCTCGCCCCGCAGCCCCAGGGCAGGAAAGGGTGCGGCTGGAATTAGTGTTTGCTTCTCAAGGGCAAGCCTGAAGTGCTGGTGTTTGGGAAGGTAATCACCGGGCGTGAGAAAAGGCCTTCTGCATGATCATAGCAGCTCCCCGTGTGCTGCCGGTGCCCTGTCACCTGCACCTGGGGACCACCGGCCGCATGGGAAAGTGTGGGTAGGTGGCCAAAGGCAGGGATCACACCTGGGGTCTGGCTGGCTGCAATGCAGATCGTGTCCAAAGTCACCTGCCAGGGAGACAGAGCCAGTGGGAGGAATGTCCCACTGGGATGGGTACCCTCCCATAGCACCTGCTACTGACACCTGGCACCTTGGAGGTTCTCTGTTTCCACTCAAGATGCATCGTGTCCAGGCAGCTGGTACCCATGGTAGGGGGGGTGGTTTCTCCTCCATGTTTCACCCTGAAGTGAGAAAGGAAAAACGCCACTAGTTACTCCTGCTGGTCCCCTCTTCCGAGGACAGGCTGTCTGCCCTCTGCCCGTCCCATCCCAGGGCACAGGCAACGGGGCTGCTGGCATGGGTGCTCAGAGTTCCTGGTCTGCAGGGAGCCGCAGAGGCCAATTAGCCCAGTGTCCTCCTCCTCATTAGCTCCTGCTTCATCTCAGTCAACTGGAGCAGCCCCAGCATCTCATCCTGCCAGTCAGTGACCCCACCGGGGCTGGGGTGTCGTCGTCCCCCGTCTGCTGCAGGACCTCACCTGTGGGGAAGGAGCAGCGGGGCAGAGGACGGAGTTCAATGCACGGCAGCAGTTCAAGTCATCTCTGCCCAGCCCTTCCCTGGCTGCTCCTTCCCAGACCCGCCCTGCCCCACGGCACATGGGCCCGGCTGAGCAGTGACGTGGGGCGAGAGCAAGCCGCTGGAGATTTGGGGTGTGAGAAGGGTGGCCACGCATCCCTGTGTCGTCCCTGGTCCCCTCCTGCCTGAGCCACAGATTTCTTTCCCTTGCATGGCCATAGGGGCACGCAGCCATGTGGCAAGCCACTTCAGAGTGCTGACCCGGATGGAAAGGGAGCACTTTATTTTGGCAGGTTGGAGGTCAGCTCGGGCCACTTGCTGCTCAGGCTTGCCATGGACTAAGCTGCTGCCAGGGTCCCCTCCTCACTGGGGGACCCCATTCCCGCTCCTTGCTGGGTCCAGCTCTTGGCCATGGGGTGAGGAGCCGCCCTCTTGGTGCTACCCCAGCAGAAAACCCTTTGCTGCCTTTTGTCAATCAGTCCTCCGCCAGTTTAGCAAGGTGAAATGGCTGGGAGCACAGTCAGGAGTCAGCAACTGGTGCAGGCAAAAGGCTGGGTCCCGTGCCAGGAGGAGTGGGAAAAGCCAGCTTACGGCAGCTGGGCTCGGACCGCTGTGGAGCTGCAACCTGGGCAGCTGGGCACTCGCCCTGTGCTGCCATGATGCAGGGTGCGGTGCCGGCAGCTGCCCAACTCCCTCTAAATCAGCTGATCCAAATCTGGGAGAAACAGCCGGCACCTCCTGAGCCAAGCCGGGGTGCACGGTGCTGCTCCAGAGCCTTGCAGCGAGCTGGGCTGGCAGATGACTAACTAACCCCTGGAAAACAAGAGATGATGGCTTTTCTGCCAGATCAGCTCCTGGATCTGGTTTGCCAAGCAGCTGCCTGTAGCGTTCCACTGGCACAACAGAGAGAGGATATGAGCGAGTGCCGAGGAGCTGGGATTGCTTAGACCGCTTCAAACAGACCCGGCACCAAAAAAGTGCAGCTGTGGCTGCACAGATGACCCCGAGCTAATAGGACTCCACTTATCTGCAGAGCCTTTGTGAGCCCAAGCCTGGGACAAGTCTACTGAATTGCCTCACTGGGACAGGCTTTAATGAGTACTGGAGCTGAGCTCTAGCAGGAGTGGTTGTGGGGGGGTCACCTGCCCTTTTACACAGTATTTGAATGCGTTTTCACTTCCCTGCAGAACTAAAAGTGGGGGGGGAGAGGTAACGGTTACCTGTTCTCCCATTCCAGTTTATCCCTAATCCGTAACATTTTCACCCTCTGGAGCATTTTCGTTTCTTTGAGCATTTCTTCGTTGCTCTGGTGCCAGTTCTGGCAGTTTTAGTGGCCTCTGCCCCCCCCGGCAGTGTTCAAAGCGAGGTGCATCCACAGCAGGGTGGCAGGGGGCTGTGTAAAAGCATCACTCCGCTCTTGTCCCTTCACCCGTGTGCGCGCTGCCTGGCCAGCACTACAGGGGCTTACAGAGCTACTGCGCTCTCCACGCAAATCCTCTCCCTCCACACACACCGAATCCATCCGTAGAATCTTTGGGATGCTCCCCCGTATCCCAGGCTGGGCTGCGCTCATGCGCTCATCCGCTTGGTGCTGATTTTCCCCTCTCCCTCCCCAGCAAGCGGGACCACTCTGGAGCGAGCCACTTCGCTGCGATCGTGACTGTTGTGAAACAGCGCGACTTCCTACGGGAGCGGGCAGCCCTCGCCTGTCAGCCTGTGCCTGGCGCTCGCAACGCCTCCGGCGCTCCCAGCCCCGCTTCCTTCTCCCTGACGTGCGCACATGCACGCTCCTGCGTGCACTCCCCGTCCCTCCTCCGGCGTGCCTTCTGCACCCCACGTCTGTCCCCGGGGAGCATGCCGGCAAAGGGGATGCAGTGGCGTGCTGGGTCGGAGCCCAGGCTCCCGCCGCTGGTGGCGGATGCACGAGGAAGATGGATACAGGTCCTGCTGGGGAGACCCCGAGGGGGCAACTCTACCACCCCAGCCAGCAGCTCCGTGGGTGGATGGATGGTGGTTGTACACGGACAACAGTCCCCTCGCCCTGCGGATTATCCCGCACCCAGGAGTGCCTCCTCGGGAGTGCCCGGGTGGCAGGCATGGGCTTTCAGGCAGGCACACGCCCGGGGGGTGGGGGGTGGGGATGTCGGATGCCGTGGCCGCCGTGGAGGTTCTCGGCGGTGTTCCCAGGAGGTGACTCTTTAGGAAGTGGGTGCGTCCCGATGGTGCTGCCACGGGAGGCCCAGCGGGAACTGCGTGGGAGCGAGGAGAGCCAGGGAACGGGCTGGGCCCTGGCCTGACCTCCTGGTCGTTAGAGAGAAGGCGGCTTTGGCGTGAGTCAGCAGCAGAGCTGGGTGCAGGGGAAGCAGGGCCTGGAGAGCGGAGGAGCAGGGAGGTGCCAATCGGCATTGTGACACGTCCTAATTACTTTACCTTCCAAATCCGCAGTGCGCTATTAAATTTGCTTGCTTGCACGAGAAACAACAAGAGGCATTCCCCAAAACTCCCTCCAGGCAGGGGGCTCCAGCGCCTAACCCAGATGTTGGCAGACCCTGCCTGTGCAAGACAGAGGAAGAGGGAGTCCTGGTCACACCACCTTCTGCCAAAAATTCCCAAACCAGCAAGCCTCGCCAGCCTGGGACCAGGCAACGGAGCATCGCTGACGAAGCCACTGCCCAGGAGGGCCAGGGGCGGAGGACCCACAACCCCCGCAGGAGAGGAGCCCTGCGTAATGCCTCTGCTCCCCGCAGTTGGGAAATAGCTATTGCGTGGAGGCTGAGCACTGTGGTCAGCTAGCACGGGACAGGATCAGCCACCTACCACGTCATGCTTTACATGCGGGAGGTCAGCCCAGGGATCACCCCCTGGCATCTCACGGTGGATCGGGCACGGTGTCAGACCGCGGTACCCCCGAGCGCCAGGAAGCATGGGCAACGAGGGCAGGAGCCCCGTTTCCCCTCCACCTCCTTGGGTCCCCCAGCACACTGCCTGGCTCCCCGCGCTGGGTGCTGGGCTGGCCCTGCCAGGCTCCTCCGTCGTCCCACTGGCCTCCCCTGCACCCACAGAAGTCCCATGGGGAGAGCACCCTCCTGCTGCTCCTCCTGCTGCTGCTGCTGCCACCTAATGGAGCCGTTCCTCCAGCACGGGTGAGATGAAAGCAGCAGTGCTCTGCACCGACAGGCCAAACCTTGTGCATCCCGGGCAGCCAGCTGTGCCCGTGCCCACACTGGCGGGGAGCACGGGTGACATGCGGGTGCTGGGATGGGTGAAACCCTCTGAGCACACAGCAAGGAGGAGAGCCGGGCACCCCCCTGTAGATGGTGGCCCTTGAGTCTTGCTGGCAGGCTCTCTCTGTGTACGCTCGCGCGTAGGGCACACCTGGCCCACACAGCCGCTGCGCGCGCAGGAGGGTCTCGGCTGCCGGGAGGGAGCATCCCAGCCACTGGCTCGTGGCAGCTGAGACGGGGAAAGCGAAGCAGCTCCCGAGCGATGCAGGTCATGGCAGGATGCTTTATATAACCCACAGCCACAGAGAAAACCAAAATAGCTGCCTCCCTGCTGCTCAGTTCGTCTCTTCCATCAAACAGGGATAAAATTAGAGCAGGCGGTGACGTGCACCTACGTCTGCGCAGGGACTCCAGGGAGACGGAGGGAGCCGGCTCAGGGCTCTGCCATTAGCGGCGCAGCCTGCCAGAGCTTTCAAGTAAAATCCGTCAGCGAGGCTGGTGTGTGGCCGCAGGGGAGAGATGTGTGGAAGAGGAGGAGGCAGCAGGGGCTGGGGTGGGGGCGATATGGCTACCGAAGGCACCCGGGGACTGTTCCACGCCTTGTCACTGCGTTTTGGGAAGAGGGGCTGAGCGCTCAGACGCAAGCTGGGCTTCGGCGCTGCGCTGACCCTCGCCTTCCCGGTGGGTCAGAGCAGGGCTGCTGCGAAGGCTGAGCTCCGGACTGAAGCATCTCAGAGGGCCAAGCCCCCGAACAGGGGACTGCCGGAGCAGGAATACTTCTGCCAGGACTTTTGAGCAAACGTGCCTCCGTGGGCTGGGACCCAGAGCTGCCCACTGTCCCCAGGGAGGTGACCCGCAGAGCTGGCCAGCCCCCCCACCTCGCTCTCTGCTGACTTTGCAACCTGCCCCAGGAGATGTTGTGCTGGAGGGTGGTGAAAAGCTGATTCAGAAAACACTGCGTGGAGACTCAGACCCCTTTAAGGAAAAAAAAAAAGAACGGGAAAAAAGAGCCAGGACAAAAGCCTAGGCTAGAAGCTGGAAAACAGTCACCTACATCCCTGTATAGACACCCAGATAAGGTCTGAGCCTATCACTGATGCCACGAGAAACTTCAATTACTCAAAGCCTCTGAATACCAGGTAAAAAAACCAGTGTCATTGTCCAAAGCACACGCAGGTGGAGGTGTCTACTTTCAGCTCTCTCTTTTGGATGCATTGGCTTTGATTTTTATTTTCTGGTTTACTGGTCCGAACAGAGGCGAGGGAGCCAGGAATGCAGTTGTCCGCTATGCTGTGACATTGACCCAGTCTATGACCTTGGGCACACCTATCCCCGATGTCCACGTGTCTGCCTGGGTGCTTTGGTGTCCCGTCCTCTTCTCTGGGGCTAACATTCTCCATCCTCATTCAGCTGACAGGTTAAGGATTCGGGAAGGTGAGTAAGTTAATATTTGTCAAACACTGAAGGTGGCAAGAGCCCTGGAGAAAATCTGTACATTAATCTGTACTTATGTAAAAGCAACCAAAAGAAAAAGGAAAAAAAAAAAGAGGCCAAAAGGTTTAAAATTGTTTTCCTGGTCTGAGAGATGTGTGCCCATTCGTGACGGTAATTTATGCCCCGTCCCCTGAAGCCCTGCCACCTTCCCCCCTCCACCTCTGTCACACGACAGCGCTGGACGCTGGATACCTCTGCTCTTGAAGAGGTGGCTCAAATCCCAGCCAGCTCCTGGAGGCAGGAATCGCAGGTATATATAGCAGCGTGGCAAGGGGTGAGATAGGCAGCCACAGCAGCAGCAGCTCCCCATGCTGGGCTCGAGAAAAAACCCCAAACCACGCAGAGCAAATGAAATCTGTTCATTTCCCCCACGAGTTCCTGGAGTTGAATAGCTCGACAGGGGAGAAGTGTCCAGATGGGAGGAGGGATACCTGTGTCACGCCGTGGGGTCCCTCCTCATTCAGTCCCACCCTCAGCCTGCCGAGGCCACCTGGGAGTTGCTCGCATTTCCCTGGGGACATCATTTGCTGAGTATCCATCGCTGCCTGCTATCTTATCTCACCGATTTCTGAGGAACTGCCCTGCAATCCAAATGTCAACCATACAGTGCAGAACCATACAGGGACACGGTGTGTCCCTGTGTCCTCTGTTATCTTCTTCTCCTTTGGCCTTTGACAAGGCCAAGGGACGTTTGCGCACGCAGAGCACGCCGGAGCGCCTGAAGTGGCACAGGTTGGTTTTGCATATTCAATGAGGCAGTTGAGAAAGGGTGTCTGGGAATCAAAGGGCTTCATGTGACTATACAGCAAAATCCGGCTTCTCTGGGTTGGTACCAAAGTCCATGTGACTCCTCCTGGCCACAAACAGCCGCATCTGCATCTGCACGACCCAGCACAGCCTCATGCCCCGGGGATGATGGTCCCAGCAGGCTCCTGCCCAGCACTGCCCACGCCACTGGCTCCATGTGCAGGGAGACCTCCCAGTGCTGCCTGCTGGCTGGGCATGGGGGACCCATCCCACTGCTGCCCACGTTACCAGGTTCCTTCATTTCACTGAAATCGCTGATTTATCAGTAGCAGAAAGCCTCTGAGAAAGCAGAGAAGACAGAGGTGGAGGGGACCGGCAAGGACAGGACAGGTCAGAAGGGCCCAAAAACATGTCCTTTCCCCACAAGCGACAAATCATCCCTCCTCAGACCATGCTGGCTGTTGCTGAAGAGTTATGAGACACCGAAGGCAGGTGAGGCAGCCATGGACCAGCTGCTGGGGTGGTGGAGAGAGGGTTGTGCAGCTCAATGGCACAGAATGCGGGAAACCTTTGGTGCTTCCACTGCGGTCACACCTCGTCTGTGACCTCTCCTGCACACCAGCTCTTGAGGGACAGAAGAACATCAAGTATCAGGCATATTTGTTGCAGGCAAGGGCAGGAGAGCATGATGATACAGTCTGGGATTCCCCTGGGGCTGTTGAAGGACTGGTTTTTACTAGCGGGATCTCTGCTGGGATGAGATGAATGGGGAGCAGGATTAATTTGCAATCCCTCTTACGTCACTTGACGGAATATTTAATGACTGGGATTTCCCTCCGGTTATCCTGGGGGAATTGGAGCTCATTTTACAAGCTCTCGCCCAGCGTCAGGCAAGGAGCCATTCTCAGGCTGTTTGAGTCTCTTTAGAAGATGTCAGGAATAAAAATTGTTTCCCGTGAGCAGTAGCAAGGAGCAGCCTGGCACAACTGTGGTCTGAAAAGGATACTTACAACAGGAGCATCTTTTTCCTCAAACCCTCAGCTTGAAAGTTGCTCTTTCGTAACTGTTCTGTAGCCCAAAATAACCTGTCCTGGCAGCTGGTGCTACTTGCATAAAGAGGAAGCTGAGGCCCTCAATGAGGTCAAAGGGAAGAGCGCCCTGTCTAGACGAACATCCCTGGGGATTTCAGCCCTGGCCTCCTGGAAACCCCCCTGGTCCAAAATTGCCCTGGTGAGTCAGAGCCACTTGCACAAAGCCAGCGCCGAGACAAACTCCAGAGCTATCCCACTACTCTGACACCGCTCCTGTGACCTTCTCCTCTTGGGAAGGCTTCTGCAGGACAAAGGAAATTTCCATGTTGCTCTTACCACTTGATCCTTATCAGCTCTTCCTAGCTGTGCTGCAGGACAGATGGGAACCTGTGATTGCACATCCCATACATCTTCGTTGCCTGGTGCTCCGTCCCCTCCAGCTAGGCGGCCTTGCTTGTGCTGCTCACCAAAAGGCCTCTCCACTAACACTCTCCGTATCAGACGTTGCATGCAATGGTCAGCCATGTATCTGGTACTCTCTAAGCCCGGTGCACCGGCAAGGCTCGCAAGGCGCACCGGTCTTTGGTATGATGCTTAGGAGTGACTTCTTGCCTGTGGCCAGCAATGAGAAAACCAGTAACCCCGAGGTACTTCTTCCCTGGGTTTTGAGGTGCCTCCTGCACCCTCACCCCTCCCGGCAGCTCAGCTTGCCCTTGCAGAAGGAACTCTGCAATGCAGAAGTTGCCCATCTGCACCGAGTGGCCACGGAGGTTGTGGTTTGGGTGAGCCATCCTGCCCCACAGAAGTCTTGCTGTAGAGGAGTTATTAATATTCCTGTTGCCCACGTGCCATACTGACTAGCTTCCAGGGATAAGTGCTCTCCTCATGTGCCTGTGGAGAGAGGGGACTTCCCAGGCCTAATTCAATGCTTCCCATTCCTGATTTCTTACACACCAATCTCTGCCGAGGCTATGAATATGTCCTGCTGATTCAGTGTTCATCCAGCCAACTTCCCCTTTTCACAAGGGGAAATATTTATAATCTAACACTCAAGCCACCACACAGTGCAGCTGGTGGAAGGCATCCAATAAACATCCCATCTAACTGCTGCCTTTGCTGCCAAGCCTCCTCCCAAGAGTTGGTGACTTGAGTAGCGTTCAACTGCGCTGTTGTTGATATATGCGAGGTAATATTAATTAAGCCGATCGCTAGATGTTGACCACTCTGACGAGTTGCATGAAGGAACGTTCTTCATGTAAATCTTCAAATAATCAGCAAGGCTGCTCTGAGCTGAAAAAAATCACGTCAGTCTGGAAGAATTCATTAAGGGTTGCCTTCAGTGGAGAACCTGGCTTGGACCTCTCCATTGCATCTAGCGTGAAGATATCTTTGAAATACATAGTGTCCCTCTGCATAAATGTCCTCTGTCTATTATTACCAGGCAATATGAGGATAATATCCTTCAGAAATAGTGGCTTCATAGCTACAGCTGAGGTTAACTTTGTGTTTAAAATAGGGATTTGAGCTCTCTCGTGTCTTAGTGTTCCTTCCCCAGTGTTCTTGCACTCACTTGCTCCATATAAGAAGGAAAGATCTGAGAACAGACAGGTACAAATGTTCAAACAGCTGAGAAGTTAAAAATGATTAAAATTAGCCCTTGAAAAAATGCAGCTTCTAGTAACAGACCTTTTTGACGTTCAATCATCACCATAGTAGAATAATAAAAAGACTTCAGGCTTCCTACGCAATAAAAGCTTACCGCTATCATGTGCAAAGCCTACACAAGAATATTTATTTTTTAATTCCTGGGTATTTTTCACATTACTTTTGACAAGCGAAAGTCTTTCTGTATGCTTACATTAAGAATTTAGTTCAGAATTTTTCTTTTAAAAATGCGACTGAAGTCATAACGCGTCTTAAGCGGGGATTGTTTGGAAGAGTTGCTCTTAAACACACATAGACAAGCCTTTCCTTGTACCTGCTCATGTATTTCTCTCAGTCGCTGTCTCCCCACAGCTTGGGCAGCCATCTTTCTTCCTTAAGAGTGGATTTGGCTACATTCCCATTAGGTACAACTGGAGGACAAGTTTTGTGACAGATAAGCTTTCAGTTATGAAAAACTGAAATTTATTTAAGGAAATACCTTCACAGACATTGGACAGCAAGTCTGGAAAGCATTTAAGTCAAGAATTCAGCAATATTGAAAAGCGTTGGAATTTATATGGCTGGTAGGAACATCCAGATTTTTAAAAGTCAGTGTACGTTTTAAAAAGGATGGTGAGTCTTCTTTTGAGGTCCTCCAGCTAGCTCTAACTAGTAAAGATTCGATGCTGAAGTAAATATGCCGTGACTTTCTGCTGTGGGCTTCTCCATTCTCCTATGACATGTCTATCACTAGCTGTTATCAGAGAGAGGACAGTGGAGGAACTGGTCTGGGGGTGCCCAGCAGTTGACAGGGATGAGGTGAGCGAGAACTCCATCTGATCTGTGGGGAGGTGGACCTAGCACGGCCAACCACCTCTTATTTAGGGTGCTGCTCATTATAAATTGGCTTTATCTCTCTGTTTCACTCATTTGTTTCATGGGTGAGGAGACTGCTCAGTCAGACTTGTACAGAGCAGCAATATGCAATGTAACCACTGATTAGACCTGGATTTCAGCATAAATTCAGTTTTGAAGAAACCTGATATGGGATTTAGCCCACTGGATTCAGATGTCTGGTTCAGGACGAGGTGACCTTCTCTCTAGAACAACCTCTTTCTCTCCATTGCTTGGAAAGGGGATGCAGCCCCCGCACCCCATCACATGCAGAGATGGGCCTTCGATCAGGTGGATCTCAGCTCCAACCTTTTAAGAAAAAGTAACCATAAAGTTATGCCCCAAACCTTGAAATGTACTCTCTTCTGTGTTGTCCTGAGCCTGCACTGAGTTTCACAACAGAAGGAAAATAATGGTTATGACTTAACATTGTAGAGTTTGCCTGTTAGGACACGACAGTATCCCAAGCCTCCTTTTTTTTTTTTTCTTTTTTTTTTTTTCTTTTGAGTTGTAGCTTAGGTAACAAACTCACATGCAACGTTTTGTAGAGCTTCTCGAAAGCCTCTGTAAACAGCAATTTCTTACCCTCCCTGAGCAGAGTCATGTTTTTCACAGAGGTCAGAGGAGGACAGGACAGGGGCTGGGGGGTTGAGAGGAGGTAAGGAGCCAGTTGCTTCTTGCAGAGGGTGGAATTTTCTGGGTGGACTCTTTATCGGTGTTTGCTTTATGGAAATTACGCATGCCAGCCACTGTAACAGGGTTCGACTCCAGGTTTCCGCATAAGCTGAAAGACTTTATGAAAGTACTTTTTATTAATAGCAGTACAACTCACGCCGGAGCAGTGCTACAGCTCGGGCTGGCCACCTCTGAAGGGGGACCTCGAACAAAGAAATCCCTGAGCAATTATACCGTTACAATCTAAGTTCCCCACCCCTGTGGACTGATAGTAGCGTCAAGGTCTGCGGTCATCTTGCTTTTTTATGGGTTTGATTTGTGTGCTGTTTCGCTATTGCAGTTGCTAAGTGGTCATCTTCTTGTACGATATCACTTCATCCCAGGTTGGTTTCAGCCAATCCTGTAGTTATTTATTCGGCACTTTTTAATATGGTTGTTACCGTTCATATGCTAAGATCTCTGGGCTTTGCTATTGCTTGAAAGCCGAAAACCTGCCTGGCAGCAGTGAAAGCACTGCGGGGAGACGAGAGGAGCATCGTGAATGCTCGCTTCCTCAAAGTGGTTTGTGCGCGATAGAAGCTGGACTATCTTTGACGAAGGATGTTTCGTTTCCCTAATTGAACCCATGCTTTAGATTAAGCCCCATGCACTTGATTTCGAGCAAAACCAGTTCACATTTATGCAGGATTTTTAAGCTTCCCCATCATTACCTTAGGTAGAAACAACTTCGGTCACTGGGTGAAGTGGAAACAGATTTGTATAAATGTACTGTAACAACAGTTTGTCTCCTCAAATGAAATGCAGCTAGAATTACGTTATATGCTTCTTGATGTCTAAATGATGTTATTATCTTACCCAAGCACTATATATTTTAACTATATGTCCAGCACACAGTACCCGGGGTCTCTGGGACAGATTACAGGGGAGGCAGAGCAGCGCAATGCTGTTTTATGGCTGTTTAGCCACTGATTTATTTTTAGTTGATTGAATAACTTCCCGATCTGGATTGTGATCACGATGGTGACTGTGATGGTTATATCCCAGCAAGGAGTTCAAATATAGCCCCTTAAAAGAAGAGGCCTTGCACTTTCCAGAAGAAGTGGATGAATAATTTTGCATGGTTAGTAAAAATGGTGATTAGCATCGTAAAGCGCATGTAGTTTTTATAGAAGTTTCTCAGTAGCTTGTAGTGGATTGGCAGGTGCAAGGCAGAATGCAAAAGGATTAGAGCATAAAAGTAAGTCTGGAATGGTTTTTAAGAAGAAAATAATTTCAATGTTTTATTGTCTAAAAGAAGAAAACGCAGAAATGCCACAGCAGCTGATGCAGAAACGGAAAAAAAGAAAAGTCTAATTACATCATTCACGCACATTCATACACATTGTTTCATGGAGATAGCAAATTAGTGTTGTTTTCTGCCATTTACCATGGATAAAAGATACATTTTGGTATGGCAAAAATTGACTGCTGCCAACACTCTGTGAACTTCTTTGTCAGCTGGGAAAAAAACTAGGAAGTTGGGGGGAAAGGGCTTATTTTCCTCAGTGGCCATTGCTGCCTCAAACTACAGAGACACCCAAAGGTTTTTGGTGTTCTTTTGGTAGCACAGGGTTGTTAAAAGCTGAATAATTCATTGATCTCTCCATTATTTTCAGGACAGCAGTGAAACTGCGTTAGGGATATTTGGAAATATAAAAAGTACAATGGTTTAAATTTTGGCAGTGTCCCTTGATTGGCAGATGACAGGGTAATATTGACTTTGGGGATACACCCATCTGTCCATGAATTAGCGTCAGTGAGAACAAATACCTGTTTCCAGCTAATTGCCGAGCTCCCACAATGTGTAGCACGGCAGATTAGGCCGAAATAGGTCAACGCTTCACCCCGACGGTTGCGTAACAAGTTATCCATCTCTTCTTCTCCCCTCTTAAGTGTTTCAGAATTACAGGAAGCATTTCATTTTGCCAGCCTCCACTGTGTGGAAACATTAAGGCATGTCCCTGCATGACTCTCATTTCTAAACCTGCAGCTAAAAGGATCTTAAAACGCTCTCCCTCTGCTAGGAGTTGCTTTGCACACCCAAGGAAGATTGCCCCATCGCATGTTTCAGTGCTTTAAAGAGCGAAAAGCTGGGGATTGTGCAGGGACCAGCTCAGTACCACTTTTTTTCACAACACGCTAAAGCGCTAAAATCATAGAATGTGTTGGGTTGGAAGGTTGGAAGGGACCTTTAAAGGCCATCTAGTCCAGCCCTCCTGCAGTAAGCAGGGACATCTTTAACTAGATCAGGTTGCTCAGAGCCTCATCAAGCCTGGCCTTGAATGTCTCCAGGGATGGGGCCTTCACCACCTCTCTGGGCAACCTGTGCCAGTGTCTCACCACCCTCATTGTAAAGAACTTCTTCCTAATGTCTGATCTAAACCTACCCTGCTCTAGTTTAAAACCATTGCCCCTCGTCCTATCGTTACATGCAAACAGCCCCTCCCCGGCTTTCTTGTAGGCCCCCTTCAGGTACTGTAAGGCTGCTATAAGGTCTCCTGGAGCCTTCTCCTCTCCAGGCTGAACAACCCCAAAAAAGCGCTAAAGCATCTCTGGTGGGGTTTTATAATTAGACCTGAACTTGCCTGTGCGGCAGTTTCTAGCACAACGCATCCACACGAGAGGCGGCTACAACAGAAACCGGGGGATAAATTTGTCGGTCCTAAACGTAACCTGTCTAAAAATGTATGGTGACAAAATGGCCACAATAGGAAGGGACTGTAGTCAGCTGCGTATTTGCTCTTCGACGGTTGAGTTCACACTTTGATTTTAGAAAATGAGGCTGCCTTAACATGAATGAGCCACTTTCTCTGATATTTGCCTCAGAAAATAAGGCATCATTGAACGTTTTAAACGTGCTAGAAGGCTGGGTACGAATCATTCGTATGAGGAATGTTCTACATGGAGAGATTCATCGTGCTGTGCATGTTTCATTAGGAATTCTGTGGTACAACATTACAACATTTCATATCTTCAGATTCTAGGAATCTAGGTTTCTTAAAGCTTGTGAAATAACATCTATTTCGGCCTTAAGTGCTGCAATGGAAAGAATGTTTTCATTGTGCAAATATACTTTGACATATTACAGAAAGAGCTAAATGTTTATTTTGTTAAGGTTAAGCTTCCAAATAATTTAATTGTCCAAGTAAGGAAAGGTTTGTGAACTGATTGGAAAAATAAAGATATATCAAAACGTGCAACAGGTGACCATAAATCAAATTTCAAACAATAAACTGGCGCTTACAGTAAAGTAGTGGACTGAATATTTGAGCACAGTCGACCTTCACTTAAAAGATACAGGCTCTGCTAAGGAAAAATGTGGTTCTCTAAAATGCCATTTAAATAAAGGGCAAAGGTCTAGTGTTGGGAGGGTTTTCTTTTTTGTGAGAGTTCTCGTTATTTCCCTCCAAGCAAGGAGGCTGCTGGTCACTGTACGGTTAGGCTTAGTTTCTGTTCCTTCACACAGTGGGCTTCGTCGCGTTGTCTTGGCAGATCCAAGCACAAGGACATGAAAGCAGGGAGCTGCTCTTTGAAACGCTCTGGCCATGGCCAGGCCTGTCTCGATCTCCACAGGAACATCCAGGCCTTCGATTTGCTGGTTTAAGCCTCTTAAAATTGAAATTTGCACCGATTCCTAATTACTGCTTGTCATTACGGACATGTTTTGCCCAATGACAGAGGACCAGTGACGTTCAAGAAATAAATGTGAAGCAATGGTGTAATTTTTTTTTTTTTTTTTCTTCTTCTTTTTACGATGCACTTCTTTCTCCCCACCTTTCCTTATGTCTCAACACGCCCAAGCAGGCTGCGTCTCCCACTCATGGACATTCTCCCTGTCCCCTGTGGTCCCCGCGGCCAGCCTGGGGAATCACACTGGGCAGGGAGGGACGCCGGTGGCCTGGGCAAGCAGTGGTCCAAAGCTGGCTGGTGGGTTATTTAACGCTATTTTCCTAAATAGCGGAATAAAGCGAGAGAAAAAAAAAAAAAAAAAGAAAAAGTAGATCTGAGCATATGCTGCAAAGGGAGAGAAAAAAAAATAATTGAGTATCTTTGAAAAAATCATCACAATTTTATTTGCCGTCAAAACCACTTGCATATTTGTTCCGCTGTCGTATTTGCGGGATGCTGATCCGAGGAAGCAAGACATCTGACAAAACTGAATTTTCTTGGCTATCGTATCTGCAGAATGCTGATCCAAAGGAGCCAGACGTCTGATAAAACTAAATTTTCTTGTCCGAAGAAGAGGGGGACTCAGAAATTTTTTTAAAAAGCAGTAATTAAGCAGCACGCATGCCTCCCGGAGAAGGCACGCAGCTCGGCGGCAGGCTCTAGGACATTCCAGTGGCTTGTCCGTCCTCCGTACGCTCCTCCGCATTGGAACGCGGTTGGATTATTTATTTCCCCCACATCCCCCGCATTTCTTTAACGGATGAAATTATCATTAACCGAATTAATTCACGATTAACGAATTAATTTCACGAATCGTTTACTGAACGATCGAACAGCCCGCTCGCAAGAGACGGGCCTCAGCAGCCCCCGCAGCTGCAGGAGGAGGAGGTCACAGGGGGACACTGAACCAACACACACGAGCACAAACCCCCCCCCCCCCCCCCCCCCCCGCCGCCATTTTGCGTGGGACCCGCGGGACACCGCCCCTCCCGCCACACACACGTGGCCCCGCCCCCGTCGTGACGCAGGGTCGTCGGCGTGGGTCACGTGTGTCGGAGGCGGAGGCCCGGCCTTGCCGCACCCGCAGCCGCCGCCATGCCGCTGCCGCTGCCCGGCCGCCCCCGCCTCGGGCAGGCCCCGCTCCCGGCCCTGCTCCACCTCCTCTTCCTCCTGTTGTTGCTGGTGGTGGGCCCGGCGCGGTCCATCTCCTTCCAGCTGCCGGGCAAAGCGCGGAAGTGCCTGCGGGAGGAGATCCACCGCGACACGCTGGTGACGGGCGAGTACGAGATCGGCGCCCCGCCGGGATCCTCCACCGGACCCTCCGCCAACCTCAAGGTGCGGCGGGGACGAGTTTGATGGGGGAGGGGGGGAAGAGTGGGTTTAAGCCGGCGTGGCCCCGCCTCCCCAATTTTGCGGGGGGCGTGGCGTGTGTGTGAGTGGGGGGCGGATGTTTCGTGGCGTCTCCCACGCGTGATACCGGCCCACGCGTGCGTTTACCCGGGGGGGGAGGGATGGGGCAGGCCTGGCTCGCCCAGGGGCCACCAGCTCCCCCAGGGACTTTGCCAGCGGGGTGTTAGGTAGCAAAGGAGCGGGGCAGGATGTTGGTTTGAGCCAAATACGTTTTTTTTCTCCCCAAAGATGTCATCGCGGCGGTCCCGTCCTGCCAGACGCCGTATAATCCGCGCAACGAAGGCCGGAGGCCTTCGTTGCGCGGATTATATGGCGTCTGGCGGGATGGGGCCACTGCGATAAGGCTGCCTGAAAGCCTGCTGGCATCGTGTAAGGAGGAAAGAGTTGCGGTGACGTGGCTTTCCCGAGGGTTCCCTCCCCGCCAAAGGCCTGGCAAGGCGGGATGGAGCATCAGGCCGCGGGGAAAGGGCAAGGCGAAGGCCTGGCACCGAGGTTTTTTTGGTAGGCAAAGTGGCTGTTTGCCATCTTGCCCCGGGTCGCGGCTTGCCTGGAGGCAGGTGTTTGCGACGGGGAGGGGGGGATAAAATGATCCTAAAGGGATCGTGATCTTTAGGGAGTCTAGGGAAAAGGGTCTGCAGAATTTATGTGATTATTCATATAATCCATCTATGTGACAAGCAGCTCGAACAGCTTCGCTTAATTTAAATTTCACTTAAGTTTTTCACTTCACTTTAATTCTGTCCACAGTCTGCCTTCCTTAGGCTTTCTTCGAATTTCCCAACTAGCTGATTAAGGTGTGTTGCTATGCCATTAGTTCCTAACAGCTTTCTGTCTGTTTTTCATGCCTGTCTAAGCGCCAAAGGCTTCAGAAATGAGCATGCAGACAGACAGGATGGTCTGCTGAAGATTCTCTGAACTCAGTGTTATTCAGTGAGTATTTGAGATCTCCTGAAATCAAGTTGCCTTTCCAGCACCTGCCAACAGACACCCAAAGGCTTTGGGTTATTGGCACTTGTGCTTGGTTATGGCTAGAGAAGGCTGTTTCTGGAGCCTTGTTTCTTTAAAAATTTTGTTTTCCTGCTCTTACATCACGTGTAAGAAGAAACTTGTCTGTGTATAGGCAGAGCCAAGCAGCTTTAATGCTTCAAAATGTTGCTGTACTGTTTGCCTGGCAAGGTGCATGTGTTTCAGATGGAGTGCCGTGTTCCCATCTGTCTCTTACCACTCAGTAATCAAACCTCCTGGTTCTCTGGTTGCCTGCTCTTAGGTCAACTGACCTTGTGGTCTCTTCTAAAACTCCCTTTTGTGACAGTGGATTCGTCTAGAGTGAAGCAGTGAATCCCATGCTTGAGTCTTAGTCTGGCTTTGCTGCTGAAGCTGGTATCCAGATAGGGCTGGCTGCTCACGGAAGCTGTATTTCACTGGAACTGTAAGACAAAAGCAAAGTCAAGTCCTGTACTAGTTTGAAAAGGTACAAAGGAGAAACAATAATCTATGCAATTCTTGTTTTCCTTCAGGTATGTTGTGGCCTCCCAACATGTCGGGCCTGTTGTAAGTGCTGTAACCCCTCAGTCAGGCGCATGCTTCTTTTTGTGTCTGAGTTTGTGGGTGGAAAAGTTAGTTCAAGACGCTGTGTCTGCAGGTCATCTCACTCCTTTTGCGCTGGATGGCCTGCTTTGGTCCCCTGTTTCAGGCCACTGAACGCAAGAGGTTGGTAGTTAAAATCCTGGCCGGGCTCAGTTTGGTTCCTGCCAGTGAGCTGTCATGTGTGTGTGATATGCGGGCACTAACAGTGGCACCCTCTGTTTTGGAGGAATCTGGGGGCTCTGCCAGCTGGCTGCCGAGGGGCGGCATCGGGGCGGCGGAGGTCTTGCCTGGGCCTGGCCACGTGCCTCTGCCCCATTGTCGAGGCTGGCCTTTTGGGGGACCGTCGGGCTGTTTGTCCAAGGGCGAACAATGCCCTGTCTGTAGGGGATTGCGTTACCGTAAATAACGTTAGAATAGCATGAAAAATCCCTTTCAGGTCAACTCCCCCACAAGTGTTCTGGCTGGGCTATTAGCAGCTTCTCCTGCCCCCGCAGGCCCGGCTGAATGGGCAGTGGATTTGGCTGATTTGGGTAATGCTATTCAGTTTTGATGAAAGCGGATAGCGGAGCTTTTACTGTCCAGAATCCTGTTCATTGCTAGACCTTCAAAGGGCAAAAATGGATCAAGCTGCATAATATCCTCTAGCTAAAGATCAGCTCCAGTATCTACAAAGCCCTAAGGGAATAGCTTAGAATAATAGGGGCATTTGGGAGCTTGCTTTACCGTGTTCTTGGGATGGGGAACCCAGTGTGCAGATTATGGGATATCAGCCTGATGAGGCTAGCGTCTTTCTTAATCAGGACTGCTCTGTTGACTAGCGTGCACCATATGGTGGCCAAAACACCTGTTTTTACTCCGTTTCTGTGTGGTCACATGCAGACAGCCCAGCATTTTTGCCGACTTGAGCTGGGTGCTTCTGATAGTCTGGTGGCTTCCAGGCAGGAGGTGGCTTGTGTCTGGTGGCTTGTGGCTGGGGGGTGGCAAAGCAGCTGCCTGTGCCCGACAGCGCAGGCGTGCTTTCCTCTGCTGCCTGCTTGAATACAGGTAGAGCTCTGAACTGCAGCGCGGGAGGAAAGCGGTGCTCCTCTTTGCTCTCAGGCGCTGACAAATACCATATGGTGCAGGGGCAGCTACAATAAATCCCATAACAGACTATTATGGGATAATCTGTATGTAGAGGAAGCTTGTTCCTAACATCTTGCCTGCCATGGTTTATACCCTGAGGCATGAGGATTTATATATTTTATTATTTTTCCTGCGTAATGCAGCAACTGTCATTACCCATGTGAAGGTCCACACGAGTCCGGCAGGTTGCTGGCATCAGTGGTATTCCATGGCAGGGAGTTAATTAGGTGTTCTAATAAGAATAAAGAAGAGTGTTTCCTTAGAATAATTTTGGGTACATAGACTTTTTGTATGGCCTTTGTACAGGGAAACGAGGCTGGTTTTCTGCTCTAAGGTGGAGTAAAGGAGAACGTCTGACTTACCTTCTCCATACCACAAATTGTTTTGTGTACTTCTGTCTTATATACCTTTGAAATTGTTCCCAAGCTTTTTAGTCTCTTCACCTCGAAGACTTTCAAAAACCCCTAGTGACTTCAGCACCTCTGCTTTTTCAGACATACCTCTTGAAGGAGAGAGTTGAGGGAAAGTGGGAAGCATTCCAGCGGAACGCACACTGTTGATTTTCACGCAGTATTGTAATGCCTTCAGTTTTTTTCACCCGTCTCCATGGTCAGAGTATTTCAACTGGACGGAGTCTTTAATTGAGCACAGTGATTCTCAAATCTGCGTCATGAAATGTGTGTCCTTTTTTTTTTTTTTTTTTGGCTCTTTGTTGAGGCATATTTGTAGACCTTCTACAGTTTTTGCCTATTCTTGGTAATTTCATAGACTTAGTGCAAAGCAGTCATTATTCTGTCTGTATAGCCTGAATTGTCCTCTGAAGTGGATGCTTTTATGGATCTTGGAACCCAAACCTTGTATAACTCAGGGCCACACTGATGGTTCATTTCTAGAGGAATAGATGTGCCCTTCTCCATTTCATCTTCTGGGGAACGAGTTTTTTTCTGTCCCGTAAGGCATCTCTGTATCTCTGTTGCTATGGGAATTTATGAATTTTGCTCGCAAAAAGACGGCAATGAATAACAGTTTGGTTCAGCTAAAGTTCCTAAATGTAGCCTATATTCAGAGGTTATAGGAGGAAGAGGAATTGGTGTGGTTTTGGGGTTTTTTGGTTGGTTGGTTGATTGTTTTTTTTTTTTTCCATGGGGTTCTTCTTGTTTAATCTAAGAGTCAATAATTACCTTAGAGGCACTCTGACTTTGCCAGCTCCTGGTGTGGGGATGAGGAAGAGAGGAATCGATAGAGTTGTGAGGAAGGAGGGAACTGTTGAAAGGAGAATGCAGCAGCTCCAAAGGGGAGGCCATGAGAACTCGTCCTGTGTAGCACAGGCAATGTGAGCACATGGCAGCGAAGCACTGTGTTCCTCACCCTCCTTGTCTCTTTTACAGATAACTGACTCGGCTGGGCATATCCTATATGCCAAGGAGGATGCCACTAAGGGGAAGTTTGCCTTCACCACTGAAGACTATGATATGTTTGAGGCCTGTTTTGAGAGCAAGCTTCCTGTGGGTAAGTGAAATGAAAGGTCTGTTGGCTGCTTCTGGCTTCCCAACAAGTTCACATAAGTAGATATGTGGATTAGGGGTATGGGTAAAGTGATCCTGAGTGTGGTCTGCAGAACACTGTTTGACTTTTAAAGCTGACCTTCGAGAGGCTGTAAGCAGTCTCACTGCAGAATTATCTGGTGTTGGTGTTGCATTTGAAGTTAAGTAATCCTCTGTGGCTATCCTGTAAAGCGCTTGGGTTTCCTCTGGAAGAGGAGTTGCATGTTCCTCTGGAAGAGGAGTTGCATGTTCCTCCCGCAGAGGTCATCACAGTTGCAATGAGCGGCAATACTGGGGAACAAACTGCACCTCTTTTGCCCTTGTCGTGCTTCTCCCCATCTTGCAGTTGGGCCAGGACAGAGCAGGGTGCCATCGTCTCCGGGACCCTGTCTGACCATCTCCCCAGCTGACCATCTCTCCCCATTTGGTGGGACATCACCTCTCCACAATCTGTACTTGGCAGCAATTCTGTGTTAGGTTAGCAACCATTTTCTGGGGTTGGTGTGTGTGTATAGAGAACGTGGTCTTGGTTTCCACCCGCAACTGCTCTCTAAGTGGTCAGTAAAGGGAAGGGGAAATGAGCAGGACGTCAGTCTTGCATTTGTGCTGCAGGGATGGTTGCCTAACGAGCGCTGAGGCTCGTTTCCTGTGAGTGTGACGCATGTGCTGCTTTGGGTGGCTGGGCTCAGCTTCAGATCAAACGTGCTGAAAACAGCCAACACGTGGGCTCTGGTCTCATTTGCGGTGGTGTGAGCACGTGCAAGTTCGTAGGTGCTCACATCTTTTCGTGGTCATTGTCAGAGTTCTGCTCCCTGGACCTGGTTCTTCTTAGGTGTTATCCTAAAAGATCCTAGAGCATTTCACAGAGCAGTCACTAGCAGCATTCCTTGTATCTGTTGAAAGGCAGCCCCTGTTTTGCTGTTCTGCTCCACCTATGAGATACAAATAGTTTGCAAGTTGAAGAGAACTTTCTGGAAAGAGAAGGCTATCTTCTTTTCTGGGATTAGGAGGGATCTGGCTTGTAACATGTCTTCTATAGTATTTTACAGATGACAGTGACCCCAAATGCTCAGGATTTTGCTTTTATTTCACTCCAAAGGTAGGGCTTCCAAACGCTCCTTAACGCATCAAGACATGCAGGCACTAGTGACTCATCTGGGAGTCACTCATGCTATTTACTGTCTAACACCTGGGTATTTGGGAGGTCTCCAGTCAGTCCCACAAGTCCTTTCATAGCTTCCATGTGATCACCCACAGAAGTGGGAAAGGCTTCTTTCTTTAGTTGTGTCTAGACTCTTACTTCAGTGCTTGTGACCAGAGGTTTCTTGCCTAGACTGAGTCCCTTACAGCTCTTTTGGCAGTAGCCGTGCCTCCCTTGTATTTTTGCAAGTTTGTTTTAAAGCTGTCAGTACTGATTAAAATAAAATGTTTCAAACTGCAGCTTCTACCTGGTGACCAGTGGGGCGTTGAGGTGCCAAAATTGAGCAGCTGAATCCTCTTCTGGAGGCTTTCTCTTTGGGGGCCTCCAAGCTGCTGTTTTCTTTTTGGACCCAGACACCCCAAATTACTTGCTAAAGAGAGATGCTGCATGATGAGTATCTCCAGATTTTCCATGCCTGTGCTGGAAATCAAAGAAGTATTAAAGCAAGGGAGGTTTGATCATCTGCAGGACTTGGTTAAGGTACTGTGGAAGAAATAACCACGTCACAAGGAAGACCCTTGGTAAGGTCAGGATGGGAATGGGGGGAACTGACCAAGTGCTGTTTTATCCCTATGTTTCTCTTTAAAGGCCAGTGTTCTTTTCCACAGTCTCATCAAGTAAGTGGTCAGGACTTGTAGTGTGCAGCCAAGGAGGATGTTGGTGGAGTAGTGGAAGAGAAAAACTGTTGGTAGAGGAAGCCCAGAGCCGTTGGGACTTGAGGGGTATAAGCAACTGGGATTTCTCAATCCTTAACCACAGAAATGAGGAAGAGGAAGTGAGAAGGAGATCCTATTTAGAAGGTCCACCTTATCAGAGTGGAGGACTTCTTAGAGTGCTTATTGGAGCTATGGGTGTTTGCATGACAGGCTTTCTTCCCTCTTCCAGGGTGGAAGGGTCCTGTCTTCCTGACCACTGCTCTGTTCCTCAGCGCAGTTACTCCCACACTGGATGCTAATCTCTGAGAAGAGCAGCCTGGCCTGCCCTACACGCTCCCCTGTAGGGCTCTTCATGCGTGCTCATCTTTACCTCTTTGCTACTTCTGTAATCCTTCTCTTCCCAAACTTTCTTAAGAGTGCTATGGCTCACTTTTTCTGGAATTCCTGTGGGAATTTTTTTTTGACATCCAGGTCAACTATCCTGTTTTTCCACTGACTTTACAAATTAGGAGCTCCCCTAATCTCCCAGGAAACAGTTCTGTGCTCATGTGAGATGACCTCTTGAAGACCTCCTGGGGGATGTAGGTATCGGTTTAGTTCAAGATCTCTGGGATTCTGCTGTTTTTCTCTTTGCTGCTGATCCAGTCTGCTGTGGTGAGCCCTGGCTGCAGGATGGGCAGGGAGTTACTGAGGATCTGAGGAGCATGAAGGGAGCTGCCTAGTGCCTTGGGCTCAGGAAACTTGTAGAAGAGCAGCTTGAGGTTTTCCAGGCCAGTCCCTGACAACGTTAACCTCTTGCAGAATGTCTGCTTTACATCCCTTTGCACCCAGCAGCTCTAAGTTTGCTACTTCCTTACTGCCTCTTGGCAGCTCTCCCTTCTAGGCTGACAAATTAATCCTTCCAGTTCTGTTCTCCTATTCACTGGCTTTTTCATCTTTCTCGTCTCTTCCTGGAAGCTCCAGCTCTCCACCCAAGTGGCTGTAATTTAAAGACCATTTTAAAAAAACTCTCACTGAACTGTGTGCTTTGAGTTTTCTTCGGCAGCTACTGTTGGCTGTCCTACCTGCCAGTCTCCAGGCATGCTGGTATATGTATGGCATAAGCGGTCAAAACTTGTGGTTGGAGAAAGGAGCACTGGGTGGTTGTGTACAGCCTGTCTGTTAAAGAGCAGTGCTGGCATTTGAGTTTGTTTTTACAGTAACCGGTCTTTTATAAGAAAACCAAAAAATTCCATCCTAATCCTCATTTATTCATTGGGTTCTTACATAGCTAGGTTTGAGTTTTGAGCTCCTGTATCCCTCAGGAAATTTAAGAAACGGTTTGTAGTTGATATGGACCTTCTTCTCAGTAGGTAATTCCATATTTTGCTAGCAGTAGAAGGTGGAGGTTGTTCTACTCTGGTGTGTTCGGTGGGTAGAGACAAAATCTAGGGATGTTGTACTGAAGATCTTCCTAGCTCCGACTGGAGTGACCCAGTGTAACCTGCGCACTGAATTTGTGTGTGGACTGAGGGAACATCCACCTGGCAGCTTCCTAAGGCAAAGTGTGAGTGTTGGACGTGCTCCTGGATAAAGACTGAAATTCATAGTAAAGTGAATTCAGACCTTGTGTTTTGCTGGCAGCCAGCTGCGGACAACTGTATGCCCCGAAGTGCTGGGATTTGGGAATGTGTCGTGTACAGACATTTCCTCGGTGGGTGGTATAGTGGAATACGATACTCAAGTCAGCTGATGCGCTGCATTCTTTAGGGTATCTTATGTGCCTATTCTATATATTTATTTTTTTTCCCTCTTGTGAATGTTCTCAACTGTGACAGTTTGTAGCAGTTAGAAGAAGCTATTAGCCATAGGTGTCCCTAGCTGGGGGGCTACAGCCTTAAAAGATACCTACTGTGCTGTTGACTGCAGCCTTATCCTACTCGCCGTTTGTGCAGCTCCAGCTGGCAGTTCTCTGAAGTGGCGTTTTCCCAGCTTCAGGAGCCTCCTGCCATCTTGGGGTTTGTATTAGCAGTGTGGGTCTCAGACATCTGAGATGTTCCTTCCCTGAGAAGATACATTGGTAAAGGGGTTGCCTTTGCTTCTGCAGATACTGCAGCATGTGAGGGTCAGTAGTCGCCATATGCCACATTCCTCAATGAGGGCAGTTTACCTTCTGCTCCTCTGAATGTAAAATATGTAAAATCACTTACAACCCCAGTAACCTTGACAGGTTGCTGGTGCACTTCCTGCTAGGAGGAACGTGGGCTTCCCAGTTGAATATTTGTCCCTCTGGTGACTTGTCTTTTGCCAGGCTGTCTCATAGCAGCTGCTATTCATCTTCTAATCCTCTGCCGTTTTTACAGTGATTTGCATCCTACACACACACTTAGCGCTTTTAGTTACAGCTTGTTCTCATTATCTTTGGGAGGCTCTCCTTCAGCCAGGATTTATTGTGAAGTCTCTGTATTTTTAGGCTGGACTGTGCTGCCTCCGCAGTTTGCTGCAGACATGGAGGGAGGGGAGGGATGTTGTGAGTTCTTCCTCAGTGGTGGGGAGAGCTGGTGATTTCCTGGCAGGCTGCATGTTTCGCACAATGAATCCTTTCATTATGCTTCCAGGAACAGGGAGGATGCCGGACCAGCTCGTGATCCTGGATATGAAGCATGGAGTTGAAGCGAAGAACTACGAGGAGGTATGTCCCCTGGCTGCCTGCACTGCAGGCTCCCCTTTCCCAGCAGTCACGTGATGCCATTTGTAGATCTGGGGCTCATGATGGGAAGCTGTTTTCCCAGCGGTGATGAAAGCCTGTCTGCAGCCTACAATTCCAGTGAAGCTTTGTGTGTTAGGGGAGAGAAAAGAAAAAAAAAAAAAAGCCAAACATCAACTAAAATTAATTCTGTAGTCTGGGAACTGGAGCCTAATGTGTGAATTTCTTTGCTAGGACAGTGTGACCCAGCTTCTGAGCATAGGCATTAGAGGCAACAAGAGACTGAGATGTGAAGTTTCCCCAGCCCCAGCAGCAGAGGGCATTTGAGGTTAATATCAGATCCTCCTAAAGGTCAAGTTACGTTGTTACTGTTCTTACCTTCCTGAGCCAGTAAGATGTACTGGCTCTACAGCCCTGAAACGGCGCTTGTGCATTTCTAAGAACTGGCAGTGTATCACGGTAAAGGTGTTTGGCAGAATATTAGCTGGTGTGAAATGGGTTTTTGGTTTGGAGGTGTAACATTGGAAATAGGCATAAAGCCTAAACGTTTCCATCTTAGGAGGACATAGCTTTCTTAGACCCAAGAGCCAGCTGTGTGGAATAGCAGCTGCTTTGTGGCTGGGACGATCCTGGCTGGTTTGGATGCTGAATTTTGATGGCTGCTACTTTGTTTTTGGCTCACTAGAATTTGGGGTCAGTCAGCCCCCAGCACAGAGCCTGTGCCTTAGAAAATGTCAGTTTTTGGTGGAGAAAGATTCCTGCAAATGATTGCTGTGTCCGCTGCGCACAACAGTGTGGGAGATGCCTTAGGGAGGAGAGTGGGTACCAGAGGAGGCTGTGTATGGTGCCAGTTAGAAAACGAACAAGTTTCTGAGGTGGGCAGAGTTTTTATATCCTTTTGAGCTTTGGGCTAGCTGTTCCTGCGTGGCTTAAGGCTACAGTGCATGCTACGTGGAAAGTAAGAAAGCGCTTGGGGTTAGGGAAGAGCAGAGCAATCATTAGGCCAGCTGTCTGGCAACCAGCTACTGAAGGATTACAAGATGTTGAAATCTTATGGGATGACCGCTGAGAGCGTTAACTGGGAGGATTATGGTGACTACATTTATGGAATCTCTTTAAATATAACCCTGCAGCGTATGCTGAGTTACATTACCGTAGTGCTACCTAAAGGCATTGTCCCTATGCAGAAAGGTTCTCTTATGCCCGTGTATCTACGTATTCACTGGTTGTACTGATACAGCTGTCTGGGAACAGAAGTAAGTATCTATTATGCTCGTCAGTGTACTTAGACCAACGGAAAAGGTCCATGGACAAACATGGGAAAAAAAGAATTTAACTTGCAGTCCCACGTGATACCAGATGCAGATCTTGGCAGCGCTGGTGAGCATCCTTGACTTGCGAGGACCTCTCAGAGTGGCAAACTGTGTCAAGCCTTGTTGAGCAGCGCGTCTGCGAAGGACTCAAACTGGTTTAACTGTTTGTACAGCTTCTACAGATGTTTAGCCACCCTGCTTTGCAGTGGGTTTTCTTTTTTTCATCCTCTCTCTCCCCAGGTTCCTGCAGTATTTGTGGGTTTTGACTTGACAGGTTGTTGTAAGGCTTCAGAGGGGAGGACTGTTGCTCAGGTTTCTCTCCTGCAATTGCTGCCTTTTTGAGCCTTTTGCTTGTGATGTTTGTCTGCTGTAAGGTACTAGTAACCTGTCTTCCCCCCAGTTCTTCTTGTTGAATTGCTGCAAGGAGACCTGATGCAGGGAGTTGAATGAGAGTCACTGACCCTGGCCTGCTTGTGCATGGATATAGGCAGTGAGAGGGGGGGTGATGTCCAAATCTGGCTCCATAAGCTGTCATAGATCCAGACATTCCAGACTGGCACAGGTTGCCCAGAGAGGTGGTGGAGGCCCCATCCCTGGAGACATTCAAGGCCAGGCTTGATGAGGCTCTGAGCAATCTCATCTAGTTGAAGATGTCCCTGCTTACTGCAGGGGGGTTGGACTTAGATGACCTTTAAAGGTCCCTTCCAACCCAACACATTCTCTGATTTTTTGATTCTTGGAGGAAAGCAACTGGGAGAGTTGGGTTAGAAAACTTTACTGCATGGCAGTGTCATAACTTAGTTCTCTAGGATAGGGGGGAGTAACTTTGTCCAGTCAATAGATAGAAATGAAGGTAGCGCAAAGTGAAAAGACTTTTCAGAGGACACCAAGAAGGCTTGGCGATCTAGGTTCCTTTCCAGATCAGCTACTCCTTGTCAATTCGTGGCTATAGCATGTCTCTTTCTACGGTAGGAAGAGGGCTTTTTACAAAACCCCTTGGAGCAGCTGGGCATATTGGCTTCAGTAGGGATGAAAGAGGTTCCAGGATATGCATCTCAGGGTACGTGCAGGACTAAAAGTAGCTATCAGATGTTTTGAGCTACACCTATTACGGGCAGCTGAAGGGATGCAGGGTGGAGCAGACAAGCCTTACATTTTTTTCTCCAGTAGAACCTTTGTAGCCTTCTGTGAATGAGGAAAAGTACCCTCCAGGAAGATAATGGAGCCGGTCAGCGTGGGGTTAGCTTGTCAGTAGAGCTGCCTGAGACCTTGTGTGTGTTACAGACCTGCTGCTCTAGCTGTGTCAGCAGAGCCTGGGCCACGGGCACTCTTACGTTGGCGCCAGTTTTTCAGCAAAGCTCTGCCGGCAGATATGCGTCCATGCCACAGGGTTTTGTCAGTACAGCCTATTGGCTAGAAAGCAGGAGGGGTTTAACCTACCCTTCCTCACAAGTGCACTGAGAATTGACACTGCTGTGCTGGCAGAGCTGTAATATACAGCTCGCCTCAGCATAAAAATCCTCAGATGACTGCTTGATGGCCTGCAGCTTGCCAGGATATGCATGTCATGTGAAGACCCTTCAGTGAAATGGCTGATTAGCTAGTACTGGCCTGGTCACGAGCATCTCTTCAGATGGGCTCTGACGCCCAGGCAGCTGCCTCTGGAAGCGGCGTTTCGGGGATGCCTGCACCCTGGGCACCCCGTTGCCTGCCTGTCAGCGCCTGGACCACTGGGAAGTGTTGTCCTGCGGCTTATGTCTGAGTAATCCTGTGTGGCGGTGAGACTGGTGGTGAGCTGCAGGTGCTCCACGTGTTTTCTGTAGCACATCTTCCTTCTGCTGCATTGGCTGGGGACACGGCATCCCGCCCGCCTTCACGGCGGGATCCTGTTGCTCGTTAGTTATAGTGATAAATTCTACGCAGGAACCAGAGTTACCCAAACCCTATGCTGTAGCAGTGGCAGCAATTGCAGTTAGCTTCCTTTGAGTAATGTCCTTGTGTCACAGATTTTACATAATGTGTAGTCAGGTTACAGCCAGGACTGGGGCAGGGACGTGTGTTTATGCGTTCAACTTTAAATAGTTGCTGTTGTGGACTGTGCTTTATAATTGAATTTCCTGTGGATATTTCTTTTTGGATACAAGTCTGTGACTTGTAGGACTGTGGGTTGCATGTTATGCATAACTATCATTTCCTATAAAACCAGCTTTTAGGACGGAAGTATATTTTGCTTTTTCTTTCAAACTGTCTCCAAGGCAGCTGGTCCCGTAAGTATTCCAGCAGCGTCACCTGGTGGCTTGAGGCAGATGGAGCACTTCGTAGCTGCCTGCTGCCTACCAAGATCATATGCTGCCCTTGAGGCTATCAGTCTAAGCCTGATAAAAGCCCTGAGCTCTTGTCGGTGTAATCAAACCACTACTACTGGGAATCAAGCTGCCCGGGCTTTCTGGGGCAACAGTTGGCAAAGTGAGTCTCGGTGCTAATACCCTGCGTGCCCATAGAACAGTATCGTATGCGTATGTAAGTTAGTCACCTCTGCCTCAGTCTGTGACTTCTATTCACTGGAGGTTTAGTCATGCGGCAAGCTCTTCTACCCACTCCTCAGAAGCCAACTGTGAATAAGTTAACATTAGGCCGAATAAGGAAGAAATGTGCTTGTATGCATACAGTGCTCCTCCGTTGTGTAGGAGGGGTAGTAGGAAAGTGTGTTTCAGAGAACAGGTGGGAGAAGTGGTAGCGTTTTATGCAATGGTAGTTTCTGGCTTGTAGAGGTGGTTCCCTAGGGGAAGGATGCCCCAGATCTGTACTATGTGAGGAGGAGTGGTTCAAACTGGCAGTAGAAACCCATGTGGGAGCTTTTGGTTTTGGCTCAGTGATTGCCTGACTCTTCTGTTTTGTAGATTGCGAAAGTGGAGAAGTTGAAGCCTCTGGAAGTAGAGTTGAGGCGCCTGGAAGATCTTTCAGAGTCCATAGTTAACGACTTTGCCTACATGAAGAAACGAGAAGAGGAGATGAGGGACACGAATGGTAAGAGACTGTGTGCTCCTTCAGAGGGATGGAGCTCTAAGACCCCTTACTTCTGCTGAATATGTTATTAGGATAGCATTTGGAGATGAAGCAATTATAGTGGTCTCTGCCTGTTCTGTTCCTAGTAAGGGAAACATGATATTTCTCTCCCTCTGAAGCAGTCTTGTGTGTCCCATCTCTAGAAATCTTTTCTTGCTGTTTCCATTCCTAATGTGAATTACTCTGAACCATTTAACGTTGCCCATTAACCACAGTTTCACTCTGTTCCCTCTCATTATCCTTGTTGTTCCCTCCACTTTAATTCTGAAGTACTGCTGGTGCTTGAGTGCCCTTGCCTTCATGCTGTATGATATCTTGCCTTTGAAGTTTCACAGGGGTGGGGAGAGAAAGTCCAGGGAACTTCACCCTCTTGAGGCACATCCTGTGATGTCAGACTCCCATGCAATGGTTTGTTGTCTGTTTCAGAGTCGACAAACACCCGGGTTCTGTACTTCAGCATTTTCTCCATGTGCTGTCTCATCGGACTGGCCACCTGGCAGGTTTTCTACCTGCGTCGCTTCTTCAAGGCCAAGAAACTGATTGAGTAAAGGAGCCAGTCCTCCTCCCCCTCCTCTCAGACCCAGCTGGACACCGCTGGGACCCCGCCATGGCCCCCTGGAGCCATCTCACAGATGATACCCGCTGACTGGAGCTTTTCTGCAGGATCTTGGACCCTAAAGGGGGAGGGGAACCTAAACATTGGAGGCAACGGGGGACTTGTGAAATCCTGTTGGATGTTGTGGGTGGGGGAGGTTGTGATGGGTTTGGGGATTCCTGGGGCAGCGATTAAATAATAATAAAAAAAAAAGATGTTTCCATGACAGCTGCAGCAAGTTTTTGCGCTGTCTGTTCTCCTTTTATAATCTTGGCTTGATGATGTCTCCCATCTGTCTGTGACTGTAGTGTTACTCTGAGCCACTTTGACCCTGCTGAGCTCTTGAGGTGCCGTGCAGCTGGCACCAGGGCAGAGCGGGGCATTCCCTGTTCTGACCAGCTGGGACCTAAGCCTCGTGCAAACGGAGGTGAGTGCAAAGCAATAGGATTCATCATTCCAGCAGGGCCTGAGGTTAGAGGGAGGTCCAAGGTTTGGTCCCTGTCGTGGACCTCTGTGTTTCTCCCTGTGGGAGCTGGTGTCTTTGTGCTGACAGGTCAGGGCACTTGAGCATACGGTGGTTCAGCCTGGAGGAAGGGGAGCCTTGGAAGGAACATGTTTGAGCTTGGAAAGGAGAAGCCTGCTTTGCTCAAATAAGCTGTCCAGCCTTGGTCCCGCCCTTGCTCCACATGTTTGTCTTGGATTTGCCTCTCTTGTTCTGAAATGATGCAGCAGTTTTCCTGGTCGGGCACGGCTTTTTGTGCAGACAGGAGGCCTCAGTCGGATACAGTCACAGAGCAAATAGGAGCAGGTTATGCTGGGAAACTTGGTTTTACATTGAGCGGGAGACTTTTCTCATCGAACAGTGTAGCGTTTATCTAGCAGGCAGTTGGCTGAATCTCATTTTCTGAGACCTCAAAGCAAGGTGGGCTGCTGCTCGTGCGAAGCATGAGGGCCCTGTACCCTGCGTTGAGGTCAGAGGGTGCAAGGGGTGCTCTGCAGGCTGGCAGAGGAGGTGGAAGAATGTGGATGAACTCAAAAAAGCAGTACAGGACAGGGATAGGTTAATTCTACATCTGGGGGGAGACTGAACTGTGCCCTCAACAGAATTGTTATTCTTCTCTGCGGTACTAACAGAGAGAGCAAGCAGCTTCTCATCGTTTCTCAGCCATCCAGATGGCATGATGTTAAATAAGCCAGGCTGGGGAAAAAACCAGGCAGGTTACTTTCCTGCACTTACCTGCTCCAGTTTTTAGGCAGTGACTAAAATTCTTTCACCTTCTCTGCATTCCTTCAGAGCAAATGGTTCAGCAGCACAGCATTCTGGTGTCATGTGCCTAGACACTTCTGGCTAGGGAAGGGGTTGTCATGGCCCTGGGCCTGGCCTACCATTTCGAAAAATGCATGGTTTTATAACGTCTAACCTGAATCTGATCTATTGCTGGGAAGAAAACGGTTGTCCAGGATGAGGCAATGGGAAAGAGGATGAAAAGATGACCTCTTGTCATCTAAATACGTTAGTACTTTGCCTCCCATCTGCCATTGCCAAGTTCCTGGAGTTGTTAGTTCCACTGGCAAGTGCTTAGATTGCTTTTAATTTGTTTCTTTTTTGATAAAGCCATATTAAGAACCCAAGTCCACTCCTCTGCCCTTGTATCCATTTTATCCTTGTTCATTTTTGAAAGCTGTTACAGTGCAGAACAGCAGTGATGCCACAGGACTGAATTACAGAAGTCATTTGAAGGTAGTTTTAGGTCCTACAGTTTGAAGCCTGTAGATCTGTTAAGGTTTTGCTTTTGTTTTTATATGACTTGAAAAGACAGTTACAAGAAAGGGGCTTTTCCAGTCTTGTCTGTTTTGATATCCTCTCCCTGTCCTTACCCGAGTACAAAGATATCTTTATCTTAAAAATGGTGGCGAGGCCTTAAGTTCCCCAGGTGACTGTTACACTACCATCATTCTGGTGTTGCGTTTTGATCTTCCCTGTACTGGTATGGTTACTGGGGAGCAGGGGTGGGGGACTGGTATGGATTTACCTGTAATGATTGGTTGGGGGATTTTTGTCAACTTTCTCAAATAAAATTTCTTTGGGGAAAAACAACCCACCTCAGTTGTCCGCATGAGTCTTGTCCTCTTTGTGCACATTCCTACCAACTGCTGTTTCTTGCAAGCGGAACTGTCGCAGGAAGCAGCAAGTCCACAGAACCCCTGCAAGGCTTTGGGTTTCTCTAGCAACAGTTAATTTCTAAAGAATTTGAGAGTTCTGGACTCAGGAAAGGTACCAGCCGCACAGGCTTCTCTGCGGGGTGGGATCAGCACTGCAAGTGAGATGTCTCTAATATGGATTACCATTTGTTGCCTTTATTCCCGTCCCTTCCTAATTATATCCCTCTATGTGGAAGAATTTTGAGGCCGACAGTGAAACAGGGCTGGTGCTCTAGAATACAAGATTCAGGGTTTTTTTGAGGCCGATAGTGAAACAGGGCTAGTGCTCTAGAATACAAGACCCCGTTTTTCACCGTTGGCTCCTGTGTAAAATTTAATTCATTAAGACAAACGGAATTACTTTCAGTTTTGTGCTTTAGAGAAAATTTTAAATTGTTGCAAAGGTGAGTAGGCACTATGTGAGTGGCAGATGCTTACTGAAGAGAGTGGTTAAGTATTTATTTAGCAAAGTGCTGCCAGATCTCCTCTGCTGAGCCCGCAAGCCTTTTGTCACCCAGTAGCCAAGTGAGATATGCCACATAACAGGACTGGGGGCACGTAAAGCTAGTTAGTATTATCGGGGAGAATTTCAAGGAGGGAAATTCCCAGATGTTTGGATAAGGATTAGCTTCTGCAAGTTCTTGCCTGGATGAATACTTGAGTATGTGAAACCGTACAGCTGTTCCCATGCGGTAGGTTGGCGGTGGGTCTGGGCTGTTGCACAGCACCGGGATGCAGAGCTGGTGTCTTCATTTCTGTTTTACTTCTGGGAAATGGGGTAAAGTTGAGTTGTTGCAGATACTTGGGTCTGAGCCCATCGTTTGTGTGTGACAGATGCATCGCTGGTAAATCTATAATTGCCCGTAGCAAACTGCATCAGACGTTTCCAGCCTCTTCCACCCACTTGTCAATGTGACTAACGATTTAATTATCACACTACTTAACAAAGCGCGTGAGCATTCCTAAGTAAGGTATATCTTCGCGTATTCCCCCTCCTGCTCTGCCAGCGGAGGCTGCGCCCCATACAGAGTGCCCGCTGCAGCTGCTGGGTGCGTGCAGGCGCGAGGGGATGAGCAATTTGCACACTCTGATGCTGATTTCTCACAAGCTGCTCAGCTATGTGAGAAATTACCCAAGCGCACAACACCTGTCTTGCCTCCTAACTGGCGGATCAGGGGACTTCCGACTCAAACTTACTTTGGCAACTGGCTGGCGAGATCATTAAGGGGATTCCTGCCTGTGCGCTTGATGGAGTCCTTCAGCAGAGGTTTGGGAGAATAGCGTGGCCTCTCTTCACCCCTGCCAGTTCATGGGATGCGTTTCTGTCTCTCTCATATCTAGTTGTGTCCCTCCATTGTACTTGTCTTTCAGATGGCTGAGATGGCTTTGCCCTTAGTGAACAAAGTCCCTGGGAAATGAACTTCCTGTGCATTGAACGTGGCTTGTTGGGAAGGAGAGAGCACAAACCTGAAACAGATATATCTTTCATGGGAGAACAAAAGTTGCATCTGGTAAAGACTGCAGGAGTTCACAGAATGGTAGGGATTGGAAGGGACCTCTGGAGATCATCTAGTCCAACCCCCCTACCAGAGCAGGGTCGCCTACAGCAGGTTGCACAGGAACGTGTCCAGGCGGGTTTGGAATACCTCCAGAGTTGGAGACTCCACAACCTCTCTGGGCAGCCTGTTCCAGTGCTCTGTCACCCTCAAAGTAAAGAAGTTCCTCCTCAGGTTGGTAGTTTTGTCTGCTGCCCCTTCTCCACCTGAAAAAATTTGCCACGCTTGTGCGTGTTCTGCTGTTCCTCCCCCAAACCGCTGCTGGTGGTGCTGTGGTGGCTCTGGTGGGCCTGCCTTCCCTGAGGAAGGTGGAAAGAGCAGAGGGTTTAGAAAAACTGCCTGTTGGCATTTCTTGGATATTTGTGTAAACCTCAAACAGGTGAGCCCAAGCTTTTGCTGCAGCACTAAAATACTTGTATTTGCTCCATGGTGTTTGTAAGAAGCCTGTTTTGCTGACTGACCTAAACTTTCTGCAAAATGGCAGTAATTGATGCCCAGTTACTCTTTCTGTTGCCAGAGATGCATGTGGTTTGTCACCTGAAACTCGGCGCATTAGCTTCTGCACTTCCAGCTGCTGACACAGCCTGTCAGAGGACCTGTGGTCTTCAGGTGTCCGTCCCAGTGATTGTAGCTACAAGAATCATTTGTTTAGCTCATGTTTGGAGAAAGCTGATGTGTCCTGAAGGACCCACCTGAGCTGGTCTGTTTCAGTTTTTGCAATACAATGTACGTGTTGAATTACTTCCTTTGGGGGCACATTACTCAGAAAAAGCAACGACAGAACCACGCTTGCATTGCTCAGTGTTACTTCTGCGGTTTCCTCCGCTACTTCATTTCCTTTCATAGCTGATATTCCTGAGGTACCTTTTCCCTGAGCTTTTCAATCAGTTGTGTTGTGTGATTTTTGCATAAGCTGCCCTTGAAGGTTTCTGTTGGAATGGTAATGAGATGAACTTGGGTTTTCTTGGTTATGTGGGGGGTGTTGTTCCTGCAGGCAGAGAGGAGGCTGTGCTTGTTTTCCAGCTCTACCCCATTGCAGCTCTGGTCTGGTCTGATCTGATCTGCTGCAGAGCTTTACGCTATAGGGTTTTCTCACCGTACCAGCTGCTTGGTCTTTTATTTCCCTCCTGAACATAACTTATTTGGATAATCTTCCCCCAGGTCTAAGGTATTTGCTATACACATGTAAATAGAATCTCATGGTGTTGTCTTCCTAATTATAATTAACCATGTAGATGCCTTGTCATTTCTTCCTTCTCAGCGTGGGCTGCTCTATCCTTGTGTTAGTAACATAATCAATGTGCTGTCTTGACTCTGAAAGCCATGAATGAAACCTGTGAACTAAGGCTGATCCTTGCTATGATTTGGTTTAAATGAGAGTGTTCCTACCCTTACCCAAACTCATCCTTCCATAATGGTTTCGCAAGAGGCAGAATGGCACATTGTCTCTCGGTGGTATGATGTCTTTACATGCTTGAGTAAAAAATTCAGTGCAAAGTCGGGTGTATATTCTTCAGTTATATTCCAATAAACCTGAGTGGGCAGCGGCTGTTCCTTCCCTTAGGAGCATCTTCTTGTGAGAATTGCTGCCCTGCTTTCTAAAGCGTAGTAAAGGCAACGCAGTAGGGTGGCTAAATCTGATTTAGATAGCTACTACTGTGCTCATTTTATGGAAGATTTGTTTTGATACTGTAGATAATAATGGGCAAGATAACTCTACTTTTCAAACCTGAAAAATGAAGATTGATTTTTTCAGTTAGTCTTCTGGTTTTCTACAACTGTTACAGATTCCTTAATGCCATTTCTGTGTGACTTTGCCATCTAGATTTTTTTTTTTTTAAAATTATTACATGTTGCCAGGTACTCCCCTTGCAGTGGAGCGAGTGAATGAGACTTAGCAGAACACATGTGAGCTTTTTCATTTCCTACAAAGCTCCTTTATTCTAAAACTGAGGTGCTGTCTTTGTTGCTTGGAAGGACATTTGTATGGAAATAGTTGTGATACACAGCAAAGGAACTGAGATGGGCAAGTTGCTTGCTTTAAAACCTCACTGAGATTAAGGTTGCTAATACTTCCTTATGACAGAAGTTATGGCAGCTCCAGAACTCAAATATTGTTTATGAAGCTTGCAGTTTATTTCATCTTGGGTAGAGAGAAACCTCATTAATCGCGAGTGGCATGGTACGGGACACTGCTACTGGTTATTAATGGTGTGAAACGTGTATGTACCCACCAGAGATGCCCTCACCTTCCCAGCAGGTCTTTTAGCCTGTGACACAGCTGTGGTATTTACTGGTGTGTTTCTCCCCTGTAGCAATTATTTTTCAGTAACGTATATTACGTGCAGTACCCTGAAGGAAAAAAGAAGTTAATATCTGTGAGGTAAGAAACAGTACTGACTCTTTTTGATATAAAATCAGTTACTTCAGGCAGGTTATTTATTATAAAAATATAAGTTGAAAGCTTTTTTAGGAAAATAACCTTGAAGCCTTGACTTCTGGGGAAGGAAAGTGCCTTCTCCTTCAGGGGGGTTTCACCGGGCGGCGGGAGGGAGGCCGGGTCGAGAGACGGCTTCACCGCTCCACGCCCCGCGTTCCTTAAACCCCTGCTTTTAACAGGCTTTGAAACCGCTTTTTGTGGCGGCGGGGCTGGGCTGGGTCCCGGCGGCGGGAGGCGGGAGCGGGGGAGGTCGCGGCGGCGGCAGGAAGCGGTTCCGGGTCGTCGTCGGGAGCCAACATGGAGCCCGTCGTGCTCGCGGGGCCTCGCTGAGGGAGAGCCGGGCCGCCGCCATGTCGCTGGGCGAGTACGAGCGGCACTGCGACTCCATCAGCTCCGACTTCGGCAGCGAGTCCTCGGGCAGGGGCGGCTCCCGCGGCGGTGGCGGCCTGCCCGGCGAGCAGGAGGAGCTGCACTACATCCCCATCCGCACCCTGGGCCGCGGAGCCTTCGGCGAGGCCACCCTCTACCGCCGCACCGAGGTGGGCTGCCCTGGGGGCGGTGGCGGGGCGGGGAGCGGGAGAGGGGCCCCTCTCCTCCTCCTCCTCCGCCCCCGAGGAAGGGGGCCCCGGGGGCTGCTCCGAGGAGGGCCCGGGGGCTGCTGTCAGGGCGAGCGGGGCGGTTTTTGGAGGCCCCGGGGCCCACAGAGCCGCAGCGGGGCTCGTCACCCCGGGGGTGACTGACTGACAGCCCCTAGGCTGACGGACTGACAGCCCTCTGAGGTGACAACAGCCCCCGGCATGACTGAGTGACAGCCCCCAGGGGTGACTGACAGGGTTTGGGTTTCGGCACATTTGAGCACCGCTAGTCTCTCGGTCCCCTGAAGTTTCGTAGGGAGGTGTGGAGACTCTTCTCATGCTAATAGATTTCTCGTTGTGTTTGTTGTTTTGTTTTTTTTTTCTTCTATGTTTTATTCCAGTCACAGAGGACATGGGGGCATCTCATACAGGTAACTCTCTCGCGGGACCAGCGTTTCAGTGTAATCAGGGGAAACTGGCTGAAAAGCCAGTCCTCCCTGTGCTCCCAAGTCGTTTAATCCCATACAGTCCGATCCTAGTTGTGCTTTTTAGCATCTGTCAAAGAAAAGTGCTTGAACTCGGTTCCCAAGGGAAGTTTTTCATTTTTTTTCCTGGGGGAAGACCAACCCGAGGCGTCACGGCTCAAACAGCTATAAATGAATGCTGTTCACTTAACAGATCACTCACAGTGTGTCTGACAACGTGGGTGGGCCAGACAAGGGCAAACTAAATTTGTGCTCGTTTCCTTGATTTTTTTAATTTTTTTTTTTTTTTAAGAATACCTGAGTATTTGTAATGGCTTATGGTCTTGTACAGTTAAGGGATTGGAAATACACTGTTCTCCCTTTATTGAACTGGAGTATGTTTAGTCTTTATTGAAACAAAACAAACTCTGTGTCTTTCCCTGGAAACCTTGTAGTATGTTTTTTTCGGTCGTTTGTTGTTTTTGGTGGCCAGCTAGAAAGATGGCTTCAGGCCATTGGTATTCCTAGCGACAAACAGAAACCCTCAAAACTTATTGTTGTGAAGAATCTTTGTCTGAAATCTGTAAGAGGCAGGAAAGCCTTTTTACCTTTCCTGAAATTTTAATTTCCTGCTATAAAGGCACATACTGTTCTCTTTGTAGTAGTGTGTTTTTAATTAAAAGATGTTTTTGTGTTTCAGGATGACTCACTTGTAGTGTGGAAGGAGGTGGACCTTACCCGGCTGTCAGAAAAGGAGCGTCGTGATGCTTTGAATGAAATTGTTATCCTTGCCCTGTTGCAGCATGAGAACATCATTGCATACTACAATCACTTCATGGATAACACCACGCTGCTGATCGAGCTGGAGTACTGTAATGGTGAGATCCCTACTCCCACTCACAAAACAGGCAGCTGCCACATTGCGGAGTCGCCCTCCTGCAGAACCTGCAGGGGGTTTTCCTGGGGTGTCCTCTGGGGAGCGGAGTGGAGGTGAATTCTGCTGCGTGGCTTCTGAAGAAGAGACTGTGAACCCTTCTGATTGATTTGTGTCTCACGTGCCAAAGAAAGAAGCCCAGTAGTTAGTGCAGGCAGTTCAGGTAGTAGATGATTTCTCAAGTCTTCCGAGTAGCTGGTACAGTGGAGGATGTGTGTTTTTGATAAAGTACACTTAAAATGCGCCTTGCTATGTTCTTTTAGGAAGATGGTGGGAAAAGACCATCACGGTATTCAGCTTTCTCTGCCAGTACAGAGCTGGGCTGTTTTTCAGTAAGGTCTCTTAAATAGACCTCTCCATTTGGCAATTAGAAATCAAAGCTTAAAAATCTACTGGCACACTGCAGTGAGGACTTTTTTCCTGCCTTGTGCTATCAGCTTCTAAATTTGCTATAAAAAAAAATAAATCTGGTTGTGCTGGTGGTGGAGAAAACTTTAAAATTCCATCCAAGAGTAGATCAGATGATATTGTTTGGACTTTGCAGGGGAAAGTCACAGCTGGGATGGAGTGGTAGAAGGATTTGATATGAGTGGCTGAGTTGCAACTGTTCTTAGGCAGCTGGAAGAGGAGGTCATATACAGCTAACACTGCTAGAACAGGGTATCTACCCAGGACTGCAATACGGTTTCTATTTGGATGAGTGGGACAGCCCCCCCCTGGCTACGTAACCTGTGTGTGTTTGTGGATTACATTAAGCCTTGGCTTATCAGCAGAAACCTTTTTTTGGTGGAAAAGGCTGTCATCGTGTTGTCATCATCTTGGACAGATTGTTTCACTGGGACAAGTTGGGGAGGACAACAGAGTTGTGCAAAGTATTTTTGAAAGGTGTCAAACACCCTGGTTGGCAGGTTGTCCAAAGTTGGTTTTGGTTCTCTGTTTTTTGTTCTTATGCAGGGTGGAGTCAAGTTCAATAGTAGGGGCACGTCAGCTCTTTGATGCCCTGTTTATTTTAGGAGTACTCTGTGTGAGTTATTTCCCTGCCCTGAAAAGACTGCATGCTTGGGTCCATTATGAATTCATTGGAGGACATAGAGAGAAGTCGCGTAGTACTGATGTCTGTGCATGTTTGGTTATGTCTCTAAACTGCTTGTTTTGCTTTGGGTCAATAATCAAGAGATGAGTATATAGCCTTCATTGCCTGAATATGTCTGAGTGGTATAGAACTAGGGACATGAGAAAGAGGGAATCTCATTTAGACTTAAGGATATTGGTTTTGCCAGTGTGTTAATAGTTGTTTCTGTGGCTTTTGTTACAGTGTACAAGTCCAAGATAATTTGTGAGTAATTTTTTAAAGTAAGGCCGGACTAGTCACTGACAGACACTCCTCAGAATCCAAAGGTTTTACTGTTTAATTGGTATGTCTCTTTTGGAGATTTAGGAAGGACTTTTAAATTAGAGTAAATATTGTCCCCATTTTACAGAGGAGGAAGCCAAGTTGTTGACTGATTTGCCTGTAGTTAGTTCTGTATATCTGTTATGGTACCATAAGACTTGGATTTCTATGGGATAACATCAGTGAATACATCTGAAATAGATTTGGGAAGAAATATCCTAAAAATACATTTGTTGAAGGCAAAATATAATGTCAGAAGGTTAGAAGTGATTAGATGAAACAAAGAAGAAAGTAATATGTTTTTTGTGTGTGTGCATAGAGGTATTGGTTGTCTGAATCAAGAGCTGATTGGTCTCCTTGTGTATGATTTTGGCGATGTAGTACCTGCCATGCTGCTCTTTGGTTCAGAAAAGCATCAAAAAAGATGGCAAAAAATCAGAGCTGAGGAACAGTGTTCACTAAAAGCCTGCATAGACTGAATCACTGGGAAAGAGGTTCATAAGAAGAGGCACAAGTGAATACTTTGGTTAAATTGTGAAGGTGAAGAGTGATTAGTAGATAATTTGCCAATGTGAACGCAAGGCTGAAAACAGAAACGTTGAGCAGCTATAGCAAGGCCAAATGAGAAGAAATTAAGCAAAGGGAATCTTAATTAGAATATCAGAAAAATCTTCCTAACATGGAAGTCTGAAAAAAGTCCCTCAAGGAGGCAAAGGAGCCATTGCGACCTGCTTTGGACATCTACAACTTGACAAGCCCATGGAAATCATACAGCAGAAAGCTGTCTTGCACCATACCTGTGGGAATGGGAGAGGGCCTGGCGTTCCGCTACTATTAGGACTTAATATATGATAATTGGGAAATGGAATAGCAACAGGATGTGATCAGAGATTTGGGATTTACTGGTAGGATGCTAACCTGACTGGGAGTCTCCCTGCCTGCAGCCCTTAGCATCGTTTCTTTTAGCTCTGCTTGATTTTCAGTCTGCTGTCTTGAAATTCTGAGGTGCCCTGAAGAGCCTGCTGGTTTCAGGCTTCTGTTGGTGGTGCTGCTGTTGTCAACGCTTTGTGAATTCTGCACTGATGTATTTGGCAGGGCAGATGAAGGAGAGAGGCATGTCAGAGCTGGGCAGTAAGGGGGGAAAGGCAGTAACTTGTGCTTTCAGGGACTACTCTTAACTTGTAATTGCTTTCTTTCTCTCTTTTTAATGTATTATTTATTTATATATAATGCTGAGCAGGACAGTCTCACCTGGTGTACAGGTTGTAAATGTTTGCATATCCCAAGAAGTGCTTGCAGGTAAAAACAGTAGGGACTGCTAGCCTATCTTACTGATTCACTTTTCAGAGAGTATTAAATGGTGGCATTAAAAAAGAATCGTCTCTGCTTAAGCTTAGATATGCTGTTGAAGTTCTTAGATGGAAGAATAATTTAATTTTGTGAGTGCCTGACCGGTTTAAGTGAAGAGTGCTGTGGGTGAGCTGTAGTGCTTTATCAGATCTCTTAGGGGATTTGAGTATTCCCAGCAGTACCCGAGCAGAGTAACTGCTGCCATTAACTAACATGAACCTCTCTGTCTTTCTCACTCACTTATAATTACAGGAGGGAACCTCTACGATAAGATTCTGCGGCAGAAAGACAAATTATTTGAAGAAGAGGTAATTTGAGGTTTGAGGGAGCAGTGGGGCTGGCCTAATGTTCAGGGGATCTGTGTTGTTATCTGAGTATTTATAGAATGTTTTTTTCCTTAGTGCTGGTGGGGAATTTCTCTGTGTATCTGGGGACTGATATCCTTCCTTTCCTGTTGAATATTGCAATCATTTATGGACTATCAGAAATTTTTATTTTCTTTTTTGGCTGTCTATTAGCAGTATAAACTTCCAAAGGAGGAATAATGAAAGCACTCAACTCGCTTTGGTCACCTTATCATTTTGGCTAACATTTAACTTTAAAAACTCTTTCTGTGTTTCTTCCTGGTTGGTACTCGATTTCTTTCTCTTCTTAACCATTTTGTACGTTCTTTTCTGAGTAATTACCTTGAATCTGTCTCACCATAGTTTGTTTTTTTTCTTGTTCCTTTTTCTTTAAAATTATTTTCTGCTGCCTGCTTCCACCTCATGCTGAGGTGGTTAATGGTTATGCTTATTTATCTTATATAATGACTTTTAAGGCCTTCCGGCTCATGGTGAATATTAAATGGTCACGGTTTGTATTCCAGAGAGCCCAACTGTAAATCTTTCCCAGGTGGTCATTAACTGTCATTCCTAAGCCTTTTCACTCGTTGAATTTTGTGACACTTGTCAGGACAGACACTATGAACAGCACTAGAACAGTCTACCCTTTGGAATATCTTTTCAGAGATTTCCAAAACAGGAAATTCTCAATTTTCGTACTCCTGAAAGAGCATCTAAATGGTATGGTCAGGCCCTCTTGCTATGCCTCTCTGTGATGGGCACATTGGGGTTTTTTTTTTTTTGTTTTGAGCCTCACATAAGGCTTTTATTCCTACCTTTGCAGATGGTGGTTTGGTATCTCTTTCAAATTGCATCAGCTGTGAGCTGCATTCATCGAGCAGGAATTCTTCACAGGTAAGTGTGGCGTTTGGTAAAACTAAGGTAACCAGTGCAGTTCATGGATGTGAACGCAGAACTCCTTTGAGTAGCCTTTGCTTCTGTGTTTAAAGCAAGCACTGAGCTTCTCTCCAAAGCGTAGCTGAACTGCCCAAATGTTAAGTATCACTCTTGTAAAGAATTCTTATTGGGCTACAAACCATCTTGTGATAAATGTGCAAGAAATTTTGTAGATGAAAATGGAATTGCTGTCTTTGATGCTGTGGCTTTGTGAACAAAGAGTTAATCCATGTAGGAATGAAGTAAATTGGCCCTTTATTGCCATAGCACATAAATGATGTTTGCTAAAGTGGGTAGGAAGAGCAGTTACCAAAGGCCAAAGGTACTTCCTACCCGCTCCACAATTAATAGCTTGAAACCAACACGTGCATCCTTCTGTAATTCCTGGAGGCTGACAGTGATGACGACTTTGCATTTGTCCATTGCTGTAATATAACCCGTGCGAAGCTTTGTCCTGCGTTTGAATCTCATTTCTTTGGCCTGTTATTTAAGGAAGTAATATAGCTTGTTAGCTGTCAGTGGTAATTTTGACATTGACTCTTGAGGTTTTAATGAGTAGCTAATGACCTTTTTCTGATGCCTTTTTCTGTTTGGGAGGGGTAGATTTCATGGCTTATGCGTGCTTCACGGAGACCATGGTGTTCTGGGCAGTACTGCACATGTAGACAGCTGTTTCCAGCGTGGTTGGGTCGTGTGCTGCACAACATCCTTCTCTAACTAATGAGCTTAGCTGTGTGAGGGTGTTTTCTGTGGGATAGCATTCTGGTTGCTGCCATGCTGAATCTTTGGTAATTGGCAAGCCTCGCTAATGAAGGGTTGGTATCCTATGTTCAACAAAGTAGTGCCTGTTTTTGACCTAAAGCAGATGTCATGTCTGTCCTGCTTTGCAGTGATTTCCTGCTTACTACCTCTGTTGCCCATCTTCACAGCAGGGTTCACAGTCTAGGGACACATGTGGCCCCAAATCCTTCCATGATAATGAATTGAACAGTTATTTAAATGTTTGCAGTGATTTCCTTCTGCTGCAGACATTGTCAGAGTGACCCAGGACTTTGCGATGCCCCAAGTGGATGAATGCAAAGTGCTGCTTTACTTGATGTTGTCCTGATCTGCACTGGGAAGTTGTTGATGGTACGTTAGGAAAAGTGGGTGTTGTGAAGTGCTGGCCATGGGAAGCATATCATACTGCGGGGGCGTCCTCTCTGTGTTTACAGCCTCTTCTATTGATCTGTGAAACTACACATAAATTATTCTGTCTGGGAGAAAGTGTTTTCAATGAGTTTTGGAATTCAGCATTTTTGTGGCCATCATCCTTTTGATCTTCTGGGCATAGTATGTCATGTTATAAAGAGTTCTTGAGGTGTAAGGTAGAGGGTTGTTATGCTTAAGTTCTACAGTGGCATCTGTTTCACACCCTCTGTGTTTATATTTGCATACATGCATATTCATGCACACATTTATGTTTTCATTGAGCTCAGCGACTCCTAGCTTGGGTCTATTTATAAAACTAGGAAAAATAGGACCTGCTCAATGACATTCATATGAGAAGAGACTGAGAGGGAGGAAAAGAACTTGTCTTTGAATTGTGTCCTTCACATAGGTGTCTGGAGCCTGAGCTTTTTAAACTGTGTTGTGTTTGTGTGGGGATGTGATAAAACATGGATAACTGCAGTTACTGCCCTGATACTTGGAGTCTAATTGCCTTTGGAGAGCTGTGTGTGTGTGTGTGTGTGTGTGTCAGAGCACGCTGGAAGAGGAGCAAGTACCTCATTTTGGGGGGAGGTATAGTAGTGTGTGGAGAACTGTGAAATCTGGAAATATATTTGGGTGTCTGTATTTCTTTTTTTCCTTTCAGAGATATAAAGACATTAAATATCTTTCTAACCAAAGCAAACCTGATTAAATTGGGAGACTATGGGTTGGCAAAGAAGCTGAACTCTGAGTACTCTATGGCTGAGACTGTGAGTATCTGCTGCCTTTGTGTGCAAACTGAGGTGTGTTTTTCTTTCACCTCTACATGCCTTGCAGAAGACTAGGATGCTGTACATTCCTGCTGCTTGTTTTCTGTTGTTCTCCTTTCCCTCTCATCTCAACTTACCTCAATGTTATCTCACTAACATTGGGATATTTGCTGGTGTTTTGCAGCCTGCAGTTGTCCTTGCTTTTCCAGGTTACCTTTTGGAGGTCTGTCTCTCTGCAAAGCATGTTTCTCTGTGGGCATGGAATTACGCCAGAGCCAGTGTAGCTGTGCTAGAGATCACTGCTCTTCTTTCCCTGATACCAAGGCATGGTACTTCCAAAGGTGAATCTATGTAACATAAAGGCAGTGCTATCCGAAGCGACAGAGACAAGCGGTATAGTCACATCAGTACAGCTCTCTCCTCTGGGATGAAGTCCAGCTTAGCAAGTTCAATTAATTTGGTCATGCTGCTGTGCTAACAGGGGCATTTTGCCTCAGCTGAATCTGAGATAGCTTGGATGTGCTTGCCTGACATTGCGCTGTGCCATAGATATGTCTCCTACCTCTTTAATGCTCAGGCTCTGAACTAAATTACAAAGAAACAAGAAAGACACTTGTGCTTCTTATGGTTACCAGGTGTATGGTTTATTGGTAATGCTCTTGGAGGGGGGCAAAGCTTTGTAGGAGAGATTAATTCTACCAGAAGGCTGTCCAGCTTGGCTTTGTCCCAGACCCTTCCAGAAAGCAGTTTTGCAGCCAGAGTTATGACATAGGGTAAGCTGTATTGCAGGCACCTCAAAGGCTCAACTTGGATTTCCCAGCTCCATTAATTTCTGTGGTGAGCACTAGGCTTGGAAAGGGAGACATTGTTTGGAGCTCCTATCTGCTAAAGGCCTTTATTGTAGTTTGGGATGCAAGCCAGCTTGCACTTCCCCTTACCAGGCCGTATTATTAGATTTAATGCAAGCTATTGGTGTTCTGTTCGGATGTGTAGTTAAATGCTTGCCAACCTCCTTCCAGAACACGAGGGTTACTGTGCAGTTGCACAGTAAGTGGGAGCTCAAGGCTGCCGCATGGCAGCAGCAGCCCTTGCTAAGCTGGGCTGCAGCAAAGCCACTTCTGTTTCATCGCATTTTTCATGGCCTTCTGGCTTTCAGAGAAAGTGCAGTCTGTGCTATTAATTTCCAGGTTTGTTTTTACCTGTCTTGTGTGTGTTCATCTACACCTGTGAGCTTTTTTTTTTCCTTTTTCACTTCTGAAAAATTTTGAACTGTGTTCTTTCAATCATATTTCATTCCGTATATGCTGGCTGTGCTCTGGGCTAGTTGCTCAGTTTGTGATCTAATGACCAGTGGTGGTCTGGAAGTATTATTTGTGTGGAATGAGCGCAAAACATGTCACTGTCAGTATTTGTAATGGTAACAGTCAAATTACAATTATGTAAAACGTTTATGTCTTGCTTACTAAGTGCCGATTTCTTAATTTATCATTCTTTCTCCCATTTAACAAGGTAGATATAGAGAATATGTCTGTGTCTTTCTTACAGAAAGCTTACATCATGGGGTAAAAAGGTTTAGGTGCAGTGTCCTAGTTCTCCATATGATACAACTAGGTAGGCTTCTAAACCTTCACTAGGTGGCTAGGACTCGCATAGCTCTCTAGCTGTCACGCTTGGTAACAGGAGATGGAAGGGAGATGGTGGATTCTGAATATGTCCATTAGGTATCTAGTGTACTAGCAGAGCCTAATAAAAGGCCAGCTTTGTAGTCCTTGGAGCTTTGCTGAGAGAGTTGAAAAGAGGGCAATTATAAATATTTCCCCTTCTTCTAAATTCTCTCTTTCTCATTCTATTTCACTGTCTAATTCCTTGCTAGGGAATGAGCTCCTTTAATCTGGAAGCTTCATTCTTACACCTTTCATCACGTTTGTTCTGCATCTCCTTGTTGTGACTTTGAGCGATGCCACTATTTCTGTTGTAGCTGGGAGGGCTTCTGTATTTAAGTGCTGGGTTTTGGGATTTTGTGTGTGGTGTTTGTTCTGAACCAATTGTTCAGGAAAGCCCATTCTCAAGTGAAAGCCTTTTACATGGGACTCGTGCCAGCTTTATACTTACTGACCCAAAAGTAACGCCTCATTCGTGGGAGACAGCGTAGCCTTTGTCCTGGCAGTACCTTGTGATCAGACAGAGTGGCTCCATAGCCATGGGCTGGCACCTGTGTTTGGAAGCTGTGCTAGATCCCTTTTCCTTCAGCCTCTTATGAGGGTTTACATATGCCTGGTCAGTATGTGATCCCTGACTACTTCTAAATGTAGTTTATGTAAGAGAGGGGCAAGTTCTTGCTGTGTTCTCATGACTACTACTCTGATGAAAAGTATGTACTACATCAGGATCTGAGCAGAGGGGTGTCTAGGATCTTCTAAGAAGCTCAGGCACAGGCTTGTAGATGAGAAGGGAAGAAGCGTGCTTGTTGTTCCCATCCTTCCAGCACGTTGGTGGTGTGTGTTATCTGTGTCACTTCAGTGCTGTGTCAGATCTGCATCTAGTTCTGATGCTTGTGGGCCTGTGTGAACGTGATGGATGCAGAGCTACTGAATTCAAGGCTGCTGGGTCATTTCTGATTTTTTAAATGTTCTTTTTTCCTAGCTGGTAGGAACTCCGTATTACATGTCCCCAGAACTCTGCCAGGGTGTAAAGTACAACTTCAAATCAGATATTTGGGCTGTGGGCTGTGTCATCTTTGAGCTGCTTACTCTGAAGAGGACCTTTGATGCTACTGTAAGTCTGCAAACCAGGATGGACTGAGTAACCTTATTTTTTTATCACTTTGAGATTCACACTTGGCTCATAGCTTTCTTAACTCATGTTTTTCTTTCATTGTTTAAATCTGCTGATTAAGAAAATAGTGGCCTGGGAGTGCCAGCTATAGACAGAGAAAATGTCTACATGATTTCCCCTACCCTGCACTGCAGATGCCTCTCTGGCTTCTGCCAAGCTTTGTCTGCAGCCCTGGGTTTACCAGATGCAGAATACAAGCTGTGCTAATTTGTATCATGGTTGTGAATGAGACATCCTTTTCTCTACAGGGAGGAAGTTTGTGATTGTGTAGTCTTTTTGGTTTTTTCAGCATTACTAGCTGTAAATTTTCTGTGCAGCATTCTGTAGCAAAAACTTCCAGCCTTCGGATTTCATAGGATTTAATCCTGTTACCCTTTCTCAAAGTTTGGGTGCAAGAGAAGTGTGGTCAAGCTGGCATGGGGAGGGTGAAAGGGAGCATTTCTGTGTGGTGTTTCAATGGCAATATGCTGCGCAGGAGATTCCATGCAGGGAGAAACCTATCTTCTCTCCACCGTTATGGAATTTGGTGAAAAGTTGTATATTGCCACCAAGTCTTAGTGATTGGAGGTACCATTTCTGCAGGAATTATTGGGCTTCTGGAGAACCTGCTAGGCAGAGAAGAAGGGAGGATGTGTCCTGATCAGAGAAGGAGGAAGAAAATAATGGTGGCCTTTAGCATCTCTCCCCATTGGACACATTGTCCAGTTTAGTTCCCTTAGAGCTGGTTTCTGGTTTCTGCCTAGAATCCCCTGAACCTTTGTGTGAAGATTGTACAGGGAAATCGAGCCATGGAGGTTGATTCCACTGTCTACTCCCGGGAGCTGATCCAGATGGTGAATTCGTGCCTTGATCAGGTTGGTGAGACAGTTTTGAATTTTCAGACACCCCTTCCCAGCTGCCTAAGCCATGAAATTCAGAGGTGAAGGGGAATGACATGTCTATATCAGCGGGAGGGCTGTTGATGCAGGGTAACTTCTGTGAGACCTGAGGCGTCACTAAGGCTGGGCTCTCTCCAGTCCTCTGAAAGCATTGTCTCAAGATGCTATTCAGTCCTGCAGGCTCTGGAGGGGTGCTGGGTTTACTCTGTTGATGATTATTTAATGGGCTGGAAGAATAAATTATATTCTAATGCAGTGCTGCAGAGGTAGGGGCATTGTCTCAGTACAGTCTCTTAAGGTTCTGGGTTTCTCTCTGTGATTCTATGTTTCTTTAAGGAATTAATTTCTTGAAAGCAAACATACTATTGATACCTTCAGAGCGTGGAAGTCCCTCCCATACATCCTGGCATTTATCCCTGTTAATTCCAAAGATTTGGATTAATTCCTTTCCCTTCTGAAGGGAGTCAGAAAAGGACGTCCATGCAGGCTTTGATATCTGGCCCAAGATTTCATTGTAGGTGATCAGCATTTCCCAGAGAATGACTTGTTGCTCACTTCTTTCAGGATCCAGAGAAGAGACCCACAGCAGATGAGCTGCTTGAACATCCCCTTCTCAGCAAACGCAGGAGGTAATCAGATGGTCTTGCCTGAAACCTGGACAGGTGTCGGGGAGAACAGGAGGGTTTGTGCAGACTGGTGGTGTTCATGCTTTTGAAGCAAAGTCCTAAAGTTATTTTGGCCTGTTGTTGAAGTACACTTCATCCTCTTTAGGAGAGAAGTACAGTCTTGTCTTCTGATCAGTTGCTATGCCTGTTGGTGCATGGGTATGGTGAGAAAGGTTTTTGCATCCTTTTGTCTTAGAAGCCGTTGGATTGAGAATCTTGAGGCATCCCTTTCTGAGGCTTCTTTGAGGAATGTTGGTTCCCGCTCTTCAGACCTCTGAATGAAGGGTTACCCTTAGATCCTCCTATGATCATTGGAAAAGACCTTTCAGAATATACATCTCATGCAATATAGAGACCCGCGCTCTCACTCTTCCAGAGAGAGTTGCATTGAAAGTGGTGTATTTTAGCTTAGTTTGACCATCAGTCTGCACATACTGTCTTTTTATGAAAAGTGGACCAGAATTCTTGGGGGCAGTAGATGTAGTCCTTTATTTCAAGATTATTTTACTTGATAGTCAGCAAAGTTTGGGTTTTGTCTTGCTGTGTGCATTGGTAAAAGCCCAAATCCTGGTAATACTTAGCCATTTAAGGTCGTTCTTGTGCATATGGGTATTGGTTGGCCACATTCTGGTGTGTACATAAATATATATATAGTTTGTTGTCCTCGGCTGTCCTGTTAAGTTTGTTAGCTATATGGTACATCACTTCTGCCCTACTTACTGTGTATTGCTGTGAGCTGGTAAACAGCTGCCACGTTTCCTCCAAGAAGGAGCAGCATTTTATTGGAAACGAAAGCAGTCTTTGTGTGCTGCTTGTCAGTAAATTGCTTTGGGCGATGTTGCTGTTTCCTAAAATGCTTTTTTTCCTTTGGCAGGGAGATGGAAGAGAAAGTCACACTGCTTAATGGGCCAAATAAGCGACCAAGGTAATTATTTGGGCATGTGCTTGAAAGGAAGTCTGGAGAGAACGGCTCCCCAGAGAGGAACTTTGCCGAGAGTGTTAGTCTGTGACAACCGTAATGAAATAGAGTAGTTTAGAAGATTCCTAAATGCTGGGAATTTGACGTAGTTGTTACAGGGTTATTGTCCAACGTTTTACTCTGCCTTTTATATCCTGCTTATATGAATGGCTGGAGCCTTACCTCAGCATGTCCCATACAGCTCTAATCTGTCCTACTGAGGCTGTACTCTTTACAGCCTGCATATCTGAGGATGTAATGTAGATCCCTCCTTTCACACAGATTCCCGTGAGCAGGAAGAATATGACTGAATGTTGGAATATTAAGTGAATGTAAATATCTTTCATAAAAGTGAATATATGCAGAGGTTCTCCACAGTCCCCAGTAAGCCCATAAGTGGGGTTGTTCCATGAAGCACCTGGCTTCCGTGACATGCATAGCTGTCTTTCTGTTGATTTATTGGATAGAATTTGGCCTTTTTTCCCCTCATAAACTTGGAAGTACTATCTGAACGCTTTATGTGAAGTTGTTCCAGTTCATGGTTTGCTCACAAACAGTTTGCTTTGATTACAGCTTCCATTTTGCAATCTGCTTGTGAATTGATTCTTACCTGCATCAGAGAGTTATATTTTTGCCCTCAGATGGAAGCCTATAATTTAAATAAAGAGGATAGTGGGAAGTTAGAAGCTTTTGGATGCTTCTGTATTTTGAGCAAGATTTCATGACCATTCGTAAGGCTTTCATTTTTCACAAATAACAGCAGCTCCATGGCCATTCAGTGAAAGCCCGGTCTTTTTAAATGATATAAAATTGGATTGTAGGCTTTTAAAAATGCTTCCTGGAGCTACTTTCTCTGCTGCTGCGAGACAGGTTTGATCCTGAGTCTCTCTATAGCAGTTGAGGCCTCACAAGCTCTCAACAGAGAGATCATTTTGTGAAAATAAAAACCATGAATGGTTGTGAAGGGAAAACTGATAGACAACTGTAGCAAAATGAGTGATGACAGCGAACACAAACTCATTATTAAAAGTATGTGTGTTTTGCGGGGGGGGTCTTGTGCAGGTCAAGTACCATGAATGAGGCTCCCATTGCAGTGGTGACTTCACGCACTAGTGAGGTGTATGTTTGGGGAGGCGGGAAGTCCACCCCCCAGAAGCTGGATGCCATCAAAAGTGGCTGCAGTGCACGCCAGGTGTGTGCTGGTAACACTCACTTTGCTGTGGTGACAGTGGAGAAGGAGCTCTACACCTGGGTGGTAAGTGAGAGAAACTGGATGAAAGAGGGTAAGGGTGGGAGAGGAGAGTCCAGGTCCACTGCTGACCGTTCATGAGCCTGTTAGAATCAGAAGGGCAACCAGCTTGGACGGAGAGAAATCTGATTGTAGCGGACATTCTGTGAGGCCACATGCTTTGGGGCTGACCCAAGTCTCCCAAGGCAAGTGTGTTTTTGGGAGAATTTTTCCATCATGCCAGGAAGTATATTGGAGACTTGCTGTGCACTTGAGGATTGTAGGTGGTGGGCTTGTAGGCCCAGACGCTGAGTCAAACATGTCTTCTTCCCCTTCCGGACTACTAGAAATGCACTGGAGGCTTTGTGATGCTCTGTTGGCTTTGTGTATTTTTGAGGAAAGTTTTCAGAGATCAGAATGGGTGGGATGAGTGACCTTGTTGTAATACAGATGTCATCTGTGAGGCAGCTTGTAGATGAAATCGGAGATGTCTTATACTAAAGAACTCTGCTTTTTTCGATGAGTGGAAATTCTGTAATAGTTTGAAGTGAATTAAAAAATGTTGGCCTATAATGCATTTAAAACAATTGAATCCAGTCTTCTCAGGCTTAGATCGTCAGTGATGTGGAAGTATTCTGCATTTCCAGGCTTCCACAGGCTTTTGTATTGATGGTACAGAATCTGTTAAGACAGATTAGAAAATACTGGCAGGCGGGTGAGAGAAGAAAGAGTTGCAAACGAGAGGAGAGCAACTTGAAGTCATTTGCTGGATGTTCCTGCAAGAATGGCCACTGAAAACTTTCAGCTGGCTATTCATATTTTAGTTTTAGCTTCAACACTACTCACAGTTGTTTTGCTTTTACAGTAGAATTGGTAAGTCTGGTCACTTCAGTGACATTTGTTTCATGTTATGTTTTGGGTTTTTTTTTCGCAGCCATTAGGATTTAGAAAAGTAGGTCAAAAAGCTGAAGGGTGAATTTCAGTCCTGCAGCAGGGAGCAGGTTCTGTAGCCAGGCAGATGAGAAAGGAGCATGGATTCCTCACCAGCTGGTGGCCTGAGACTGGATCACTCCTCATTAGTGCATAACTGCCTGAAAGGCTGTGCTACCATTTAGAATGTTGCCTGCTGTTATGCCGCATAGATAGCAGTCTCTTCCCTGGAGTAGCTAACGCGCTTTCTCTTGCTCTTTGCTGTCTTTGGTTGTTCGTTTGAGGTGCTATAACTATCGGCACCATCTCTGGAGTTGGGGATACATAACCTTACCAGATGTTTCTGTCTTGCAGAATATGCAGGGAGGCACCAAGTTGCATGGGCAACTGGGACATGGAGACAGAGCCTCCTACCGGCAGCCAAAGCATGTTGAGAAGCTTCAGGGAAAAGCCATTCGCCAGGTCTCCTGTGGAGATGATTTCACAGTGTGCATCACAGGTGAGAGCTGAAAGGGGACTACTGTCTCCTCACTTTGCTGTGGAGTTGTTTGCCTTCACAATAAGATTAGCAGAGCAGCTTTGTACCTAAAGAAACATTAAGAGACGTTAAGAAACGTCTAGATGTGGCATTTCAGGGCATGCTCTAGTGGCAGAGATTATAGGTTGTTTGGTTGGACTCGGTGATCTCAAAGGTCCTTTCCAACCATGAAGATTCTATGATTCTATAAAGGAGAAAGTCCTGTATGTTACTCACCTTTCAGTTTGGGGGATATTAGGTGCGGTAGTGGAGATAGATCAGCTTTATTATACAGAGGAAGATACTGACTCCCAAGAAGGCTAAGTGTTTTGCTAAGGGTGCGCTCCTTTTTGGTGATGAAGCTGGATGTTGAGCACAGCTCCTTGGGGCTGTGCAGACTCCCTGCTCTTACTAGTGCATGTGTTGCCTCCATACATGCCTGCATGAAAGACAGAGGAGCCTGAAGTCAAGAATGTAAATGTGTTTGAAGCTCTTGTTGGACTGTGTGGGGAAAGAGTCACCAAATGATAAAGGAAGATGTGTATCTGAGATTTGCTATTTAATTCAGAAAGCTTGAGACCTGGTAGCTGTCTCTAGTTCTATCACTGCTCATACTTTTAAAGATGTGTTAACTGTGGTGGTGTCTATTATGGAAGAATTTGAATCTTGCTTTACCCATGAAAACATAATTCTCAACAAGGTAATTTCCAGCTTATTTTGTCAGTGCTGGAAAAGCAGAGGTTTGATAGAGATAAGTTCAGAGCCTCAGTGTGCTGGAGGAGTGACTTAGGGAGCCACAGGATCAATTTATGTGTTCCTGTTAAAGAAAGCGTCAGCTTCAACCCAGGATTTTTTGACATTGGCAGCCTGAAATAGCTGCAAGTTGTGGTGTTAGGTCATCCATCTTAATGTGAACAAGAGAGGACTCCATGTTCTCCTGATTACATTCTTCTGCACTAAAGAGGAGTGGGATTACAGAAAAGAGGTTGCTATGGCCGTGTCCTAAGAGGTTAATATGCTGCCTAATACCAGGTTTGTGTGCTGACCGAGTTTCGCTTGTGTCCTTCAGATGAGGGCCAGGTGTATGCCTTTGGCTCAGACTATTATGGATGCATTGGCGTTGACAAGGCTTATGGCTCTGAAGTGCTTGAGCCACTGCAGCTGGATTTCTTTCTCACCAACCCTGTGGAGCAGGTCTCGTGTGGAGATAACCACGTGGCAGTGCTGACCAGAAACAGAGAAGTCTACACATGGGGCTGTGGCGAGTATGGTAGGTAGAGTCTCCTGGGAACCTAAAGGCACTGGGACCTGTCTGCTCCAGAGAGCAGCTTGGTGCAGGTGTGTAATGCAGGGCCTGGGTGAGGGCTGTCTGCTATGTCCTGGGGACAAAGAACTTTGTTTCTTTCTGGCTTTCTTTCCTTGTAAGAATGGTGAACTGGGGACTGAGCCCTTGGGACTTCACTCTGGGAAGCTTTAGGGTGTCGCTTGGCTTCTTTGTGGGTAGGACAGTTGTTCTGTGAGTGGGGTTGGATTACCTTGAGGATTGGCAGGCAATGATGCATGTAGGGGAGCAGGTTTTTAGTTCTGTAGGGAAATTCCTTTGGGACTATGGAGAGACAATACCATTTCTTAGGGGTGGGCACCTAACGCTTTCTAACTGCAGTGTTTTCACTGATGCAGGGCGCTTGGGCTTGGATTCAGAAGAAGATCACTACACCCCTCAGAAGGTAGGGCTGTGACTACTTCTCAAAATCTTTATGGACATAAATGCAAATTAGTTGCTGTTTGGAAATATTAACTGTCTGAGGCTCCAGTGTTTTTTCTGAGGTATCACAGAGTTTGCCAAGGGTTTTAGCTTTACTTCCTCATTTTATTTTGCTTCATTTGTCCATAGAGATTATGGCAGAGGGACATGCTGCTCCCAAACCAGACAGCATCGTGACTTAGAGCTTCATTGTTCTGATCTGCAAGCTGGAACTGGAAATGCCAAACTTAATCTTATAGAAATCATAGTAGGAAATACCAAATTGTATATGTCGGGTCTGTAGAGGAAACTCGCAGCATTGCAAACAACTGGGAGTCTTCAACATAATGAGTTAAAAATGAGTTGAAAGTAAAACCCTTTTGAAGTACAGTGCTAGGGGTAATTGAAGCAACCTAACCCATTGGGGGTTAGAAACCAAAAAGGATGTGCCTGGAAGCCAAGTATCTGTGATCAGAGTAGACACCCACACAGCACATACCCAGCCCTACTTGGCTAACTGGGCCTGGTGCTTGTAGACCCCAGCTGGCCAGGATACCTCTGAACCGCGTTTCTGGTTCCTGTGCTGGCTCACCAGTGTCTGCACACAAGGTCTAGAATGCCTTGAATTTCTGCATTGTGACCAGAGTTTCAGTATGCTGTAGACTTTGCAATATTCTTCCACCTTCATTCAAAATGACTGCATTGAGTATTGTCAGTGCCCAGACTAGCTGAACCACTGCTCTAACCCCGTATGTTTTCCGTGTGCCAGCTTCTATGTAGTAGGTGTTGGGATTTTGATTTTCTTGGGATGTATTTCTTCCACATAGGTGGATGTTCCGAAGACCTTAAACATTGTGTCTGTTCACTGTGGCTGTGATGGGACTTTCCTGCTCACCCAGACAGGCAAAGTGTTGGCATGTGGACTCAACGAGTTCAACAAGCTGGGCCTGAATCAGTGCACATCAGGGATAATCAACCATGATGTAAGTCCATTTGGGCCCCTGGCTCCAGCTCCCAGCAGTCAGCAGTATATGGGGAAATGGAGGTCCTGTGACAGTGACAAAGTGTTCACTAGCTTTGTGCCAATTTGTTAGTTCCAATCCAAGACAATGGATACTGGGATGGTGGGAAGCAGCAATTTGTTCCTCAGTTTCCTGTCTGCCCTATCGGCTTATGTCAGATCTGTGGTAGTGAAACTGATAGTGAGCTGCTCCAGGGTGACTTGGCCAGTGACATGGATTCTGGCAGTTCTTTACCGTACCTATATTGGGACTGTCTAGGTTAACGTTGTGGTCTGCCAAGACCTGCTTGAGTAGATCTTAGCTGATAAATGTGTGTTTTTCCACTCAGTGCTTATCCGCTTGTCTTTTCTCAGACATACTGTGAGGTGCCATACGCCACTTCCCTTACTTTGGCCAAGCAGCTGTCCTTCTACAAGATCCGTACCATTTCTCCAGGGAAGACACATACAGCTTCCATTGATGGTGAGCCCTATCTATCAAGAAGTGAATACTGGTTGCTGGATGACTTTGCATCAGCTTTGCCCTTTCAGCCTGGCCTTTGACATTGAGAGTTGTACTCCTGATAGCAGAGCTCATGTCTGCTCCAGGAATCCTGTTCCTCAGCAGTGTTCCCTCCTGGCCTGCTGAAGCAGCAACATCAGGTTCTGGGTTAGTCTTCCCTTTTTTAAAAGAAAAAAAAAAAAAATATAAAGGTTGGGGAAGAATTATACTCTGGGATAGCAGAGGAATTGTTTATGACTGAGTTAGGCTTTGCCCAAGTGACACCATTTAGAGGGCTGTGAGGAGTCCCAGCCCCTGGCATCAGAAAAGGGGAGCAACGGGAGAGGGAGACAGGGAGATGTTTCCAGGGTGAAGCCATTCCTCTTGGCTGTCACTGTCCCCTCCCAGCCTGGCTGGCTTCTCAGCAGAGTCCTTCCTGGTCATGGGCTGTTGCTGCTAGTTCTCTGCATGCATGGCTGCTTCCAGAGTTGGGCCCTTGCTGTGACTGTCTCCTCATTCCTCCTCTTAGAGCGAGGACGCCTGCTGACCTTCGGCTCCAACAAGTGTGGACAGCTTGGTGTTGGGGACTATAAGAAGCACCTGGGAATTAACCTGCTGGGAGGCCCCTTGGGGGGTAAGCAGGTGATCAGGGTTTCATGTGGAGATGAATTCACCATAGCTGCTACTGACGGTGAGTGGGTCTTTGCAAAGTTGTGGTGGGTTCCTTTGAACTAGATCTGCAGCGTGGTTAATGGGCTCCTACTGAGCATTTTCTATGCCACCCCTGCAGCACTGCACTGAAATAAAGAAATCCTTCTAGACTGGGGCTGTCTGGCCCTGTTAATTGTCCCAGTGCAGCACCAAACATATGCCGGCCCTGGGGCTGTGGAGTGCCTGCTTGGGGGCTGCCTGTAGATTCATTATCAGTTTGTTCTCCCACTGGCAAAATGGAACTGGTGGATTAGATACTTTGGGTTACCAGTTGCAGCAGAGAGGCTATGACCCTTGTAGTAATTACGGGCCAAGAGGGAGGGAGTGAACTGAAGCTCCTGAATCTCTCTTTCCTCAGACAACCATATCTTTGCCTGGGGTAATGGTGGGAATGGGCGCCTGGCAATGACATCAACTGAGAGAGCTCATGGCTCAGATATTTGTACCTCGTGGCCTCGGCCAATATTTGGATCGTTGCATCATGTTCCAGACCTGTCATGCCGTGGCTGGCACACCATCATCATTGTTGGTGAGTGTAAGTTTAGGATGAAATTTCGGGATCTTGGTTGTGATGATGTATTGCTTGCCAGGGCCTAGACTATAAATCCTGCCTGGGAACAGGCCAGCTTGCTGTGGAGGAATGTGGCAAGCTGCTCTGAGCTCTAGGCCTGCAACATTGGCTTTGTTGTGTGCTGTTGTAGGAGTTGTCTTGGTTTCCGTGTGGCACTCTTAACTGAAAGTATGGTTCTCTTGCAGAGAAGGTGTTGAACTCTAAAACAATCCGATCCAACAGCAGTGGCCTGTCCATTGGTACTGGTGAGTAACCTGTCCAGGGGAGCTGTGGCTTAAGTCTGTTTAGTTGTTAGTTTGAGTGGATGCAGTTTGGTCCTGCAGCATGGTTTCTCTGTGTTTGAGAGGCCTCACAGAAGAGCTCAGAGGGAGGAAATCTAGTTGGTGATGTGCATTGGAAGGGATGTCGCAAAGCTGGGAAAGAACTGAAACAGAGGAAGACGAACATGGATGCAGTGAAGCTTTTGTAGTTGAGGAACTTCAATTTGACGAGGAAAAGCTGAGAGGAATTCACTGATGGCAGCTGATAAGGGAAGGGCGGCCATGGGGCAGCTGCTGGAAAGATGAGTCCAGTTTCTTGGACCTGTGGGAGGGCTGGGGCCATGAAGCTGCAAAAGACTGCTGCACACAAGCCCTTTTGGGGAGCCCTGCAGGGAATGTTAGGAGATAAGCCGTTGAGAGAGATGCTGCTAGCATGTGCTCTCACTGTGGCCATACAGCCCAAATTTCTGCATCTTCTCTGCTCCAGCTGGGGCTTGGCAACAGAAATAGCAGAAGTGGGGAAAGTATAAAATTTTCATTCTTGTTTGGTAGTGGCTCAGAGCTGCACAACTGGAGGAGGAGAGGAAGAGGATAATGAACAGGAAGCGGAGACTCCCAATCCCAGTGGAGGCTTTCGGGGAACCATGGAAGCAGATCGTGAGTTGGGGGGCTGGATCAGCACCACAGAAGCTAAGGGAGGCAACAGTGCTGACAGCAGCTCCTGCCCTGGCTGGCTGCGGAAGGTAATATGATGTCTCAGAAATGCCTTAAAATGGGGATCTAGGCTGGGGAAAAGCGAGTGGCCCCTTCCACCTTTAAGGGATTCTCCGAAAGGTTCTCAGAGTTGTGCTGCGTGGGAAGCCCTTTAGGCCTCGCTGCCTTTTTTACCACAAGAGGGTGTTGGTGCATTGGTTGAGGGGAAGTCATCAGCTGCAGAAGGCAGGCAGGACTGACGGTGCTGCTTTTGTGTATCCAGGAGTTGGAGAACGCTGAATTCATCCCCATGCCTGACAGCCCCTTTCCTCTGAGCATGGCATCTTCAGAGCCCGAGAAGGAGACTCTCCCTTACCAGAAACTTCAAGGACTCAAAGTGGCTTCTGAGGAACCTGTTGGATTAAACAAGCCCAAAACAGAACCCCGGGTAATGTTATGCAAGTGAATGCTTGGCCAAAAGCTCTTGGGGACCATAAATGGCAATGTTTGGATTATGGGGAGAGCTGAGAAGAGGGTGTTGGATTGGCCTAATTCATCCGGATGAGGAAAAGAGGGCTGTTGATAATCAGAGATGGTGCTGCAAAGAGAACAGTTCACAGGAATCTAGAACACAAAGCTGGGGCTTGGTCAGATTGAAAATAATGAGATAAGTTCCGTGGAAAAATGTGGTTAATGCAATTGAGGGGGAAAAAAGGGAAGCCTGGGGCCCAGAAACGTAGCAGAAGATAGAAGTTTAGAAAGCAGAAATTGCTGTCAGATAGGAAGAAGAACTGATAAAGGAAATCACTGAGAAATTACAACCTGTGAGAATACCTTATTCCAGGAGTTTTCTGTCTCGAGAGGAGGCACAGATCCCAGGTTTAGAGAAAGGGGGGAGTAAAGCAGATGGATTTTGGTGATGGTAGGACAGGAGCAGCTTTCCCAGAAAAAAGGACAAAGTTAGTGGCTTTGTACTGAAGACTTAATGACTAGTAGCTTGCTGACCTTGGCTGCTAGAAGTTTGGGAAGCCTGGAAACAAGCTAGGGTGACGCATTCTGTGCATGGTTTCTTCTTTTGGGATATACAACTCCTGGCCTTGCACTCAAACCTGGTCTGGCTTCCCTCCATGTCTCTGCAGCCTACTTGCCTGAGTCCAACCCTGCCATGTGGTGAAGGGAAAGCCGCATCTCCTGTTGCGGGCTGTATGTGCAGTGCTCTGCAAATGGAGGTGACGCACCTCCGAGGCCTGGTTTTACAGTGTCTGGATGATCAGAAGAAGCTGCAGCAGGAAACTGTTCGTCTGAGTGCCCAACTCCAGCGGTTCTGCAGGGGGACAGAGGCAATGCAGCAGGTGAGGACCCATCACCTGGGTGCACATCCACGCTCAGGGCTCACTACACTGATTCAGACTCCTGCATAGATTGTGGAGGCTGTGCAGAAACAAGCAGCTTTTAACAGATGTCTCTCTTGGAGCAGAATGGGGGCACTGAGCATGGTGCCTGTCTCTTGTTTGAGCTGCTGATGCAGGCTCTGGTAGTAGCAACAGGAATGAAACCAAGACAACAGTTTCCTGTGAGGACAGCCCAGTCCTTGAGGGACCTGGGATTCCCCGTTATTTCTCCTGGTGAGAAGGTGTGGGCAGTCAGATGCCACAGAGAGTCCCAAATGGTTGTGGAGAACAGCAACTGCCTTACGTGGCTCCAGGCTTCTTTGCAGCTACTCCTAGAGCTGTTTGGATAACTGCTGTGTGTTTCGACAGGTGGAGGTTCATTCCAAAGGAACACAAACAGCCAAAGAGGAGATGGAAGTGGATCCGAAACCTGACTTGGATTCAGATTCCTGGTGTCTCCTGGGAACGGACTCGTGCCGCTCCAGCCTCTAGTCTCCTGAGCCCACTGGGATCCATCTAACTTCACAGCACACTAACCGAATGCAGAGAGCGGCTTTCCTGGCTTCAGGTCACTCGCAGACAAGGAGCGAGGCCGGAGGCTCCAGAGCAGCACCCATGTACGTTTGATATGAACTAGGAGTGAGTTTGAGAGGGAAAGGGCCCCTGAGCTCTAGGCCAGCTCAGTGATGGAAGCAGCAGCAGCTCCTCTTTGTACCTTATCTGTCAATTCTGCATGTGAGGCAGAACGGCCCCATTACGGCGATGGCTCCAGTAGCGGCTTGTGGCCCTTTCATTGTTTCACTGCTTCCTGGGAGCTGCCTTTGGGACCCCAGTGTTCATCACTGCATCTCTAGATGAGAGGAGGAGATGTGTTTTGTACTGAAGCTGGCTGAACCCTAAGACTCGCCACCTTCACTTCAGAGGGGTGAAGGACTAGGATCCTCTCCCTACCACATGGTAAAGCCCAGCCGGTGAGGCTGCTCCCCTCTGCTTAGGGGCAGAGGGAGTAGAGAATGTCTCATTCTGGAGGCAGTGGAGATCTTCCTGTTCGGGAGATAATGGCAGACAGCATGTCCCTGGCCTCGAGGCACAGCTTCTGGCCATATAGCTGTGTCCACAGGCCTACTATAGACAGAGTTTAAAGGCTTTATTCTGGGTGCCTAGAGCTTTCCAACTTCCAGGCAATGCACTGACATGAGTGAATCAGGTGGTGTTTCCAATAGCAGTAGCGGGGACTGTCTGAGATGGGATCTCTAGTTCCCAGTTTCAGACCACCTGCTTCCCAACCAGGTGACAAGCGTCTGGGCCTCAGACTAAGTCACCCATTTCGTGCTCCAGCTGTTCGGCTTGGTTTGGGTGCCAGAGCTTCTTGGCATAAGCCCGTAGCTGCTCCCTGCTTGGCTTCTGTTCTACTCAGCCCCTGGTGCCCACGCTCTGTGTGGGTGTGGGAAGAATCAGTGTTTTTCCACTCAGTGTTTTGATGAAGCTGGAATGCAGTTTCCTACCCAGAATAGGTCATTAATGCCGTGGTCACAGGATGCAGCTTTCCCCAATGACCATGAATGATCAAGTCTCTGTCCGGAATTCACCGTCTTTCTAGAAGTGAGAGGCTTTCCCAAGAAAATTGGAGATGGGAAGAGACATGGTCTGATGCTCAAGATTTCCTCATTTCCTGTTAGAAAATGAGGTTAATTTTATTCCCCTTAAATTTATTAGCAAACTGACTTTGAACTAAGCTTTTGAGATTGGTAGGATCCCTGGGAGCAGCTAGCCTCCCCTGCCTTACATGAAGCCTCTAAGGAGTCTTGAGTCCCTCTCATCTTTGCTGTGAGAGTGGGGTTGTGATTTCATTAGGCTTAAACCATCCCCATGGATGGCATGTCACTACAATTGCCTTAGGTCTGTTGGAGTTGAATATCCTATCGCCTCTCCTGGACTTCTTCTTTTGAGACACTGCTCTGGGGGAGCCAGCACTCCCCATTTGTCTCTAGAGGTGGATGCCAAACCATTCTGCTCGTAACTTATGCTCCTTAAAGACTTCTTTGGTGCCTATTGCTAGTATCTAGGAGCTGAATCAAGTGCAGTCTCTCCAGTGCAGCGTCAAGGGCAAGGATTGTCCATCGTTACCAAAGGAAGGCTGGGAGGACAGCCCTCCTGGGAGGTGGTGAGCATCAGGCGCCCTGACGTGGCCATGTCGCTTGGTTGCCCATGTGACTCTGCTGTCCTTTCCGCCGTGTGCGTTGGAGCCAGTTCTCAGGTTAGGGGCCCGGCTTGAGGGTTGTTGTTGCGGTTAGAAATGATTGAGTTGGTCACATTGTGGCAGTGCCTTTGAGGAGTGAAGAGTTGAGCCTGAGCCATGTCCAATTAGCAAGCACCCAGCTGATGGGAGTCGCTCTCCTGCAGTGCACTGCTATCCTCATTCCTCAATGCTCTGCAGTTGGGAAGCTAGGTGCACAGACTGGATTCCCCTTGGATCTAGTGGAGGATTAGGGTCCTAGACAGAGTATGCCCTGTGCTCCACAATCTCATATGTGCCTTAGAGGATTCACGCTATCCGGGTTGTGCCTGTTACAGACCACAGATTTCACACCAGCCAGCTATGCAACCAAAAAAAAGCAGTTTAAAGCCAGCACCTTCGTCTTGGGCTGAAAACGGAAGGGCAAGTGGGCAGAAGTGCCTTCGAGCAATTTCAAACCCTTTTTACTTCTCCCCTTCTTGCAGTGCTAGCTCCGTATGTGTTGGTCTCCTGCTAGTATTGCTACTGAGTTGTTATAGTGGAACACAACTTATGCCTGCTCTGACACTCTGGCTGAAAACTAGTTTGTCGTTGTCTTTTTTTGAAAGGTTAAAGGGTGGAGTGGTTTGGAGTTTCTGTTTAAATAAATGTTTAAATTCATTCTCCTGGGTTTGGAGTCCTCTTTTTTTTTTTTTTTTTCTCCAAGAGAGGAAGGGGAAATATGTGTATAGTCAGCTGGCTTCATGGTATTCTGTTGTTTGATTAATATTTTTGCTTATAGAAGGAGAGCCAAGGGGCTTGCAGGTCCTTTGCTATGGGGAAAAAAAGTCAGGTTCTGTGTCCCTTCATTAAAAAAACAAAAACAACAAACAAACAACGAAACAACTCTCTTCTCTTGCTGCTGCATCTCCTCATAGTGACGTCAGGGGGCTTTTGTGTGTGTGTTTATTTCAACAGTTGGAGTGCCAAGTGGGAAATGAGTAACGGGAAGAGAGAGGCTCAAAGGGAAGAAATACCTGTTTCTCTCAGAACAGTTTCTACTGAGCATTAAGGCCTACGGAAGGGAGAACCTGCCTGACACCTGCTCAGCCAGCTGTTCCTGCACACTGCACTTAATGCCTGTCACTTCCTACTTTTTCTCCGGGTTTTTAGTAAATTGTGAAATGTCTTGAGAGGCAGAGCTGGGTTAAAGACTTAAAATCACCAGAGATCTAGATACTGAAAATGCAGCACTTCTCTGAGAGGGGGATTATACTACAGTAGCAGAAGAGGAAGCTGAGCCTGTGGGAGTAACAGCTTGAGCAGTGTCAGGGTAACACTAACCATGATAGCAAAGAAGCAAGGTAAATCTCGGTGCTGAGCCTGATGCTTTGGCTAAACTGTTGCTAAGTTTTAAACCAGTTATTGGAGACTGTCTGGGTGCTGCTGTCTGTCTTGACCTGAAACACCCACTCAGCAAAGAGGGGTGAACTGCCCATGGTTAGCTCTGAAACAAAGATAACAAATGAAGCCTGGTGATTTAATGTCAGTAACTTTTGTTTAATCTACAGTTTCAGTCTCAGCATTAGGTGTTTGCCTGCCACTTAAGAGAAGTCCCCAATGGGTGGATTGATTTTACAGTATCAGAAGTTTTTCTGTGTGTAGCTACCCCTGTCACTGTTTACACTCTGCTGACTTTCAGGGTCCACCAAACACAGTCAATGAAACATGTTGCAAGGGAACTGGAGTTAATATTACAGGACAGGCAGTGGTACTGAATTTCTGAACTACTCTTTGTTTAATTGAGGTACACCTTTCATTAATTCAAGGAGCCTGGCATAAAGCTTCCGGTTTATCCCTTTCCTACCTCTTGTCACCTCTTGGTGTACTGTATTTCGAAGCTCTGAAGTTAGAGCATTGGTCTTGCTTGTCTGATCAATTTGGATAGCACAAATTATTTTCCCTTGTTTCAAGTCTGTTTTTGCTCTCCCCTCTAGGCTTGTATGCTCTTATACCTGGCTGGCACAGTGCAGCACTGACCCTTTCTGGGACCTTCCTTCTTTTCTAGGGTGTGCCAAGGGACTGGGATTTCTGCCCACGTATCTGTGGGGGAGAAGCTCTCCAGCTTCTTTCAGGAGTCTGGTCCACCCCTTGAAGGCTGGAGTATTTCTTCATATTTGGCTTCTGCCGAGTCCAGTTTACTCTAGTCGCTTTTTATCTTTCTCTGGGTTCCCATGAACTGCTGCTACGTTACTGAAGGACTTGCAGAAGGAACTGCTGGAATTTTTTTGTTCCCTGTTTGCTTCCTGTTGCAACTTTCTCATACAAAGTAGTCATTCTTACTTTGAGAACACAAACCACTCTGTGACTATTTAAAACAACTTTTACACAAAGAACTAGTCTAATATATTAAAAATCAGAATCTGGAAAAATAACTGACTTGGAAATGTGCAGGAACTGTCACCAATTAGAAGCAGATGATTCTCTAAAAGGTTCTCTAGAACACCTGTTTCCCCCAAAAGACCCTTTAACAGTGTGTAACAGCTTTAAGAGTTGTGTAACAAAGACCTTTAGCATGTGTCCAAAATCATCAAAACTACCTTACATCTTGAGAAAAAAGCAAAAGAAGGGGTATATTTTTGTCATAACTCACTACCATTGCATCAACTAAGATGAAAATAAGCAGATGACTCAAGGAAGATTACAAGCCCTGTGTTTTAGAGGACCCTAGCAACTTGGCCTGCAGAAAAACTCCAGGTTTTTTTCTGTTAAATCTAATTGTTGATTTAACCCTGAACATACGAGTGAAACAGCTACCAGGTTTTCTGATGTGGAGTTCCTTAACATGCTCTCTGGGAGCAGAGGGTGTTTGGCTTTTTTTAGCTGTAGCAGTTCTTAAACATTCTGGATGGAAATTAAAAATAAAAAAATAAAAATAATCAGAAGCCAAGTTAGGAGTTGAGGGAAGGTTGCCGTGGGAAGGAAATTCCTTCTCGGCTTCTGGAAGTGATACACTCAGGAACAAACGCTCTGTATCACGAGTCTTAATTTCTAACTCCTGACATATGCTCACTTCCATGATCTTCTCCAAGTCTGCCTTGAAACAATGTAGGTTCCTTGCCTGTGTTAATCTATTTGGAAGGTTTTTCAGTGACATCACGCCTCTCCTGGATAGAAACCTAATTTCCAGTCTGAGTTTATTCATGACCTATTTTTGATCTCGAGTGGTATTATTCTTTAGTTAAGTATTTCTTCTTCCACCCTTTCCCAGCTCTGAGTCCCAGCTATTGTACGTGGTAAGTGACACGATGGGATGGTTGTTCTGTTGCCTCAAGGGCTGATTTGGAGTATCTCTGCTGTTCTGTGCACATGAATCAACATACGGACTCAAACAGGAAGGGTCTGCTACTTCTAGCTTCTCTAACCCCATGAATGTCTGATCCTGAGCTTCTTGTGTTGAGGAGGCATGTCATAATACTCCTTCCAGTTCTCCTTTTCTAATTCAAGCAATGTCACGCTCTATTTCTAAATGGTACTGTTACGGGTCTTCAGCTGTAGCCTCAGGATTGTCACCAGCATTCTAGAAAAGCATCTACATAAACTCTCGGGCTGCTGCAGAACAAGTGTGGAATAAACCTACCTACACAGCTTTCATTATTCAATGGAACAGTGCTACAACGAGGAGGACAGAGCACGAATTACTAAGCAGCAGCTCTGGATCCTGTCATCTAGCGCAGACACCAAGGATGGAAGAACACAGCAGTCCATGTGCTGAAAAAAGTTAACCACTTACATAGCTTCCTCCCCTCCCTCTGACTTTTCCAAATGCCTTGTCTAAGTGCTGAATAGTTTTGAAAAATGTAGGTCCTTTCTATGGGGAAAAAAAAAAAAAAGGAACCCCTCACGTGCTTTGTAGGTTGCTACATTAAGAATGCTGCACCAGCCAGAACTGCTGTCACTGTTGGCATGTTCAGGGGCGAACATCTGCACCAATAGACCAGTAAAGCAAATAAGAGGCACATGCTCTGTTTGGCCCAGCTCTTCTTCTCACGACCAGCACTACTCTTTGCTTTTGGAGAAGAAAAAAAACCAAACATCTGAGTCTGTAGCCACTGATGAACTAAAGGAGAGCAGCTCTCTTTGCATCAGGCACTACTAGTTAAAAAAAAGGAAAAAAAAAAAGCCCAAGCCTCGCTAACATACAGGCAAAGTATGATTCTGAAGAACAGCCCCCTTCCTGATAGCTGGCTTGTTCCTCTCTGCTGTCCTGCTGACAGCCTGTAGCAACAGCCTTTCTTCCCTGCTTAGCTGTCTGAAGAGCAACAGCTTCACACCTACACTGAGACTCCATGTTGAGCTCATTGGATGGGAGAAGCAGCCCCCAGAGGGAAATCCTGCATGGGGCAACCCAGGGCACAGGTCAAAGCACACGAGTTCTAGTGTTCTGTTTGTCCATCCCAAGCTGTTTATTTGCTGTACATACAAGCTCAACACTCGCAGCTGGTGTTGAGACTAGGGAAAGCACAAGTGTCTGTGGCTGGAAACCTGGCAGAAAACAAGCAGGAAATCATGGCAGCAGATATGGTTAGACACTGTCTCACCAGCGCTTCCTCCGCTGTGGGGGTGGAGGCCTATTCTTGATGGTTTTGCATATGGGAATGTGTCTCTCAGCTGCCTGGGGAGCAAATCGGCGTCCGCAGTATGGGCAGGCAACATAGTCCGGGTTTTCGATGGCAGGCAACGGGGGCAGGTCAGACACCTTCCCTCCCTTGGAGAGGACTTGCTGCACCTGGCGGGCCTGGCGCAGGGTCTGGATGAAAACCTCATGCTTCTGCCTCCAGTTGTTTCTTCTGGGTGGCTCATTCTGCAGAAGGGAAAGGCAGTCAGAGCAACTGGCACTACCGGCAGCCTCTGTTCTCAATCTTATGCTCACGGTCCAGCTCAGGTCACCCCTCCCTGGGCATTCCCTGCTGATATAAAACCCGCCCTGAGAAGCGGAGTCACGCAAAGGGGATCAAAAAGACCAGCACCAAGGAGGATTTGAAGGAAATACTGATGGAGACATTGATACTTAGAAAGAGCTTGAGAACAACCAGAAAAGCAAGCAGTAGGGTAAGGGAACTGGAGCAGGAACAAAGCTGCCTGTTTCTACTGCCTTTGTTTTAATGGCCTGTGTTATTACCTGGATTTTCCGTCAGTTCCTTGCAGACCCTTTAAAGCTTTCACAGAGCTTTTCTGCAGCAGACCCAGTCTGCATCCTGAGCATCCTGACTACAGCAAGGAGGGAGCTTTCTCCAGGAGTACACCCTCGACATGTTACAAAGACAAGTCAGTTAGGACCCCCGCCCCCCATCTATTAGATTTTAAATGGATCTATTTGTCCATTTGACAAGAACCTTTCAGAGGCAACAGCTGGATTGTGTCTCTTAGCCCTGTGTACACATGAAGGCGCTCACATCTCAATCAGAATTAGATGTTGAGATGGAAGGCATGTGAGCAGGAGATATGGATTGAGGGAGGCAAAGGGACTGCACATTACCTGAGGCCTCTCTGAGCAATTCCACTGCTGGTACTGTTCCAGTTCTGTGCCCCTAGCTCTGGCCCTGCTGGAGTCAAACACTTTCCTCTTGGAGCCTTGGCTCTTGCCACAGACACTCATGTGCTTCTCAAGCCTGGTGCAGAGGAACTTACGTCTGCAGAAGCTGCACTGTCTGAGCCCCCCCTGCTCCACAGAGCTGGCAGCCTGCAAGTCCAGCACCTCTGTGGGCAGGTGGTCATCAGAATCTTGGTCTGGGAGGGCAGAGGGAGAAGGGCTAGGTTTTTGGGCCAGCTCTGAATAAGAGGTTAAACACTCCATGGGTATGTGGTCTCGAATTTTGCTGTTGGTGGCCACCAGCCGCTCCTTCTTGAGTTTTCTCATAGCCAGCTCTTGGGGATGGAGGGTGATGCCAGGCTTGGGGATAGTGGCCTCTTCTGACTGCGCCCCACCGAAGACCCTGTCACCTGGCCTGACTGCAACTCTGAAAGCTTTCTCTTCAGCCCCCTTTCGCTCATGGGTCCTCTCTGCTTCTCTGTCTCTTCTCCCCTCTGCCTCGACAAGCTCCTTCTCTCTTTGAATCCTCCTAAGCTCTTCCTTTGCTCTCCTCAGCTTCTCTTTGAGGAGGCCCTCTCTCTTTCGAATTTCCTCTTCCAGGTTCCGTCCATCTGCCTCCAACTTTAGGATGTAGGCCGTCTCTCTCCTGTATAGATGGGAGGCTGACTGTTTAGTCTCTGCTGTCCAAGGAAAGAGCACTGTACCTAGCTGAGCCCTCCCTGCTGGAGGCTTCCCTTTGCTCCTTGAGCTAGGCCTACTGTTTGGAGCATCTTCCATGTGTGGGGAACTTCTGTCCTGTGCTCTGTTGACCACTGGAACACTCACACCCTTGTGGTGAAAAATTGGTTTCAGTGGATGTGCACGGTCCACTCCTTCTTTACGACTGGCTACTGATTTAGCTGGCAGAGTTTTGGTCTGGCTGGTGAGATACTTGCTCTGCAGTCCAGCCAGCCAGACACCTCCGTGCCTGGAGATGTGTTGACTCCTTTCTGCAGAAAGAGAATATGAATAGCTTCGGCTCTTTGGGGCATAGAGATCCTTTAAACTTTCCTCTTTGTCAAGTGTGGGTTCATGCTGAAAGTTGTTCTTCTGGCGTTCCAGCTGGGAACTGGGAACAAGCTTAGTAGCTGCCACCACAGAATCCACCGGTGGAAACAAAGCTATTCAGTGCCTGAGAAACAGTCTGAGGTTAGAAGCAAAGTCATTACAGACCATCTTATCCAAAACTAGACAAATTTTCTCCTAACAGTCTACACCTGGAGGCTACAACGAGCAGCTATAATAACTATTAGCAAAGGTTTTGTAACCTTTCTGGGTTCTGTAAATCTTTATGTTCCTTCCATCAGGGGAGCTCCCATGCTGCCTCTTCCAGCCCCAGTCGCTTATGGAGCCAGAAATAAGATATGCTTTTATTTCAAGCCCTGTCTTATCATGGTAGCAGCAGAAATATGCTGTACTGCCAGAGAAATTGTTGTACTCGCCCAGGGTGTTTCCTATAGTGTGTCACAGAATGGTTAGAGTTGGAAGTGACATTAAAGACCATCTAGTTCCAACCCCCCTGCCATGGGCAGGGACACCTCCCACTAGACCAAGTTGCTCAAAGCCTCATCCAGCCTGGCCTTGAACACTTCCAGGGATGGGGCATCCACAACTTCCCCAGGCAACCTGTTCCAGTGCCTCACCACACTCAGAATGAAAAATTTCTTTCTGATATCTAATCTAAATCTACCCTCTTCCAGTTTGAAGCCATTACCCCTCATCCTATCACTACATGCCCTTGTAAAAAGTCCCTCCCCGGCTTTCTTGTAGGCCCCCTTCAGATACTGGAAAGCTGCTATAAGGTCTCCCCAGAGCCTTCTCTTCTCGAGGCTGAACAACCCCAGCTCTCTCAGCCTGTCTTCATAGGAGAGGTGCTCCCGCCCTCTGATCATCTTCGTGGCCCTCCTCTGATCCCTTCAGTTTTGGCATCACCGATTCACCAGTGTGGCACACAGGTCTGGCAAAGCTCAGTACAACCATCCCGTGGCTCGTTCTACCGCATCCCCCGACGTCTGTCAGGTACCCAGGCCGCAGGCTGGCCCCGCGGGGTAGGCGGCGTTACCTGCGAGGCTGCGGGCGGCGACCTGCCCGGCCTCCTCGGCAAACTGCTTCGTCTTCCGTTTGGCTCATCGGTCTCCAATCGCCCTGGAGCCCCGACACCTCCCTCCGCCCTCGTCCCGGGGCAGCGCGAAGCCCTGCCCGCCGCTCCGGCCCTGCCGCCACCGCGGGCGCCGCGCCAACTGAGGGCCGTTGCCTGGAAACGGGGACGCGAATGCCACTTCCTGCGCCGCTCTCGCCGGCAAGCGGCCTCTCGATGGTTTCCCCGCAGCGCTCGCCTTCCACTCCGCCCTCCGGAGGACCCCACCTCTATGGCCGGCTCGAGGCGACCAACCGGCGGGCGCGCCGATATGCTTTATTCATGAGGCGGTTAATGAGGGACCCGCCCTCTCCCCGCCCCGTCACGGGGTGCTGGCTCTTCATTGGCCACAGCGGCGAGTGAGGTCACACACCCCCCCCCCGGGTCGCGAGCAGCGCCGCGCATGCGCAGCGTGGTGCGCGGCTGCGGCAGGAGGAGGCGGCAGCGGGCAGTCGCCATGGCGGAGGGCGAGGGCTTGGTCTCCGTGGACTACGAGGTGTCCGGCAAGGTGCAGGGCGTTTTCTTCCGCAAGTATACACAGGTGCGGGCCGGGGCACTTGGCGGGGCTCTTCCCGAGGTGCACGGTGCCCTCCCTCAGTGCTGCCGGGCCTGCGGTGGCTCCTTTGGGGGCCTTGGCAGGGCTGGATGGCAGCCACGGCCTGGGCTGCGGCTGCTTCTGGGTGGGGGCTGTACTCTCTCAGTGCTGCGTGATGTTAGCACAATGGAAAAGGGCGTTTCCGCCCCAGTCTTTCATGTGAAAGAGTATAACGAGGAGTTGGGTAAATGTGATGGCGCAAAGCTGGGAGGAGTGGCTGACCCACTAGAAGGCTGTGCCGGCATTCGGCGAGGCCTGGGCAGGCTGGAGAGTTGGGTGGAAAGGAGCTTAATGAAGTTCACCAAGGGCAAGTGTAGGGTCCTGCACCTGAGGAGGAGCAACCCCATACACCGGTATGGGTTAGGGGATGACCTGCTGGAGAGCAGCTCTGCAGAGACAGACAAGTTGACCATGAGCCAGCAATGTGCCCTTGTGGCTATTGGCTAATGGTCTTCTGGGGTGCATTAAAAAGAGCATGGCCAGCAGGTCAAGGGAGGTCATGCTCCCCCTCTACTCTGCCCTGGTGAGGCCACATCTGGGGTACTTTGTCTAGTTCTGGGCCTCACAGATCAAGCAGGACAGGGAACTGCTGGAGGGAGTCCAGTGGAGGGCTACAAAGTTGATCAAGGGACTGGAGCACCTCTCTTATGAGGAAAGGCTGAGAGACCTGGGTCTGTTTAGCCTGGAGAAGAGAAGACTGAGAGGCAAATCTTATCAATGTTTATAAATATCTAAAGGGTGGGTATCAAGAGGATGGGGTCAAACTCTTCTCAGTGGTGCCCATGGGGCACAGGACAAGGGGCAGCGGACACAAGCTGGAACACAGGAAGTTCCATCTCAACATGAGGAAAAACTTCTTTACTTTGAGGGTGACAGATCACTGGAACAGGCTGTCCAGAAAGGTTGTGGAGTCTCCTCTGGAGATACTCAAAACCCACCCAGATGCGTTCCTGTCCAGCCTGCTCCAGGTGAACCTGCTTTGGCAGGGGGATTGGACTAGATGATCTCTGAAGGTGCCTTCCAATCCTGACCATTCCATGATTCTGTGAATCCTCTGCTGCTTTCCTACTGTAGGAACTTCCGGATGGTCTGTGTTTTACCTGTAAAATCGTCTCGGATTAATCTCATTTTGCTCTGCGTTGTCTTCTCAGAGGGAAGCCAAGAGGCTGGGACTCGTTGGGTGGGTCCAAAACACCAGCCACGGCACGGTGCAAGGACAAATTCAGGGTCCGAGCGCCAGGGTGCGGGAGCTGCAGGAATGGCTGAGGAAGGTGGGAAGTCCCCAGTCCTGCATCAGCCGCGCCGACTTCAGCAACGAGAAGGAGATCACGGCGCTGGAGCACAACGAATTCCAGATTTTGAAGTGACGTCGTCCGGGGAAGAAGCAAAACCCTCAGCCTGAGCCACCCTCGACGCGTTTCCCCCACCTTGTTCCTTCAGTCGGACGATACCCAGCTCTAGAGAACTCCTAGAAACGACGTATTTTTGTTGCAGAGGTTTATTTTTGGTTTTGGTGGTCGCCCTTTAGAATAAAATTGCTTGGAGCTTCTCGCGTGTGGAGTGGCTCTGTCATGGGGGGTGTGTGGTGCGCATGCGCGGAGGCTGCCGGGGACGGGGGGACTACGATTCCCAGCATGCCTGGCGCCCGCATGCCGGCCCATCCCTGCGGGCGCCAGGCATGCTGGGAATCGTAGTCCCCCCGTCCCCGGCAGCCTCCGCGCATGCGCCTTGCCCTCCCCGCCCGGGCCGCCGCTCGCCCATTCCCTTCCTGAGGAGCCGCGCGTGCAGGGCCGGTAGCCCGCCCAACGGTTAGTCTCGTGCCGCGGTCGTTGTTGGGCGGGGGTGGGGGGGACGGGGCGCGGATTTGTGGCGGGAAGCCAGGTTCTGCTTTTTTTGCTTTTTTTTTTTTTTTTTTTTTTTTTTTTTTTTTTTGTGAGGAGTTTTGAGGTAAAAAGCGTGAGGAAGAGCGTCCCTGCTGCGCCCTGCTGCTCGGCGCTGCCTCTCTTGTGTTTTTGAGACCGATGGAAGCGGAAGGCTTTGGCTTGCCGGGTCCTTTGAGCTTTGCCTTGGTCGTGGTTTAGGTATGTTAAGGTTGAGAATCGCGGATGTTTTTTAGGAAGGAGCATAGACTCGCATTCCGGGTGTTTACCCTGAAGGCAACAACGGTGTCAAAGCCTGAGCAGGAAAGCCATCACAGAAAAAGTCTTATGTATGCCAGGAAAAGTATATTTATGAGGGCGAATGCAATAAATGAAAGGCTTTTTCCAGGCCTTTAACTTATATTTATTTTCTTCTTTTTTTTTTTTCTTTCCACCCAGGGAGTTGTTTTAAGCAACATGGAGGAGTGATCTCCCTGCAGTTACTTGACTTTCTCACCTATCTGGTTTGGACATGATCAAATGTTTGGATGAAGATGTGCGAGCCAGGCTGCGTTCTGGAGTGACTGTCACCTCACTGGGGCAGTGTGTGGAGGAGCTTGTCCTCAATAGCATCGATGCCAAAGCAACATGTGTAGCTATCAGGGTGGATTTGGAAGCTTTTAAGATCCAGGTGGTGGACAACGGCTCCGGGATGGGAAGAGAGGACTTAAATGCAATGGGAAAGCGGTACTTTACCAGCAAGTGCAGCTCAATGGGAGACTTGGAGAACCTGAGGTTCTATGGTTTTAGAGGGGAGGCTGTGGCAAGCATAGCCAACATGGCCAGTGTAGTGGAAGTTTCGTCTAAGACCAGCAGGACAGCAAACACATTTGTGAAAGTATTTCACAATGGGCAAGCACTAGAAGTCTGCGAAGCTGAATTGAGCAGACCAAGTGGCGGAACTACAGTCACTGTGTGTAATCTGTTCCATCAGTTGCCAGTGAGGAGAAAGTGTATGGATCCTGTGTTGGAATTTGAGAGGGTGAGACAGAAAGTAGAGGCTATTTCACTGATGCATCCCTCTGTGTCACTTTCTTTAAGGAATGACGCCTCTTGTTCTATGGTGCTTCAGCTCCCTAAGACAAGAGATGTATACTCTCGGTTCTGTCAAATTTATGGACTGGGCAGATCCCAGAAGTTACGAGAAATAAATCATAAGTCTGGGGGATTTGAGCTAAATGGTTATATCAGTACTGAAGGACATTACAATAAGAATATGCAGTTCTTGTATGTGAATAGGAGGCTTGTTTTAAAGACAAGACTCCATAAACTAATTGATTTTTTATTAAGAAAAGAAAGTGCCATTTGCAAGGCAAAAAGTGGCCCTGCAAGCAGACAGGCTAGTTCAAGCCCTGGTCGCCATCGTTGTGGCCCAGAGTTGTATGGGATCTTTATTCTCAATGTGACCTGCGCATACAGTGACTATGATGTGTGTCTGGAACCTGCAAAAACTCTAATCGAGTTCCAGAACTGGGATGTTCTTCTAACTTGCATAGAGGAAGGAGTGAAAATATTTTTGAAACGAGAACATTTATTTATTGAACCATGTAGTGAGGACATCAGAGAATTTAACGAAGATAATGACTTTTGTTTGTATAATGCTCCAGTTCTGAAGCCCTCGCTCTCTGATGAGAAGAGCATCCAAAACAGTTTTAAGAAAGCATGTGATGAAATTGTGGATTCCTATGAAATGCGTAACTTGCAATCAAAAGATGTCAAAAGGAAATCTGTGACTGGAAAAAAATCTTCAGATCTTACAGAGTCAAATAAAAACCTACAGGAAACTGAAATTGGTCCAAATCAGAAGATTGCTGAACCATCTGATCCATGTAGAAACAAGAAAGTGGAGATTCCATTGCCCAGCAAAGATGGCACAGCTTCTGATTTCATTATATCAAATATCTCAGAGCAGGAGCCAAAAGACACCAATGGTTCCCAAAACGCGTCTGATACTCATCTGAAACCTTCAGAAGATCTTTGTTCCTCTTTTAGTGGAGGGGACAGATCAGAAATAAGAAAAATAGACCATTGTGGTGACCTGCAGCATTGTGCAGAGAATTACATAAAAGATGTGGGAAGCCAGCAAGGCAAAGTAGCACAGAAAAGCAATGCGGTCCGTATCTTAAATAATGATGTTATTCAGTTGCCATCTGAGAGACAAGACCCTACTGAAACAGCAATGGGCCCTGAAACTGTCACTGGAAGTTCATTGATGAAACACTCTAATGCAAGAAGAGGAGACAGGGAAACATCTGAAGCGATGGATAATGTGGGCAGAGGGGCTGTTAGTTCAATACCATTAAAATTGTGCTCTAAAGGCCTCATAACACGTGCTATGCAAAATGAGCCCCCACATGAATGTGAACAAACAGAAACAAATCTTGCATTAAACGTGCAGTGTAGACCTGGCCCTGTCAGTGCCAAGGAGATTTTTGGCCACAAAATATCTTTAAATGCTAAGGATATTTCCAGTAATACAAATAAAGACTATGCACCTCCTTACACCAGAGAAGCTTGCATGGCTGATGGTAATGAGTGGTTAGAGAATAAAACTTGGTCAAGTCAGACGAGTGAAGGGATAGCTATGCCTATTGCCACTAGTAAAAGGCATTATGAGACATCAAATGTTACAGAATTGCCGCTGGGAACTTCTTTGGGTATTCCTCACAATAAAGTTATAAAAAGCACTAGAAGACAAATAGCTGTGCCAAGATCTCAGCCCTCTAGGAAGCTGAGCTTGTCCACACAGCTGGGCTCGTTAGAAAAGTTCAGGAGATATTATGGTAGAGTCAAGTGTATGCTACCAGCACCGTTGTCAGAGACGAGTGAATTTGATCTCCCAGTTTTTAATTCACAAGTTAATTGTGACTTTTCAAAGAATGAAAATGACAGCCATGGTAGCTTGAGCACTTCTGAAGCTCCAGCTTTGGAAGATACAGATTCTAATAATAGTAGCCAAATTTTTGGTTCTTTGAGAGAGACTTTACTCTGCAGTGGAGAAAATTCACAGGACAAACGAGCCCTTTGTCAGAGTCCTTTGACGTTGTCTGATTACTCTCAGGTTAGTAAAAAAATTATAAGTTGTAAGAGATCTCCAGGATCATTATCATCCAAACTATCCAGAATGAAAAGTGACCACAAAGAAGCAGAACAACCTGGTGAACAATTTCAAACAGATTCAAGTAGAAAAGATGACTACTCTTTTGATCTTGAATCTTCAAATAATGACTTTTTGTACAGTGCTTGTCAAACATACAAATCCTCAGTGGAAAAAATCACGGAAAGTAATTACAGCATTTCTAAGGGGGATGCATGCTCTCAATCAGACAATATGAGAGCAGAGTCCATGAAAAGTACTGTCAGCCCATCACCACTCAGCAGTGTAGAAGGGGAGTACACAGTCTCTCCAAGCACTGTTTTATCATTACCTGCTGAAAAAGATGGTACTAACGTCATCTGTAAAAATAAAAGTACCTTAGGTGAATCCTCAGAACAAAATTGGAAAGATACTGAGGTTCCCTGTATGACCTTCCCAAGCAACATGGAATTCTCTGTAGACAACACAAGCACAGGCGATCCCAGGAGTGATTTGTGGTGTTCTGACTGGATGCAAGATTTTGATGTTTCATCGGGTAAGACAATATACATCAATAAAGCAACTGGACTGAGCACCTATGGCACTCCTCCTACTGAAGGATTTCAAGCTGCCTGCATTCAAGATATAACAACAATGGCTGTGAATGTTGTCTCAGAGAATGGTAAGAGGGGTGGTGATTGTTGTAAAAATGGGATGAAGAAAACAGCTTGTGCTCTGCTAGGTGCATAAAATACCTTGCTGTCAGCACCTGACAGTTTATACTGAAAAATAACACTGGCTTACATGTAATAGCTGTATGGAAAACAGGAAAGTATTGCAGACTATGGAGGCAGTAAAACACTTACGTTCAAGATACTAAAAGACAATTTTTAATAAGGCAGTGAAAAGAAACGCCAACACCTTGTTAATTAACAGGTGGCTGCCTGGGCATGATGACAATTACTGTGATCACAGTTACATATAATTGTTGTCATATAAAAAGTGAGGGACACGCTTTAAACTAAGTGTACTAGAAAATTGTTGTTTTTAATGCTTTATCCTAACTGCATATAAAATTTAAAATAAGCCTTGACAAATGAACAAAAATCTAACTCTTCATTGAGTTCTAACTGTAGAACAAAAATCTAACTCTGTATTGAGAATATAGTAGTCCCCTTTCCACAGATTTTGGAAGGCCGTTCCTTCACACTTAACTTTGTAGGAGATGTTGTAAATCATTGTTAGTGGTTTGATGATGGAGCTTTTCCAGGGGTGACAGGACACTACGTTGTATTGGTTTGTCAGCGGTGTGGTGTTCATGAGTCTTCATTGATCTACTTGTTGGGTTTGGTGTTGTGTGTCCTCCTGGTCTGGCTCAGCAGCATAGTGTCTTTGATAATTTTCCCCTCCACAGATATATCTTTCTTCCAAGTTGTTCCTCCAAGTTGTTATGAGTGGAGATGCAGCCATTCTTCATGTAGACCATATTTTCTGCTGTATAATTTGTTTTGAAAAAGTGGTTTGGACTTCTTTCTAGATAGTTCTCCTGTGAAATATTTGTCTAATCAATCATGATAGCCTCTGGTTTGTTCCATTTTTGTCTGTTACTTCTATATCACCAGTTATAGAAACACAGGTGCAGTAGGTGTTTTAGCTGTTAATCTATTTCCTTTTAAACATAGTAATAGATGCTAATAATTCTTAATATCGCTTGTGTTCCGCTGAAGTAAGTTTATTACAAGGAGAAGAACATCTCTGTTTTTATTAGGTGAAATTACTTGCAAGCAGAAATGTACACTCCTTGCCTAACACTTCTAATTTCTATCATTTACCAGTTTTGGTTGCCTACAATGCTGTTTAGTAGCTAGCCAAAGCACGGAGATGTGGAGACTGACCTATGCAAAATGTTTGGATAGTGCATTCATGTTTATGAAGAGAATATCTCACATACCCTTACGCGTTCAGATTATGTGTAGTCTGTAGTCTTTGAAGACGTGTATTGTGTTGCATCTTTTTACCTCCAATGGCATTGTTCTTTCTTAGCCTTACCTTTGGTATTATTCTCCATCGTATCCATGGTGCCACTCTTTCTTAACTCTGTCAATGGCGTTATTCTTCGGCGAGATGTCTACTGAAGCTTTTCTGCTTTTCTTAGGCTGAAGGTTGGGCCTTTCAAACCTTCATAAGGTGTTTGGACAGCAAACATGTTCTTTCACGCATTTCTCAAGAAAAGGATATTCTTTCTTTTTAGTAATAGGAATAAACATAACTGTCCTAACACAGCATTTATGTCTCTTGATGTTGAACACCGTTTGGGACTCCTGTTAAGACCCAGGAGTGGAATTATTTCTTCACTGGCTATGTATGTTTTCATTTTGCTTTTTAGATTAGTGTCAGTAACCCCATGGCATTGACTTAGAATTTTGTAATGCCATGATTTATTAAGAACAGCATCTCATACACAAATTTAGGGAAAATACACTGGTTGGTAGCAGGTGGAAGGAAGTAAGAATAATCCATATCCTCATTTCCATGACAGCAGTGGCCATCTGCTGTTTTTTCCAGTCACGTGCCATGTGCACAACAGAAATGCTAGATTTTTAAAGTTAGACTCGGGCATCTTTGTACTGGTTAAAGTGATTGCTACAGGAAAATTTATCAAGCTTCATTTCACCATCGGGTGCCTTTTTGAATAATCTAATGCTATGCATTTGTAGTAGGTTAACATCCCAGTTGAACTTGATCTTCATTGTTATGCCAGCTATGTTTGCATTTTTTTGTTACTTTCATTACATTATTGACTGATATGTCATTACACCAGTATATTTTAATGATCTAAATGAGGCAACTGAAAATGAATACTCAATTATAGTAATTGTATGTGGTTTGCCTGTATAAAGTAGATATGTTATTACCTTCATCACCTTTTCTGATGTTACTTGTCAGAAAAATATTAATAAAACCTCTGCCGGCTCTGAATTCTCATTGGCCTGTGGGCAAGAAAATGAAAAATATATGTCCTGACCAAGGATTTTCCCTGCAGCAAGCAGCAAGGAAATGAATCTTTGTTTATGATTCTATGTAAGAAATACTGGACTTCTGTTCGCATAGATGATAGATGCTTCCGTGAACTTGAGGGATAATATTTTTCAGTGATAACAGCTATAAAAGTTCTGTCAAAGTCTGAATTAGGTGGCATTCTTCAACTTGCCACAGGTTACCAGGAACGACGTCAGGCCGTCTTGTTCTCTGCTCTGGGTTTTGTGACAGTGGGATGCTGAGTTACTCTCCCGTGCTAGGCTGACGGTTTGGATTCTTGAAAGGATTCTCGGTCCCCAGGGTAGGACCGTCACTGGTCCTTACTGGAATGGAGGAACAGTCAGGAGTCCACGGACTGGCCTAGGATCTCATAGAGCCTTTTCGTACGGAGCTTATCAGCACGCAGCTGGTTTTCTTTGGCGTTATCACTCTGCCACTTTTCCTGAATGCACACCCTTAATTTCTTAGTAGAAAGGAACTTTATTAATTCATTATTATTCCACAAAGAATAGAAGTCTGAATTGTACCAAAGGAAGGGTGAAATGTTTACCGCTGTGCTGGAAATCTGAGCTGCTTTTCTTAATAATCTCGATAACAGTGCTGATTTGTAATATCATTAAATCATTTCTGGGTGGGTAGGAACATGTTGTTAGGCTTACTCCGATACCTCATATGGTCTCACTGACTTGTAGTTTTCAATTTTACAGGTTTCTGATAACTGTATTAAGTATTGATAGGAGAGGTGATAGACTGACAGTTTTTGCCATGTCCCAACGGAGGGAAGTCAAAAGCGTTTTAGTATCTGACAGACTTTACTATATGCCTTCTCTTTCCTTTGGGGATAATGCTTCTGATTGCACTAATTCTGGAAATAATTCTTAGGTGATAAAGCAGCAGCCAATTTTTAAGAAGGACAGTCTTGCAGAAGCCATGGTAATATTTTAAAATAATACATTTCCTGATGCAAGTGTGTCTGATAATTACCATCTTTTTACATATATGCTCTTATTTCTCAATGTTAGATTGCAAAATCTGTGGGATACTGTAATTTGTACAGGGCTAAGCACATGCTCATTTATGATAATATAATAATGGTATGTATAGATTTTTGTAATTTTGCATGCTGTTGAATCTGCAGCAGTAAATTTATATTGTGTTTAGGGATTCAGTTCAGGTGCTATCCCTTTAGAAGTGAGATTGTGCTACCCTTCCTTCCTAGACCTCGAAAAGAGAAGACTCTAGCAAGCCAGGATCTGAGAGGTAGGGCCAGCTTTCCAGGACACAGTGTTCTGTGGTAAAAAAAAAATAAAAAATCAAAGAACTCTCCCAGATGTCCCAACAGGAACCCAGAATTACTCAAGGTCTGTTAACAATGGGACCGTGTGAGTCATCTCAAATCTAGAACTGAAAAAAAAATCTTTTAGGGTTGAAGGCAGGTTAGGGGATACTTATTTACAGGATGAAATACCCAGTTCTTTGTTGAATTATGTCAGTAGTTTGAAGAATAATTACCTACTCCCCTCTTTGTACTCGTTCCAACCTTGGAATGTGAAAAATAGCTTCAATCCTCACAATTTTTTTTTTATGGTGGAAGGGATGAAATCATCTTTTTGGTATGTGGCTTTGTCCAGAGGGAGTGGGTAGCTAAACAGGTCTTTCTTTCCCTCCTTGCACACATCCCCCCCCCGCAATGTCCCCCCCACCATTTCCAGGACCTGTTGAATTGTGCTGCAGCATGTTTAGGAGTCAGAAAGCTGCACAGTGTCCTTTCTAGTTAAAGCATTCAATAAAGAAGCCCAGTCTTGTGTTCTATTATTTATTTTTACATTCTCTCCTTTTTATGATGGAAAAAAAAATAGTAATACTTGTGTGAGGTCGAAGTACACAATACCGCTTCTGTTGATGGATGGTGGTAGTCCCTGTATTATTTCTGTGTTCTTTCCTAGATGCTGAAGGGGAGTCTCTCCAGTCGTTGCTTTCAGAATGGGATAATCCTGTTTTTGTTCCCTGTCCGGAGGTAGTTATTATCTAATATCTCATCATAAAATAGGAGTCAGTTTTGCCTTATGTTGTTTTCTGACATGGAGCCTAAATTGCAAATATTGTAACCGTTGCATGTAAGTTATTCAGCAATATGTTAGACTACAGAACAAGGCAGTTATGTGTTTTTATAGACTGTTTATATAGAAGTAATTTTTGTGGATTTATTCAAAATGAGAGAAGCAGGTATCAGGTTAATCTTTTGCCTTATGTCATTTCAAAAGCAAAACATTATTGTAAGATGTCTTTCCCTCTACAGGGATAGTCATCTTAAAATTAAAAGGATGGCAAAATTGTAATACAGTGTCTGTCCTCTTTTTGGACAGAGTTAAAATAACTCAGCTTTCTTCTCTGGGACGCAATGAGTCTTAAAAGTGTATTTTACTATACTTGTTTTTATAGCCTGGCAGGATTATAGCATGTGAGAGGGAAACAATGTTGGAGCTTTTAGAAAAACTTCCTTTGTTGTCATGAGGTAGTATTATCTTTAATCATCATGGTGTGTGTGTGTAAACATATGTATGTAACCATTTCCACCTGCAAACAATAGGGACGAAGTACCAAACCACGGGCTGGTGAGTTTCTGAAAAGGAACAGTTCTGTTCAGTTGTTGCTGTGACGTGTACTCTGACTCATTTCAGGGTAATACATCTTTTGTAATGCAATCCATTGAGAGCTCACGTAGGCTGATAATTAACTTCAGGTTTTCTGATAGGTACTTGAAATCAGCTGAATGCATTGAAGCTAGCAGGTAATATCCAGATGGGAAACCGTGTGGGGATGGAAGCAGAGGCATTGCTGGATGGTATCTTTAGCTAGTCCTGTTCTTGTGTAGAAAGCTTGGTTTGTGAAAATACAGAGTTATTTCCAGTTTTTCTTAAAGCTGGTTTGTTGGGGGTATTTTGTGTGTGTTTGGGTTTTTTTGCCATATCCTTTATCACCTGTTTGATCTGCAATTCTATTTTTACAGATTGCTGTTGATGTGACCAGCAGTCAGGCTGACAATCTGGCTGTGAAAATTCACAATATCTTGTATCCTTATCGTTTCACCAAAGACATGGTTCATTCAATGCAGGTACAATATGATCTATTACTAGTTTTCACCCCCAAATTCCCACACAGCAGATGAGATTTGCTGATGTTTGTGCCTGGTAGGAAAGAAGTATCCAGGGAAATAGTTCATATCCCTAATTTTCACAAGCACAAACAGAATTCTTGGTTGCTGTGTGATACCAGCAGACACGTATGTTATGCCAGATCTTAGTATCATCTCATGGTTAGTCAGCTATCTGCAAGAGACTCTAAAATTCCTTGAGTGTATGGTTAAATCAAATCAAGCAGCAGCCCTGTTGCTGCTGCTTAGAAATACTGTTAACTAAACGATATTTTAATGGGCAGTTTTTTATATTTATTGTAGGCATTTGCTTAGTTCGTATTCCTCTGAAATCTGTGTCCTGAATATTCCATTTTTCTTGGTCTTAGAAATTCAGTTCTTCAGCAGAGTGGTTTCAAAAGCAAATCCCAGATTTTGTGGAAAGACTTGAAATTTCACTTTAAGGTTTATGTCTGCCCTGAAAAGTGATTCTTAAAAATGGCATCATAGCATCAATTTTAACTGGTTTAGCGCTTCTTTATCAAATGTTTTGAATGTTAGCTTGAAAGCTAATATAAATATATGGCTTCAACTTATATGCGTTGTTGGTTTGCCTGGATAGAAATGCCAGAGTGGATTCTCTTCCTCTCTTGCATCCCAATGACAAAAGGCTTACAGGCCCAGTTAGCGTTATTCTCATGGAGTCAGGCTGCTGACTTTGAGATTGCAGGTTCTGACTGTGTGGGGCATGGTAATGTTCATCTCCAGGGTGGATAAGAATCCAAATGATTCCCTTGTTTATGTTGTGTGTGCAAGAACAATGGGAGTAGAGTTACTACAGTAAACGGATTATGTTTCAAAAAGACAGGAGAGGAGAGCTGGTAAATGGAAGGTACCATTTTTCTGTTCACTCATAATAAGAACTGCTCTTTAAAACGTACTGAGTGGTTCTGTGATTAACTTTACCTGCATAATGTTTTCCTTTATATGTTTTTAAGAAGGTAAAGCTAGAAGAAATTACCACATAGCATCTCTGAAGAAGCCAAATACTGCCTTCAGTACCCTATAGCAATTTTGAGAATCTCTGTAGAAAAGACCAAAAGCACAAAGTGTTGCATCATGCCACAGGAAAAGAATAAAAAGAATCATTAATGTCTTGCATGCTTGCAAAGAAGTAGGATTATCTATTCATTTTTACCTAGGAGGTGAACAATGCACATGTTGGGAGACAGAGAATTCAGAGTGCGCTCTATTTATGTGGCTTGGGGAGAAATTCCTCCCTAACACCACATATGTTAATTTAAATGTAACACTAAGATACTGAAAGCGTTGTGCATCCCTGCTCAGTATTCCCTGTAGCTTTCGTTGATTTCTGATGCTTGAGGGGAAGGTGGAATCAAGTCAGAGGCAAATTTCACATCAGAGAATCAGGGGAAAAAAATGCTTCCTGGCTTCTACAGGTGATCAGCGCAAGTTAGCACAAACATGGGGCAGGTTAAAAAAGGTTGTTTACGTTCTCTTTTGGTGATATCAGCAAATCATATACTTAGAGTTGCTGAGCACAGCTTTAATTCCAAACTCAAGGAGGCTTCTACACAAGCATTTAATCCATTCTGTAAATTTCCAGCTCCACCTTAGAACAATTAGAGCTCTTGCCCTTATGACTCTCTTCGAAAAAATTGATCCAGAATTATTTTCTTTGATATTTTGAAACTTTCTCTTAGTTCCAGAATAAACTGTTTCATGACTGATCTATGGTCGTTTGACCTTCTGCCAGTATTGTCTTTTAGTTTAAATAATTGATGCCTTTTCCATATTTGGCCCCCCACTGTATTTATAAAGAATAATTATATACCTTCTCAGTCTCAGTTTTGCTTGGCCAAATTCTTTAAACCTTTGGGATTAGAAAACATGTGGTTTCCACTCACCTAATCATACTACTAGCTATTTGTTGTGCTTGATCCATTTTGATTGTTGTCTTCTTTTGTTTACCTTCATTTTAAAAATAATTTTTCCACTGGGTGGTGATTTTTCTGAGTATCTTACAGGTTCTTCAGCAAGTGGACAATAAATTTATTGCTTGTTTAATCAACACTAGGAATGAAATGGATAAAAATGCAGGTAAGAGTGGTTATTAACGTGAAGTTGAAGTGGTTGTCGAGTGCTCTTAGACTGCAGAGGGAACACTGTCCTGTTTGTGTTCTCCTCTTGCTTTGGGATGATACTGTGAGTAGAGGAAAATGTTAGTCTTCACTTGAAATTTCCTGGATCTTCTTTATCTTTATTTTGGATGTTGTTGAGTGTTCCCACTGCCTTCAGATTAGTGTTATAAAAATAGATTGTGCTCAAATTACTAACATCTTTCAGACTCTGTTCACAGTGTCTGGGCATATTCATTGTTGAAGCTTGCTGAAGCTGTACAAAAAAGGCATTCAAAACCAGTAGTTTTCGTAACATTTTTAAAGACTGCATTAAACAGAAGAATTTGTGAGTGACCTCAGCTCTCATTCTGAAGTTAGATGAAGATGTCAATAGACAAGAGTTTCTGACTCAGTCTGATTACCTTAATTTAAATGCCAATTTGGATCACTAAATTTCTGTTCCGTAGTGACTTTATGTTCTGCCAACACAGCCGCCTCCTCGCTTTATTTCTGTAAAACTGGCTGATAAGTTATCTTCTAAATGTGGCCTCTAGAGAGTGGTCATTCTTTCTAACCTGTGCAGTTGTCTGGTACAAAGTTGCCTGTTTCTCATCTCTTGTGGTACATTTTTAGATGGAAACCTCTTGATTTTGGTGGACCAACATGCAGCTCATGAACGGATCCGCTTGGAGCAGCTTATTGCAGGTGAGGATTCAGATAATCTTAGGAAGAAAGATAATCAGTGCACAGAAAATTACTAACGAGCTGTCTGAAAGGGAAAGCTTGCTAAGTAACTCATTGTAAGGATGAATCTGGGATGTATGGAACCAATAGGATATTCATTTGTCATCTTTATCCTGATCCCTAGGAGAGCGCAGGTATTCAGTATCTGAAGTAGTCATAGTATTGGCAGCTGAAAATTGTTACAGCTTTTCCAGAAATAGAAGATATACTCCCTACCCACAGAACTATCAAACCAAAATAGTCCTGACATAATGAAAGAGCAGGAACACTGATAGGAAAAACAATGAAGAGGAAATAGAACAACATCAATAAGATTATGTGGTTATGCTGTGAAAAATAAAACACGGGATGCAGAGTAAAGAGCATAGTTCGTTTGGTTCCTTTGTAGCTGAATACTGTGCTTAAAGCCTAAAATTTCCACATTCTGAAACTGTTTGCAAAGGGATAATGGTCGTCTTTGTAAACTCATTAGCCGTTGGATTCAGTGTTAAAAAGCACAATAGCCATCCATCAAGTACTTAAAAATCATTGACCTTCTCTTTCATCAATAAATACTGCACAGTTCCTGCAGAGAGGGTTCCAGGAACTCTGCTCCCTTTGGTCAGGTACTGAAAAAAGGTAAAGACTGAAAGGAGAAATCCTTAATGAATAGTATTTTAATGCCATTTATATCAGCCTTTTCTGTGGAAAAATTGCTCTCTGTGAGTTGTACTAAATATATCAGTAGGTTTTTTTGCTATTTAGGGTGACTCTTTTTTGGAACTGGTGGGAAAAAAACAAAGTGGCATTAACCAACCCTTCCCCAGAGACTAGATGTCTGGTTTGTGACATTCCCAGTCCTCCACAAGTTTCAGGAGAAGGCATTCTGTGGTCACTTTTTAATCCAAACAGAGGATTACATGCCAAACCGTAGGGTCATTAAGGGTAATGCCTGTGTAAATACTCTAAGAGAGGATACTTCTAAACGACTCATTCACAGATTCCTATGAGAAGGAAGCTGCAGCATGTGGCAAGAAGAAATTACTGTCCTCCTCCATCTCTCCCCCTTTGGAGATAGAAGTTACGGAAGAACAAAGAAGATTTCTACGGTTAGTAATAGTCAATAGCTCTAAACTTTTTGGGATAGCTCTGTTGACCTGGAAGATCTCTATATATTGCTAGGTTACCATGAAGCTTGGGAAAGAAGCTGTTGATTCTTTCCTGAGCCAAGACCAATCAGCTGTATCTGTGCTGACTAAAATAGGTATGCTTCTCAGGCATGTCGTTACAACATCTCAAGACAAAACCCTTGCAGTGTGCCATCTCTGTGCCTCTGCAGTGTGCTCTGGTTTCACTGGGAAAGTAAACCTTCATGTGTGGGCCAGGAGAGTGCCAAAGCAGTCTCCAATAGATGCTACTGTCTGGGGCTCAGGACTTGGGAGTGCACACTGGGGTGCGGTGCCCATAGTGTCGATCTAGTCACTGATTTAACAGGCAGTGTTTGAGAAGGGAGGATGGGGTATGTAAAGTTTGTATTGTGACTCCTTCAAAAATGCATTCCTTAATCGTTGGTGCCTGCCAAGAGTAACTAGTGAATACTGTTTCCCAAATGTTTCATAATGGTGACCTACCTACTATTAGGTTATTTAACTTTTCTACTACAAGAGTTTAGATATAGATTTGTTGTTGGACTATTGCAGACCTACTGGATGCTAATCAAACTTTTTTCCCCAAAGTCCCCATCTGTCACCTGCCACACGCATTTGTGTTTTTTCTTCCCTGCATTGTTCTTCATTTTCAGGTGATGTTCTATCTTAACATTCACAGGACTACCTTATTATTCTCAAACTGCTCTTTTTTGTGATGCCTTTGGCAAACTCGACAGCTTTTAAATCACTCCTTGTTAAGATTGTTGCCTATTATAGGGATACACTTGTTTGGTGTAAAGCCCTTTTTGGGTGTATTCCAATCATAACAGTATCACTGCTGTATCCGTTTGGTAACTCTTTTGTGTGACAATGGCCAATACCAGAAATTCCAAAGGAAAGTGTAAAGCACTATTATGTTCTACCTGCCTTAGGGAAAAATGTGAGAACGTAACCATTGCTCTTCGTAGTTCAGTAATATTTTGATGCCTTTGTTGTTCCCACCTCTTAGTGATGTTCTTGCTAACATCAGAATATTTGTAATGCCTCTCGTTCCACTTCGAATTATTTTTGCACTCATATTTGAATGTCTTTATTTCTGATATATCTACTTCAGAGGCTGAATGGCCAAAATTGAATACAAGGTACTAAGTGAGGGTATCACGTTGATTTGTACAATAGCTTTGCACTGTGCCTATATTTTCTGTCTATTACATCCACACCTGATATTTTGTCTGCTTTTTTGGCTACCGCTGCTTGCATGAACTGCTTGTTTATTGAATAGTCACAACAATGAAACACAGAGTTGTGGGGTATCTTTAAATTTTTGCTATTTGTGTAGAAGTCAACAAAATGTACAAGTAGATCAAATTATTCCTGATAATTTGCATTTATTTGTCTTATGAGCAGTGAATTCAGTTTTTGTGTCCATTTTTCATTATACCTTTTTCATTCATCCTGCTGATTTCATTCATCATTTTTCTACTTGTTTTAAGTTCTGTTTGAGTTCATCATGATCTTTAGTTTCAGCTACCATAAATAATTTTGTGTTTTCTACAAATTTGCCTGCTTGACCATGCCCCTTCTTTTCCACATCATGAATAAACAATTATGAAGATACAGATCAGGAGTCACGCCATGTTGAACACTGACCAAATGTTGCTAGCACGCCTTTTTTCTGTAGTCTCTAAGTCACGACAAATGTTACTTCTCTATCCATGACAACTTTTTGCATTTTCATTTCTAGCCACTTTTAGGAGGCAGCATCAAAGGCTTTTTGAAAGACCAAATAAATTCTGTGAGCTACTTTTCTTCATCAGCTAAATAACAAACATACTACAAAAGATAAAGTAAATCAGAGAGGTGTGGTTTTCTTTTAAGGACACTGGTTAAATTATTCAGGACAGTGGGATGCCGCTTGTGATTTTCAGCTATTGCTGAAGATAATTGATTCAGGAAGCTTACTGGTGCTGGCTTAGTGGTGCTTTTATTGTGTTGCTCTTTAATTTATCAGTATTTATTGGCAGTTCATCTCTTTACTAACCTCACTAAAAAGTGCTACGTGTTGTGTTGTTATTGTTGCTGGCAGAGTATGAGCGTATTCTGTCATGAAGTTTGATGTAATGGAATAAATTAACTTCCCTAAAAGACCATTCTCTTCAGCTATGCTGCTGTTTAATAGTTCAGCTGGACCTCTGGTTCACCTGCAGCTTTGATTCTATTATTTGTCTACTAAGCATTGTTCTGTTGACTCTCTTGAACTTCCGTTTTTTCTTTCCCTCCCTTAAAAAAGAAAAAGGCCTGATTGACTTCAATAGCTGCTTGGATTATTTCATTTCACCACAATGGGCTTTTTCTGTCTTTCGCTGCTCTTGCTGAGCATGTCTTCTTTTTTGGGGTAGAATTACATAAGTCATCTCCATATGGAGGATAATAATTGTACTAGTCTCATGACTGATTTTAGTAAGTTTAGATTACCTTCTTTTTTGTTCAAAGAATCTCTTTTCTAAAATTTGACCTTCCCCACCTTTGTTTTAAGTGAATATTCCCTGAGTTTATTATATTATTATTATTAGATAAAATAAACTATAAATTGTTACAGTTGTTTTCGTTTTGAAGACAAGTTCTCATCTGACTGTGAAGTCTCGTTTTTATGTGTATTTTTCCATCCACAGGGTGACATGTGTCCGATTGACTAGAGATTGTTCTTTCCTGGGCTTTCTTTCCTTAGTGACATATAAAGTTCATTAAACCAGCATAAATTTCTTACAATATTTTTCTCCATTGTAAGTATTTGCTATTACATGTCAATTGAAATCACAGTTTTTTAGGTTAGACTTAAAGGAGTCTTTATGCTGCGTAATTTCAATATTTGGAGTGTTTGTGTGTTCAACCAGACACCTTGTGCATCTTTAGAAAAGATTTATAAATTACACATAAAGCTTTTCTCCACGTAATACAGGAACTCTTAGATCTTGTGGTTGTGGAACATGAAATATGCACAGTTGATTGGAGTGAAAAAATGTGTCTGAATATAGGCTGAAGGGGTAAAATTACTTGGAATCTCATGACGCATGGATTTTGACATTGGAAACTACTGCAGGAGGAAACATATATGGGGAATACAGAAGTATTTCTGTATACTGTGGAGACATAGCTACTGTGGTTGATGTCTTATTTCTGGTTGTTTGGTGTTTTTTTTGTTTTTTTCCTCAGATGCTGCTACAAAAATTTGGAGGACTTGGGTCTTGAATTATCATTTCCTGAGACCAACAGCTCCTTGATTCTAGTGAGGAAAGTGCCACTGTGTTTTATAGAAAGAGAAGCTAATGAATTACGACGGAAAAGACAACCTGTCACTAAAAGCATTGTGGAGGTCAGCTGTGGAGATGGGTGAAATTGTGATACTGAGTCTTGTTCTTTGTTAATGGCCCAGGGTATTAGAGTATCTGTTATGAGGGAGAGAAGTCCCTTGGCAAATGTGGGTGCCATCCCTTTTAGTAACTAAACAGTGCCACAAGTGAAATCCCTGAACTGTAGCAGAAACGGTAAGATGCTGTTTCAGACTTGGACTAGTGAAGAAGCTAAGAAAAATAGTATATAGTGCAGATGTTTCAATACTTTAGGGCTCATGAATGCTCAAATGAAAAGTAAATGCTTGAATGAAGAGTAAAACTATTAATATTGCTGATACAGAAATATTATTTGTTAGGATTTAAAGTTGTTTTCATGAAATCTATACATGGGCAGTGCAGCTTTCTAAAAGCTGCTGTTCCAGGTGTTCTGCAGTTTGAGGAGGGAATTGCTGAACTGGTTACTTCCAGTTTCCATTGTAAACAATTCTCCACAATCCTAACTGCTTCGAGGACTCCTTAAAAATTGTTTCTGGAGTACCATATTCAGCTGCTAGGCTGAGCCATTGTGAATTAGTCCAGTCTTGCTATACATCTCTTCTGATACAAAAATAAGAAACAAAGAAGATGATTCATTTGATTAAATTTTTTTTTCCAACCTTGCTATATTTGGGAAGATGCACTTTCCTGGTGTGATTTGGGAGCCAAGAGCACTAAAAGTGTCGGAGGAGGGGATCAGGTCTGTGCCTTATGAACTCTCATTCTTAGCTGATGCCTCGAGATCTCATGAGCTTTTTGGCGGATCTAATCTGCAGGCCTTTTTATTTTGCTTAGGACTGGTAACACCTATTCATGATTGATTATTAATTCATTGCATTTTAGACATTAGAAATGAAATCCACATGGACTGTTACCCAAAGAAGAAAGGGCATCTCCTCAAAGATAACACGCATTCATTGCACTCTAAGTTATAAGAATTCCATTATAACCATTCTACAGAGAGGAAACTGATGCAGAGAGAAACCAAGTGATTAGTCTAAATTCTGATAAGATACTTGTGAGAGGTCAGGTCTTGTGCCTTGATCTTTCACACTGTACTAGCTTTCACAGTGTACCTGCATCAGCATAATTTTTCCTGGTTCTGGCAGTTGTACACTAAATTATACGGAGATGTGGACAGAGCAGGGTATGGGCAATGAAAGGGAGAAATAGCAACTGATGATATTACCTTTTTTCTTTCCAGGAGCTTATTCAAGAACAAGTTGAGGTGAGTTGCTGTCTGCTTCTAAAGTTGACTATAATAATGGAAAGCTTACGGAAGTGAACCAAGAGGAGCAAGTGTGTTAAGCCTCAAATGAGAGATACGGACCAGATAATCCACTAGCTTTTCCTCATTTTTAATTTCCTTTGTGTTACAGTTCTTCCTTTTTCTCATATTAAATGGAAAGTAAGATGATGTTCCCTTACTAATTTTAGCTAGTGCAGACCACAGGAGGAGGAGCACGAGGGACGCTGCCTCTGACGTTTCTGAAGGTGTTAGCTTCCCAGGCCTGTCATGGTAGGGAAACTCTGCTTTTCTTTTCTTCCTTCTTTTTGTTTCATTTTTGACCTTTCTGTCTCTACACAACATCCTCCCTGGGGCAGTAGTATCAGAATGTGTTTGCAGGAATTCCAGGATTACAGACTCTGTGTTTCATAGGGAGATAATGGTCTTTTCATGGACGGCACTGTGAGGGACAAGCAACACTGCTCTGATTTATTCATGTACGGGCTGTACTTTCCAACCCTCACATGAAACACAGATAGAACACAGTTCTGAGATGCACTCATCTGTGTGAGCTCTAAACCATTCAAATAGCAGCTCTGTGAAGGGGCAAGGGGCGTTGCTGGAATCTGCTTGAAAGCAAGCAGGAAATAAGACTTTAGACACTCTTCCCAAAAAGCATTTTTTGTTTCATGTAAGTATCAAAAGTGCTAGCTTAAGCGTGCCTGTGACCTTTCAAGTATTTTTGGAAGGAGTGCAGTAATAATTTACATCTTTTAAGGGACTATGGCTTTCCAGCACCTGGAAATGAGCAGACTTTACAGGTGACTCAGTAGCTCTAGCCTCTTCTGGCAGTTCCTGTGCCATATTCAGTATTAACAAGATTATGCTGGAGGAGTAAACATGAACCAAAAGCATCTCTTTTCACAGGGTGTCACTGCATTCTATGAATGGCAGAAAAGACGTATTTTTTTTTTTTTTTAATATCTAAAAAAGTGCTATGGCTGAAAGGCAGATTGCAAATGGTCTTGTGCATCTGTGAAGGCTAGAGATTGCAAACACCTCTGAAATGACTCCCTAATGTTCTGCTTGGATTTCCTCTGGATGCCATTAAGTGCTCTCTTGTGAGAAATTACTTAGTGGCAGAGCTAGCTTTTGGTCTTGGAACTGATGCCTGTCAGTGGCAGGCACAAAGAACTGATAAAGCCGATGGAACTGATATTAGCTGTTGTCTTGGTTTAATACTGTTTGATTTGTGAACTGGTTGTGTCTTCAGCTGTAACACACACACACACACGCATACACAAAAAGCAAAAAAAAAAATGCAATGTCATCTGAAAAGCCAAAACCTAATAAACTTACCATCCATCAGACTTAGGTGAGATGGAAGCTTAGGCCATGGAAAGCTGATCCTTATGCAGCAGGCTGGTTAATTGAGCTAAGCCCTAAGTCTGCCATACTGCAGCCTTTGGGTTGCGTTTGCAGCCTCCCAGCTAATCTTTGGGAGCTGCCTTGTTTTCTGTGAAAACCACAGCTGTGGAGGGAAGTCTGCTGGGTGGTTTGAATTCTCTTTGGCAGCGCGTGCAAGAATTTGTATCTTTTTTTCAGGAGCTATTAAGTTTAATGAGTGTTTGACTTTGGAGGAGAGCTGCAGGCTTATTCAAGCTTTGTCATCTTGCCAGCTGCCCTTCCAGTGTGCTCATGGAAGACCTTCCATGATGCCTCTTGCAGACACAGACCATCTACAGCAGGAAAAGCAGGTACTGTGGGGGACACAGATATGCCTCTGATAATCCCTAGTCTGGATTATCAGAGGCATGTCACGTACATGTGTGTGTTAGCACTAGAATGGGCCAGTTTGAAACCATCGCCACTGGCTGCATCTTACTTGAGTTTTTACGTAGCTGTTAGCAATAAAACAAAACTATAGAACATTAAAGTTCTGTCCTGAAAACACTTTAGCAAGGATCTTACCATATTTCATTTGAATGATCACATTGATTTGAATGGGGTCCACTAGTTCTTAAAAATTAAACATTATTTAAAGTGTTTGCAGTTTTTAAGTGTAAAACTTGGAAAACATGTCAATTCTTATATTCTACTACTGGCAAAGATGCTAACTAAATGCCTACTTCCCTAAAATCTAAGATGCTATAAAATGGAGGAAAAAAGCAAAGAAATAGCAACATTTAAATAAAAAAAAAAATAAATCACTATTTCTCTTTTTCTGTTACTGTGCTATATTGAGTTATGAAATTGTATTCTGTTGAAAGTCAGGTGAGACTTAGATATTAAAAAAATCTTGGGAGTGACTGTATTATGGCAGAGCATGGAGGAATTGAAGCTCATTTACTTAGTTATGATTTAGTGCTTCTTAATTTTTCTTTCTCCAGCCTAAACCTAATTTGGCTAGACTGCGGAAGATGGCACGAGCATGGCACCTATTTGGAAAAAAAAGACCCTAATCAAACCTACAACCACTGGAAGCGTTGGTATGATCCAGGTCCCCCTGTTGTTAGATAACAATACCCTGTGTGGAGCCAAGTTTCTGAGCTAGAGTCACGGAAGTTCTGCTCCAAGTACGGACCTGAGAAACAGAGACCAGCCAGGAGAATGTGGCAGGCGCAGCCCACCCTTTTACCCTGGAGAAGCGTTTTCAACATTCAGGAATTACATTGTAAGCCTTGGCCTTACGTCAGTGCTTGACTATCGGAGGCAAGAAGTTGCAGCCACTCACAGTTACTAAAGTGCTTTTTCCCTGCAAGCACAGCAATATTCTGCATAATAGAGCAGAGACTTTTAATTAATGTATTTTATAATGCTTTGAAAATGGGGAGGTATTTATTAATAAAATTAACACTAAACCTTTTCCTTGGGCTCATGGCAGTAGTTGGAATGAGGAGTGACCAGCTTCACAGTACACATAGGCCAACTTAGGATCAAAAAACATTCTTTTTATTTAACTAGGCAATGAATGACACACCCGGCTGTTTTCTCCAGCTCCCTGCAGTTTGCATTCTTGAGTGAGAGATTTCTAAATCCCAGCATAGCCCCACATTCTCAGTGTACAGAAACTTACCCACACAGAAATAACTAAATAACCCAAGGCATTTTTTACAATAGTCAAGACTTTTTTTTTACAGGTTCCAGTTCTATTTTGTGTCTCAGTCTAAGGTAAAGGAGTAGAGTTTATTTCAGAACGCTAAAAGATGATGTCTTTGTTTAATCACATACATCTAACTTAAAACTAAATCAGAGAGATATTGACATCTGCTGAATCAAAAGCAAAACAAGGAGTGGAAACTACTTTCACTTGATGCCTTAACTGTGGTGTAGTGTATTGCCATATATTGATAAAAGGAACTAAGGAAAAGTCATCTGCCTGAGAGTTCCTGAGTTCCATGCTGCCCGTCACAAAAATCAAGAACTTTCTGAATAAGACTAGATCTCCACCCAAGAAGAATAACCAGAGTCACTCAAGCAGTACAGGAGAGAAAAGACCCTCAGACTACGATAAGTGAAGCAAGAGCTTGAGCTCTGCCTACTGACAGAGAGGTGAACAAGCTGGCTGACAGGACTTCTGAAGGTCTGCCTTTCATCAAGAATGGAATTTCCATTCTAGCATTGTGTACAAAAAAGCTGGCTGGTATTTCAGCAACTCATCAAAAATTGTCAAAAATCTCTATCAAAAACATCCATTTTGAAGAAAATCGCCAATGACGTTCATATGTGAAAGCACACCTTAAAGGCTGCTACTGTATCATAGGTGCAGGCAACTCACTACACTGGTAAAACTCCTGCTAGTTAAAGAAACAAAAATAACCATATCTGGTAAACATGCTTAACAGCAAGATCACTGTAAACAGCCTTTATTGCAGCATACTTTGAAGTAACAGCTTATCTGCCCCTGAGGGTTCCACATTTGCCTTGCCTCAAAATCAAAGTGGGTTAGCAGCTCCACGTGGCTTCTAACACAGCACAGGGATCAATACCTGTACAAGAGCTCTGCCTTCTGTTGCTTTTAGGTAGGAAAGACATTGCTGAGTAAATTCCCCACTGATTGCCTACAGCAACCCGTCTTTACAAAGTACACTTTACTTAGCCGTTGTATCTTTCTGAAGAGAAAGACAGGAAGAGTCTGAAGAGTGACGTGCTTTCACAGCATTAGAGTTCATAGTCATCTGGATGGTAGAGCTCACTCATGAGGCGGTAGATGTAGGAAGGCGCGTTACCCCCAATGTTAGAAATGAAGAGAGTAATGAGCTCTGGGGGGACGTAGTCAAACACTGGGCAGTGAACATTGATCTTTGCCAGGATCTCCCCTGTAAAGCGAATAGCAGCAATATTAGACAAAGCAACTCAAAGTACATTTAACCTTCTGCACATCTTCCTGAGCCCCTGAAGAAACTGGCTATGCACATGCCACCCTGAAGTCAGTACTGGAACATCCTGAACGCTTCCCAGCTTCCTCACTGATGTCATTGAATTACAGGTATACAGCAATCTTGGATGAACGGCAGCACTCTCTTGGTAGTTTTTACTGATAAAAACCTCAGAACCCAGATGTAGATTTTCTAATTGCCAAAAAAAAAATATGCCAGTATGTAATTAGAATACAAGAATTCTGATGCTGCCAAAGTTGTTATTTAAAGAAAAGCTTGGAAGGTCAAAACCAAAAACCTACACAAAACCCGGTATCTTCGTTTCAAAAGTCTTTGTCACATAGAAACAGGGCTTTGAAAGAGCCTTTGCTGTCTGAAAATGGGCTCGAGAGCTGATGCCTTTCTAAAGATGGTGCTTGTGTGGGAAGCCCATTGCAGAGATACCAGGTTTCAACAAGTGGATCACATAACGAAGTTTCAAGAAGTTAATATGAGTTATAGGAAGAAAAGGAAGCTATCCTCGGTGTGGGGCATCTGCTCTGTCCCACAGGAAAACGCCACCTGTTTGGCATCATTATCACAATCCTGTAATACAACACTATTTCAGAGCAGAAGCGATAGTGCTCAAAGGAAATCCTTTTTCTGTACTTTCTGTAATAGAAAGTTACGTATAAAATAGGACGGTTCCCAGCACTGTTTTCTGCTTAAGAAAATAGGAAAGGATTTTCTGTCTTGGGTTACAGGTCAGTCTTATGTTTAAGTTTTATGTGAGCTATTACTTTTTTTTTTTTAAATTATAGTCTGAACCCGCTTGACCAGTCTGTGTAAAGAAGAACCAGTACCTTCTGTGAAAGGCAGCACTTCCTGTGGTGACACAAACTTGTGGAATGAGTCTTCTTCATTAGGGAACTGAATGAGAAAGAGTAGAGAAAGGTCAAGAATTATCCTAGTGAAAACAGATCCTGGGTGCTGGAAGAAACTAAAGCAGGGGAAGACAACTTGCCAGGTGATACTACATCTGTTTACAATAATTATATAGTGCCTGTGTCTAGAACCTCTGTAACATCTATGGGGGAAGGGATTTTCCTCAGAGCTTTTAGAGCCTTTTATAACCTGGCTGCCATTCTGCAAAGCCGAGGGAACTGCAGCAGAAAAGTGACTTCCTCCGTCTGCAACTTCACCTGACAATACTGAAAAAGTACTGAGTGTAAGAAACAATTTAGAGCATCTCCATCATCTACCCCCTCTGTCAGTACACAGGGTCTTTCAACACCAACAATATAACTTGAAACCCACTGTGGTTGAAGAAAAATAAGTACGGTGATGTCAGTCTGTAGTAGGCAGTGGTCTACATCCTTATACCCAATGTACTGCTTACTCAGCACACGGAGATCCCAAGGTGTGCCAGATTTGGGTGGGGATTGGGGATCTATCTGAAGTAACAGCACTAGATGGGGCAGATTTACCAACCTTGCCTTGGGACAGATGGTGCTCTCCACCCTAAGCTTCCACAAGCATAAAATCGGCCCCCACCTCTGTGTAGAGCAGCTGCAGTCCTGAAGAGCTGCTGTACTTACCTGTGGTGAAAGCTTGAACATGGGGGCACAGACGATGAGCGGAGTGGAGTGGTGTTTAGCTGCCAGTGCCAGAGTGTGAGTCCCACTCACAGCAATCAAGGCACCGTTGGCCAGGATTGTCTTTGTACCAATGATGACCTTAAAAAGCAAATCAGCATTAGATAGCATGTTCCATGGCACACTAGGGAAGGAACGCTTCCTGGCTCGGACCCTGCTGGATGAGAACTTTGTCAGAACAGCCAGCCAGCCAAAGGCTGGAGCTATAGGGCAGCTGGATGCCTGATGTGTTTCATCTGGCACTGGCTCTGCACCGAGATGTTCCTCTCTAACAAGAGCATGACTCCAGCATGGTGAGGCCAGCACACAGAACTTCAGAGGACAAATGTATGTTCTACCACAGGGAACACCAAGCAGAAACTGGGCTACATTCCATGTTGTTCTACTGTCCCTGTAAAATCGGAATAATGTAAAGCAGTTTAAAATATATAGATGGGGTGTGGCTGGATTTTATAATGTTATGAGCACTTTTTTTTTTTCCCCCCAGTTTGGGGTGCCAAGTCTTCACCTCTATAAAAAGTACAGAACAGGTCTGTTCGAAACGATACACCTTGGCAATTCCCTTCACCATCCATCTTGTGTTACAAGCAAAGGGAGTTTCTCCCCTTTGGAAAAATGCTGCTTTTTGTTCCATCTTCTTTAAAAACTGAGGTTAATCCTTTGAGGCTCTCCTGGCTTGCTTGTAACCTTTCTGCCTGTTAGCCACTAAGGCAGAAAATCCTATCACCATGTAGTTAGTCACCATACTAACTTGGGGTTCCACACCAAATCTCCACCCCAGCTGTAAATAGGGACTATTACAATTTTGAGTCTTCAAAGAAACGCATCCATCCCTTCTGGGACCTGCAGCTGGCGTGGGAGGCCTAAGCACCCAACCCACCATGAACTCCCTCCTCCAGTGGAGCCCTCCTTACCTTGTTGACTCGAGACATGACAGCAAAAATAGCTGCATCACTCATGACCGTAGTTTCAATGTTCTCTTTAGATAGTCGGACAGCCATTTCATGACCCTAAAAAGAGGCAGAATCCAATTGGTCCCCTGGGACATATCTCCTGCACTGCAGTTGTAGAGATACTAGCACTCAGTTCTTGTCTGAACTGCAAAAATACAAAGCAACGGAGCACAGATACAGCCCTCTGACTGAAGGACACAGCGTAGGATAACAAGCTGCCTTCAATCTCTCCACTGCAGAGGAACTTTGTAACGTTGAGCTTGCCTCCAGAGACAGGAGTTCAGTAAACACGCGAGACAGCGCAGCACCTGGAGAAGACAGCCAGCCCAGGCCTCACCTGGCAGAACGGAGCACACTCCGCCACGATGACCTGGAATTTCCGCTTGCGGGCAGCTTCCTTCAGGAAGGCCTCCACGGTGCGTGAGTAGCCAATGGTCATGATCACCTCATTGGAGTGGATGTGCTCCAGCGCCTGCATGGCGATGTTATCAGTGGTGCCCTCTGTAACAGAAGGAAGCCGTAAGTGGAAAAGCAGCCAGGAAAAGCAACACACGTACTGCTAGAGCTGTCCTCCAGCAAGATCATTTTTTACTAAAGTGATACTGTGAGCACTGGTAGAGCAGCAGCAGCTTTTCTCTCCATTCTTTTTACTGGTGGAGAGGCACCAAGAAACTGGCCCTTGAATGCCCTGTGCTCCCTAGCTACTCATAGAAATAGCTGTATTGAAAACTCCACCACGAGGGGAGTGGATCGTGTCAGCATAATCAGCATGCCCACACAACTAGGGACAGAAATCCAACGGTTTTACAGTTCAGTAGCACTAGAACCACGTGGAAAGGCGAGGCAGGGCAACCTGGGCCTCGGAAGGAGAGTCGGGTGCCTGATCTGTCACAAGATTGCAGAACAAGAAAAATGTATCGCAGTGCTTTGTGCACAAGGGTCAGGTTATACGTGCACAGGGATTAAGTCCAACCTTGGCGTATTTTTGATACTCTTCTTTAGAGGACTCAACTCAAGACTTCCCAGAAGACCAAGAGCACAGGCCAAAAGCCCCCCCATGCTGTTCCCTCCACAATGTTCCACCCATCTCCCTGTAAGCCAAAGAGGACTTCAGTTCCTTAGTTCCTTCAGATTAAGCCTCCCACACCCTCGCTGTTTTCTTTCTACCTAAGAGGAGGGGGAAGCATCAGTCACAGCCCATGAGAAGGTCCACTCAGGAGGCAGTTCAGACTCATCTGTACCTAGTTCTATTAGCAGCTCATTAATAGCTTCGATAACGTTAGCTCTGAGGGGAGGATAAGGGGTGCTGAAATCTTCGCTCAGTCCTCCAGATGTCAGGAGTTTGTGCAGGGATTCTTGCTGGTCGCTTTCCTCACTGCGCCCATGAAGCCTGGGGAGAGAAGCAGCCCTTCAGCCTCGGCAGGGAGCGCGGGGGCACGGCCAGGCCGAGCACCATCCCCACGGCGCAGCACAGCTGGATGTGAACAGAGAGGAAGGAAAACCCCAGGCAGGAGGCACACCACGCCACGCCATCAAGCTTCCCAAGCTGTCTCTGGTGGAAAGACACCCCAAGCTCTGACGGGAAGTTGTGTACGAGTGCTGCAGCCCGCAGATGAGGAGGGGACTACGGCTACCGCTCTGGTGGAATGGACCCTCCTGGGAAGGCAACGAGAGAAGAGCCCGAGGTGAGGGCACAGGCTGTTCTCACACCCCCCACGACACATTCGTCGAGCAGAGTTTCACTAGAGGGAACGCCATCAGCTACGCTGAAAACGGCTTGTTTCCTTTGATGTTAAACTCCTGAATCCCTCTGCGGGAGAGGTGATGGGAACTACAGGGGGCTCACGGAAGCAGCAGAACACCCCGGGCGGGAGGGCCGTACTGGGCTCCCGGAGGGGCACGGACGGCGGGAGGGACGCCTCACCTGCCGTACTCTTCCCGAATGACCTTCAGCACCCGCCGCACCATGTTGCCCACCGTTGTCTCGGACGGCTGGGCCGCCGCCATCCTCCGGCCCTCTGTCCGGATCAGATCCATCAGCTCCCCTGGAAGTGGGAAGGGACTCGGTTATCACTGCTCGGAGCGCACCCACCCCACGACGACCCCGAGGCGCCCCCGCCGCTCCCCCCGCCGCCGGGCCCTGTCCGCCGCCGCCCGGCCCTCACCGGCCCGGCTCCATCGCCCATGCCCGATGATCTTCCGCAGCAGCGACAGCGTCTGCCGTGCCGTGTCCTCGGAGCGCGGCCGCTCCCCGCCGCCCCGCAGCCGCGCCACGAAGGCTTCGATCTGCTCCGACAGCTCCGAGCCGCGCTCGGCGGCGCCCGGCATGGCGGCGACGGCAGCACCGGACCAGCGGGGCTCCGCTGCCCCACGCACTGCTTCCACTTCCGCCCTGACGCTTCCCCATTGGCGAAGGCTGCGAAAGTGCTCCCACCCCCAGGCGGCGGAGCAGCCAATGAGAAGTGAGGTCGGCGAGTGGGCTGCGGCTGGAGGGGGGGAAACTCTCGTAACCAGGGAGACGGGCCGTGACGCCTGACCCCGCCGCGCGGGGGCTTGTGGGACGGCGGCGGGCCGGGCCCAGAGGGAAGGGTCGTGGTGGGGCGGCGGTGGTTGGGTCTGGCTGCAGGTCGCGGTGCCGGGGGACGAGGTGTGGTGGCGGTGTGAAGGTGTCGGAGCCGAGCGAGCGAGCGGCGCGGACGGCCTCCCTGGGGAGGCGCCCCCGGAGGTGGGCGCCGGGCCCGTCACGGCCCTCCCCGTCCGAGCTCGGCAGGTGTGTGCCGGCCGGGCCTCTCGGTCCGCCGCGGGCGGAGCAGCAAGGTTACCGCCGCCTGGGGAGGCGCCTGGT